>NC_080613.1:1297500-1632833 GCF_027887145.1 Ammospiza caudacuta | reverse complement strand
GCTGCTCTTGTAATTGTCTCAAAGATTAATATCTGCGCTCTTGAAATAGAACCACCAGCCCACAAGAGTTTCCCTATTGTTAGCATGGCTTTCATCAGAACAAAAATGATATATTATCATCCAAGTTGTACAAATCAGCCTTGTCTCAGCTTTCTATCCAAAACCTGATCACCCACTGACTCAAACATGCCTAAACCCAGGAATTTAATATCAAAAAAAGAGTTTCAGAAGAATATACAAAATTTCCAATCAACAAGGGATATACAAAAGAAGTATATTGATATGATGATACCTGTGTTGATAGCGCTGCCATCGCTGCTGAGCTCCACCTCGCCCACACTTTCAGGAATGCTGCTCTCCCCTTCTTTATCCTCCTTCTCACTGTCTTCATCCTCACCCTCACTGCTGCTGTAATAATACTGCAGCTTCTCGCCAAGCAGTTTATCATCCGCAGTAGTCATTATGCTCTAAAAATAAGGTAACAAAAGAGAGGATGCATTTCTGATCAAACACACATCACGATGGTCCTTCATTTCCTCAGGGCAGTTTTTAACCCTGGGAGAACACAGCCCACTCTCAAACAGCCCTCGATGCAGTCAGTCACAATTTAAAACTCAGTTTAAAGCCTCAGAGTCTCACTGGACAGCTCCATCAGACCGATTCCCAGCTACTGAGTATCACTTGCATTATTTAACAACAATTTATTAGAGCTGAAAAACTATCAATGTAATTAAGCAAATTAAAGCGTTCTGACCTGTATTCCTTTCCAGTCTTTCAGAGACAAGCTTCTACCAAGACCTGGAAGAAGAAATTTTAATCACATCAGTTGCTGTGGGCTCACGCTCGATGGTGCAGTGGTCTCCCAGCCAGCCCAGGCCGTGTGTGTGTGCACAGCCCGGCTCCCGGTTCTCCTGCTCACGGACTCAGCCCGGCTCCCGGTTTTCCTGCCGGACGCCGTGGGCTCTGCAGGAGCTAACCCCGGATTCAGCCGATTACAGCGCCAGATGGCCCAGGATTACCGGGACCGCCCCGCAGCGGGGCCGGGCCTGGGGCGGCACCTGGGGTTGGCTGGGGCCGGTGATCCCCGCGGGCCCGGAGCGAACCGGCTCTGCTCCCCGTGCCGGCCGAGCCCCCGCCCCGCGCCCTCCCGGATCCCTCGGGCCGCGCCGCCGCCCCTCGCCCGCCCGGGATTCTGCGGGGCCCGGGAGCACCGGCCCGAGCGGCGCTGCCGGAGCGGAGCGAAGCGAAGCGGCCCCGCCGCCCCGGCCCGGCCCCACCGCCGCCGCCTCACCGCTCCCGCCGCCTTCCGGGGCCGCTGCGCGGGGCACGGCGGGAAGGAGGCGGCCGGGGGAGGAGCCGGGCCCGGCCCCGCTGCCCCCGCCCCGCGACGGGAACGGCACCGGCACGGCGGAACCGCCCGCCCAGGGAACGGCGCCGGCACGGCGGGACCGCCCGCCCAGGGAACGGCGCCGGCACGGCGGGACCGCCCGCCCAGGGAACGGCGCCGGCACGGCGGGACCGCCCGCCCAGGGAACGGCGCCGGCACGGCGGGACCGCCCGCCCAGGGAACGGCGCCGGCCGGGCCCCCGGCCCCGCTCCCTCCGCCCCTCCCGGAGCTCCCCAGCCCCCGCTGACGACACACAGCCCGTTAAGGTGGACAAATAATTTTTATTCGTGCATGCAAATACATGTCAATACTGCAAACTTCTTCCATCGAGTCTCTCAAACACCGAACCGGGATGCTCTATCCGTGCCCAGCCAAAGCTACAACCTCTGCACGTCAGTGCTACAGCGACACACGGGCCCCGCCGGGACCCCCCTACTCTAACACGAAGGGAAACATTACCATTGGGAATCAAAACCGAAATAAACGGAATAGAATTTACTCCCCCATATATCCCCATTTCATTTTACAGATTTTTTTTTCTTTAAATTATAGTTTTAAATAGAAGCTGAGAATGCGCCATAAAAATGAGCATTAAATCCATCGTAGCGATGGTGCCTGCTTTATACATGATGGGTGTACACCATCTTTTATTTCATTTACATTTCAATCGAACAATAGATTTGCAAAGAAAATGTCTAATACAGACGTAAAAATATTCACACTAGAGCTTCACAATCGGTTGTACAATTGACAAACAGGCCTCTTTTCCCAAACTTTCCAGCTAAGCAAATTTATAAAATGTAATCAATGCAACAAGAAAAAAAAATTTTCTTTAAAACTTCCAGGGAAAAGAATACGCAGTAAACAGTATCAATGCGACAGCAGATGCTGCAAGCTAACCACAATACTTCGGAGTGGCTGTACAGTGGGTATGTGCAGTACAAATCAAAGCCACGTGTGTTGTATCACAACTACTGTATAATGTACTTGTTTGCCCAGCTAAGAAAATGCATGCATTCCCATGCCTTGGGTAACGGAGATCTACTCTGGAGAAATCCATGGGCTATGTGCAAATGACCTTGGCTTTTGGCAGTAAGAAACGCAGCCAGGCTCTGCTTTATTTCAGCTTTTACAGCAGAATCTTGAGTGATTAAAAGCTTCCATAAGTATCCTTAAATAAATGGGGTGTGGAATTATGTTTGGGCATTGGGCACTTAGATTATTCAGATTTGTTTCATTTCATCAGTGACAGTTTTGGGGTTTTTTCCCGCCCTTGTCCTGCTCCCTTGCCAGCAAAGAGATGCAGGGGGGTGACTACTGCCAAAGTCAGCTGTTCATTTATACTGGGAAATTGGGTCATTTAAAAAAGCACATTTATTGTGTTCTGCTTGCAGAAGAGGTCCCTCAATGAGAGGGAACTTCCTAACAAAGGGATTAAACTACAACATAAAAATGGACTTTTACATCCTATAGATCATCTGATCATTTCTCATTTTGTTACACTCTCAAATTCAACACCTTCCTTTAATACCAGTCTAATAATGAAAAGTCTGTTCACAAATATGATCAAGGAGCTGCTGGCATACAGTGTTTATGTACAGCAACAGGTACAACTTGACAACTTGTGCTTTAAAAAAGCAAACAAAACCAATGTTTGGAACTATTCAGAGTTTAGATTGAGTTACTTTAAGCGTTCTTTCCTCAGCTGTTTCTGACCACTGTGCATTATTTTGTACCTCATCCAGCCTAGTACACTATTATACAAGAACAGCATTCAGCTCTTGAGTACAGGAGAAATTAAAATTTCAATTGAGTTATCAAAACACTAAAACCTTCCAAATTAGACTTCTACAAAGAGCATAATTAAGAGGTTATTTAACATAATCAGCTGTGTGCAACTGTTTTCTTTTTCCTAAATCAAATGCCAAACTTTAGTGTCCCTGTACTAGACTACTAAGAACCAACGCCAGTTTGCTTTGCAAAGAGTCTAACCTTGCCTTTGAAGGGTCTAGTATACATTCTACAATGCAAAATCTGCATAAACACTAAGATTCATTTCTTGTCACCTGTTTACAGGAACAAAATATCAGTAGCAGGGCAATCACTCTGCTCTAAGTATATGTTAAGAATGTACAGATAGTTACTTTCTCACACAAGCATTCTCCCAGCACAAGCATTAGTCTCTTTAAGACTTATGTGGGAAATGAGGCAAACCAAGGAATGAATCCAGGTAGTGAGGCAACACAATTAACTTAGATACTAATAATTCCTGTCTCTCTTGCATGTGAAATCCCTGCTGTACCCCTAATGGGGAAAAAAAAAATTAACCAAAACAAACCAACCAAAATGCTTGTCCAAGCAAAGCAAAAGAGCCAATCTCTCCCCGATCTGCTCTGGGCCTTCTTTTCTGACAGCACAGTAAATTAGGCCAAAACCTAAATGGGCATCACTGCTATTGACACACAAATGTAAGTCACTCTCTCAGTGTCAGAAAATAAGCCCTTCCATAGCCCAAAGGCACCTGATTTACAATTAACAAATGAATACATACTTGTTTGTAAAGGGTCATGGGCTGAAATTTCAACAAAGAAGGAAGCCAGAGCCAGGTGCTCCCACCTGCAGCTTCTTCTCCCTGTCAGGGCACTGGAGGGCATCAGTTTGGTGGCAAAAACCACACAGTCAGTGTTAAAACCCTAAGAAAAGCTGACATGCTGTTAAACCCTCAAATAATTATTTTGCCTGTCATTATAGATTAAAAATTCAACTAGAAAACTCTAGCCTCAGTTGAAAGCCAACTTTCCACATGAAGAGTATGGTCATCCTAGAGAACTGCTCTATCACGGGACCCCCTGCTGCAGACAAGAGTCTAGAGATACACTTGTTCTTAAATATGCCAAGACATTGGCAGGAATATGTCAGGCTTATTTCACTGGACAAACAGGCAAATGTGTGTAAGCAGCTTATCCCACCCCCTCCAGCAGAGCACAACCAAGTTTTTAAAATTGCCATTTTAAAATTAAAAAGTTAAGGTAAATACACAATCAATTTATGTAGTATATATTCACCCTCAGATCATGCTGAAGATGTTCTGTGGAGTTCTGGTGCACAGAGGGCTCTTTCCCTGAGGGCAAATAAGGACTTCTCAAACCTTTATATTTTCTCTATTTTTGTAACAAAATAGCAATTTAAAATTTAAAAATCTTTTAAAAAAATTACATCACCTTCAACATGGAAGATCTCACTGTTTAAATATCCATGAAAGAGACATACTTGTTTGCATATCTGTTTTGGAATTACATTGTACAGCAAATAATAGTATCTCAGAAGCATTTCAAAAGTAATATAAATTCATATTTACAGAATGGTCTTGGTATAAAATATACAACAATCATATTTATGTCTAACATTCTAAGTTAAAGTTAACGTCAATAGGAAATAAGTTAAGGTGACAAAGGTGGTCTGGTTCTTGTATCCATTCACTTCTCGTAGCGAGTGAAAGCGTCAGTCTAACCCTAGAGTGAGGTGGCACTGGCTGGAGAAGGTACAGCAACAGCCAAAGGAAACTAAGAAAAGACTACTTGACTGCTCTTCTACATACATTCCTTGACATTGGAGTATTAAATAGATGTGTAAGATCTTCCATACTGACACCAGAATATCAAAACTAACCCTTGGATTTGCAGGTATATTTACAACATAATTATTTCATGGACAGGTTCGTTAGGAGAGATATCAAACACCAATATTTACTTAGTCTAATCAGTAACCCTCAGGGAAATGCCAACCCCCACCCCCCAGAAGCGTGCACAAAACAGTTATCAAAATCTTACCCGACCACATAGCTGTGATTTTGTAAAATAACAACTCAGACGACCAGTAACATGATCCTCTTTAAGCATTTTGCTAGCAGGAAAAGCCCTTACATGCAGTACACCTGGTGAAAGATCAGCTTGGCTTAAAATATTCCAGTACAATTTTCAGAGTAAACAACTTCACAGAAGTTAATAAAAACATAAAAAAATGTAAAACTTGTCACAAAGAAAAGTAAGAGGACAAACAAGAAGATAGTAATCATCAGGAAGGAGAGTCCTGCTTTCTTAAAAGAAAAAAAAAAGTGGATTTTTAAGCTTTTTTAAAAAAATATGCCCAGGGCTCTAGTTCATGTGTATTTATGAAAACCAATTTTCAGTTGACATGTCTAACATGATTCTCAGTCACCTTTTAACAGGGCATAAATTCATACAGTTTTCAGCACTCTGAAGGTCAGACAATGCTCTCTCATTGTGTTTTCAAGGTCTTTGAAAATAAGTTGCCACTGAATAAACAAAAATTAAACCTGAATACAAGATTATGATTAACAACATTTAACAAAGGTAATTACAACCACCTTAAATTCCCAATATTTAGTTTAAATTAAAACAAAACAGTACAAAAAACAGCAATACCATCTTGTTAGTCAGTGCAAACACTAGATACAGGGTTTTCAAAGGAAAGCCAAGAGCACCTGATACTTTTTGCCAAGTCATCTGGATCCTATAATCTCCAAGTTGAGAACTATTAACGAAAAAAAGAAAAATAAGAAAAAAACCCAAAATTGCTGTTACATTAGTGCATAACCTCTCAAAATCATTCAAAATTGTTTCATGTGTAGCTTGGGGAAACCAATACCTAGTACATTAGCTGGAGGACTTAGGCACTTGATTTACTTCTGATAACTTTACTTGGACAAGTAGCCTGTGTACGTGTAACTACAGTACTAAAGCATAAACTGGGGGAATGGAAACCAAAAGCTGCAGCAAAGCACTGCCCCACAGACCTGCAAATAACACAGCAGTGCAAAGCTAATGGTGTGTTAACCCTGTAAAAGCCTCAAGTCCAAATCTCCACCTCTCAGTCTTCCAACAGGAAACAAGACTCCATGCAAAGTTCCACAACTAAAGAAAAAGCAGCTGCAACAAGACAAAAGTTCTTCTCTTGTGAAACAAAATAGAGACAAATAAGTTAGTCTTCCTTTCACTAGATGTATCATCGTAGGATCCTGCTAGTTTAAATAACTGAGTTGTTAGTTTTCTACAGAAGCCATTTTCAACAAGAATGGCTCAGATACCGCACCGGATTGCTACAAACTCATAAAAAGCTGCTTTAAGCTTAAGTAAAACAATGTCCAAATTCCATTCATTTGTGGAAAGTGAACGCCTTACCCTACTAAAGTAAGTTTTTTTTTCTTCAGAATGCTAATGCGAGAGGGGCTTGAAGTATCAAAGAGTCCACAGGAAATGCATGACCCCAATAGTATTTTTTTTAAAAAAAATATACATTATATAATATATATTATATATATAAAAAGCTAGTGTAAATGCTTCCATGGTGTGGTCACAAGCTGGAAAGATGAATGCCTTTCAGCTGTTAACCATCCTGCCATTTGCAACAGGCTTTAAAAAGTCATTTTTATCCTCAGACATAATGTGAGCAGTTTTCAAAATGAGGCTGCCAACACTGACTGATGTGCTGATGGGCAGGCAGCTTGCATTGCTAACAGATGTTGTGATCGGCTGACTGAAGCAAGAAGTTACGGGCAGGATTGTTTTCTGCTCCTCCCTGAGGAGAAAAATAAGTTACACAAATATTAAACAAGGACATGCACAAGTATCCGGAACTGAATTGTGTGCATTAAATAAATACTGACAAACTCCTTTTTAGCAACAGGCTAAACATCTTCCTCTGGAATAGTACACTCGAGATGTTAAAGTAGTCTGCCTCATTTTCAAAGGCTGCTTTACTCCTTAAAGACTACAGAACATAGAAACCTAAAATAGTGTATTTCAAAATCTACCTCTCCGTGGAGATTTGTGCAAACAGTCCGCCATTTAACCTTTTGAAGATTTTCTTAATTTCTGTTAACTATAAAAATATTCTGCATTTTTTGCTTACTGACTGTGAAAGGTATTTTGAACAGCTGTGACACGGTTCAGTGTGTACGATTACAACGATGCATACGAACAATGGTACCAGCCTGGGACATTCAGCTTTGTGGCCTAATTCTATTTCTTAACAGGTTCTTCTCACTCCACCATGTACAAACAATGCAGATGTCTAATCCAAGTCTGAGCAGGTACGTGGTTCATCCTTACACAACCATGCTTCCACTATTCTGAGGCTTCTGTTTGTCTAACACTGGCAGACACTGCTGTTTTGTCTAACACTCACAGAATCACAAGGTCTTCACCTAAACTTTGTCTCTTCTGTTCCATAGATTCTTTCTGGTGCTGCTTTAGCAGATGCCCATTCTCTACAGTTGTTCCATTGAGCAGCTGATCCTCTTGGGAGCTAATCCCTAGCTGTATGTCCAGAATCTCCTACAAGAGAGAAGGAGAAATGCCCATCAACCCTGTCCCTACCAGCTTTACATTTTCCTATTAAGTTCCACTACATTATGCTAATAGAAACAGGAGTCTGGTCCTAAAACTCCTTCATTTCATGTCATGCTATTAGAATGTCTACCACATTTCACTAAAGGAAAAGCCAGTTGTTCAAAGATGGCTGTGAATGACAAGAGCAGTATAAACTGTGAGCTGTTTTTAACTTCACTAAGATTAACTGCCAGGTACATGAGTGATAAGTACAAGACCTCAACTGCTAAATAAGGGAAATGCTGGATGTCATTATTAGGACTGAAACCAAAAGGCTTTGCTATCAACATACTAATCATAAAGGCCTAATGAAAAGACCCAGTGACCTCTTTAGGCACACAGATTTTTGTACTCACTTCTATCTGTTCCCCTTGCCCATCAGGTTCGTCAGTATCAAGGGCTGACAGCTCCAATTCAATGTCTCGGTCTGGCTTTGTGTCTGCACAGTCTTCAGGATAATCAGTCTAAAAAAGAATGAATATGTTCTCTAAATACCAAGTTGGCTTTTCACTGGCTTCACACAACACTGGAGAACTAAAGTGAAAATAGAAGATGCGTTTCTAGCACACAACATTTCTACAGTACAAGAGAGCTAGTCAGACAAAAATGAACTTCAGGCATGGACAATATAGGATACAAGGCTAAATCCAATCACAATAAAGTACTGAAACAGATAAAATGAATACTAAAGAAATTTGAGTCCATTGACAAAATGTTTAATTTATAACATGTACAAATAGACAAAAACTAATGATTGCATGAAAATGATTGTCACATTCTTCCCACTTTGTAAATGCATGCTTGGAGCAGCAGCATAGCAGGTGCACCTGCCTAATCTCAGGGAAATAACTGAGTGCAACAGCGACTTAGCTTGCAAACAATGTGCTATAAACATTTCAAGTTTCAACTCTTAGTTAAAATAAATGCAATTCTATACATATACATATATATATATATATATATATATATATATATATATATAAACACCCTCCAAGATTTGTTTCATCCCAATTACCCCATTCTTTACCTCACCATTCCTCAAATCAATTTCCTTGCTTAAAAGGTTTAAGGTAAGACGACTGCCTTCATCTAGAGAATTCCACTTCTGCTGCATGGCAAGTGCATTTGCCTCTCTCTGAAGGAGTAAGGAGTTGCTTTTGGCCTATGGAAAGAAACAGCTCAGTTACCAAACACTACACCTAAACCATGTGCAGTCAGACAGCTACACTAAGAAAAATGTATTTAAAACACTTTACTAAACAATTTCTTTTAAATTAAAAAACCCTCATGGTATAGTAAGTGGTCTTACCTGCTGTAATTCAATACTCAGTAGATCTCCAGTGCTGGAATGCTTTCTGTGACCAGACAAATCTGTAACTATGAACCTGTCCCTTTAAAAGAAAAAAGGCAAAACTAGGACTTAAAAGAAGTTCCCTAAATCAAACACCCCATAACTTCATTAGTCTATCAATGTTAGATTTTTGGACAGAAACTAGATGTGATTTAGATAATGTGTTCTTCATCTTCACTGTGGCTCATAATACTTCAAGGCATTGTATGAAGCATATATCCTTATTTTACACAGCTAAGATGTGGCAAGAAAACCTGAAACTACTCAAGATTTTGACATGACAACTTGGCAGTACCTGACTCCAGTTCTTTGACAGATCTCTCAAGGGATACATTGCTAGTAATTGTGCACTATTAACTGCATTAAGTATTAAAAACTACACAAGCTTTAACCTACTTTTTTCCAAGGCTTTATGCTGGATAGGTAAAAAAGTCTTTTACTTTAAAATTAAGAATGTCTATTAATAGACATTCCAGATTCCCCACACACAGAGGGCTCTGAAGAACTGCTAGCTAGAGGAAAAGCTGTGAACAGAGCTCGGGAAGGAGTCCGTACCGTTCCGCATAACGTGCTGAGGAGGCAGAATCCGAGCCATAGGCACTCCATCTCGAGTCTACAGCATTGACATAAGGGACATAATCTGCAAAAGAATTAAGACAGCATTCACCATCTTCTCTGCTCTTCAGTGGGACATACAGGTTCTTCAGCTCTTTGCACTTCATAGCTGCAGCAAGCACAGAGAGGATGAAATGCTCATGGTGTGCATAAATGATGAATTCTTGTCCCACAAAGCCTGAAGCTGTACCTGACACACTGATGGGCTTAGTAGCACTTCCTTGGGAAGCAGTGGCCTGGATTGGATCTGTTGTGTGATAGCCTGTGCGGGATGACCTGGAGATTGCACCCCACTTGGAGATGATGGGTCCATCGCTGAACGGGATTATAGGATCTTCCTCCTTTGCCCTTCTCTGTGTTTCAAATAAATGCACTCTCCTTTTAACGTCCCCACTGTCCAAATCCTACATATTCAGGAGACAGGAGACACATGGACTCATTTGAGGTTATGCACACTCTTCAGGTGGCCAGTAACTTCTCATTATAGTTACCTATTTACAAAACTGGGAAAGGATATTCCAAACAACTTCAAATGAGCAGAACTACTTTAAAATACTACTAATGGAAGCTATGACCTTTTTTTCTTTTTAAAAAAAAGGCTGGTTTAACCAAAGAGAAGACACTTCAGCATGTAAGGATCATCACACTAATGAGAGAACATGCAGAAAACCCCTACCATTAACACGGCATTGGAATTGGCAATCACATCCTTGGGCTCTGAGTCGATAGCATTTATACAAGAGCCAATAGTGCCACAAGACCACGGTGAATAGTGAGAGAGATGGTCTTCCTCAAATTTAGTTCCACTCAAATCACTGACACTCTCTGAGAACTACAGAAAAGGGAATAAATAAGCAGTGAATAATAAAAACAGGGAATTCAGTTTTAAAATGAGAAGATAATTTAATTAAATAGCAGTAAATGTATCTCAAAAGTCAATCAAGGAGCTCCAGCCATATTCAAGACTTGACTTGGGGACAACATAAGCTGTTCTGTCAAATTTTAAAACAGTGCCCCTGGCAGCTGTCAGAGGGCAAACTCTGCCATACAAATAACTGCCTGGCCCACCAAATGAGAGACTGGAATCTGTGTTAGTGTCAGGTTTCTTTAGGCAAATATCTACAGTAACTTAACTGAGAGGAAGCCGTGCATTTTCCTTTAATGTATTAGCCAGTGCTAATGTGAGTTCCCCTTCTTCTTTATAGGACTTATCACAGAAGTACACGATGTCCTGCCAGTGCTTTTTGCCACTTTTAAGGGAATCCATTCTTTGGGACTTGATAAGGACTTGAAGTTTGATTCAGACTAGTCATCAAGTCAAGTCATTTGGACTACCAAAGGCAATGTACTTTTTAACAGAAAACATAACTGCTGTTCCCTACACAAAAACCTGGAGGTTCACAGAAGTCAATAAAATTACATTTCATTTAGTGAAGCTGAATTGAATCACTTCACTTCTTGACCCTTTTTCTGCAGTCATGTTACACATCACCTTAATACCAAATTGAATTGCATCATTATTGGATATTACTTTCCTTTTGCTAGAAAATTAACTTAATTTTAAGAGCAATAAATGGCATGTAGAAAACATTTCCCAGAAATATTAAATGGCATCTTACAGAAACAGGGAGGGAAAATAAAGAGGTTCTTTGGCTTCCCACCTCTGTGCTGAAATCTACACTGAAGAGAGGAGAAGGTGGTGTTGGAGATGGTGTTGCCATAGGAAGGGTTGATGATACCAGAGGAGTTTTCTGTGTGTGGTACTGTGCCCATTGCTCTGGCTTCCGTCTCAGCTGCTCATCATAACCAGTCTTCAAATGACCACAAGGCTCCTAGAAAGAATAAATACAGGACTGGATATCCCGTCATACTCTAATCACAAGGCAAATACTTGCATGGGACACACTTGGGTCTGTAATTTCCTTGGGTCTGTAACCCTCCACTGATATCACTTGAAGAATTTCACAAGAATTTGTAGGCCTGTGTATGGCAAGTCAAATCTTAGATATGCAATTAATTCAAGCAACATAAAGAGGCAAAGGGGCTCTGGTCCTGAAGCAGATGACAGTGGTCTGTTTTGCAAGTCCATTTTAAGGTTAAAAACAAAACAAGAACTTTGTCCAAGTCACATGTCTTGATCACTGTAATAAACAGGTCTATGCTAATTATTTACCAATTTTCCAGTAATGACCTTCAGAACCAAGTCTGCATAGAGCCCTCCCTTCCTGGCCCTCACTTACCCTTGGTAAAGGCACAGTCCTCTGCTCGCTGGGAGGCTGACAAGCCACAGAGTAATACCCATCCAGAGAGTTGTACCTCTCCCTCAGCGATGTCTGATAGACAGATGAGTGCATCACATCCATGGGAGGTAAGGAATTGCTCCTGATGATGTCATCTCGGGGGTACATCTGCGGGCGCCAGATGCGCCGGCTGTCGTAGACCGGAGCGTACATTCCAGAGGGGACAGGAGGGACGGGGCCGTAGGGCTGCGGAGGAGGAGGCTGGTAGGGAGAATTGAGGCGGTCTCGAGGGGGAAATGTGCTGTAATGGTCGGCATATGGCACGGAAGCAGGTGGGAGGGAGGATTCTGGAACGTTATTGGACCTCACAAAGCGAGGAACGCAGGGAGCCACACCAGCTGGTACTGTTGGAGGTGCTGGATAATACCCTTAAAAATTGGAAAAAGGCATTTTTAATGCAACCACAAATGACCCAAAATTTTACACCTTCTAAAACCATAAATAGCATTGGTAAGTACCTTTAGAGAATGAGGAGTCACACTTTACAAACCTCTTACTGACCCTACCATGTTTCTGTTAAATATCATTTCATGTAAGACAACCATTTGCAGTTGCAGTGCTGGCCCTTCACCAACTGGACCCAGTTTGGAAAATATTGCTCCTATGTACTGTGGTGTAACTAAGTAACTGAAAACACAGCATCTTCAGCAAGTCTTTATATAGGAAGCTAAAATGGTTCCCTCTAAAACAAAAATCGATATTACTAAAAAATAAAAAGTCTATAAATAACCATTTCACACTTGATTTATTGCTCTTTCTTTGGAGAGGATTGCCAGAACATCTCTACCTTTTGAGAGCTTGTGAATGACTCGGTGCTAAAAACCACAACTGTTTGCCTGAATATAAACATGCACAGTGCAACTTAAAAAGATAACTGGAACCTTTCAAAAACATTCCAGCAAGCACAAAGATATGTAAGCCTCCCAGCAGAAGTGTGCTATGCCTCTGAATCCTGCCCAGGGACACCCTCATGGATGGGCCATGGCAAGAGCAAGCCTAAATAAAAACAATTAAATGCTAACAAAGGAAAAAGTAGATTAAAGATCTTGAGGTTCAAGTTCTGGAGGCTGAAGTATAAGCTGTACAACATACAGCACACAAAGGCAAGAACCACCAACACTGGGAGCAAACTGCAAGTCCCTCACATACCCAGCAATTAACAAGATTAGTATCCCATTAAGAGAACACTCAGCTGATATTTAATAAAAATAAAATAAAATAGACATTGACAAAACAGACATAAAAGTTATTTCTCATAAAAGACATTTTTCCGGAGAAAAGTTCAGAGCTACTTCTTAATCAGTGCTGATCTCACTCACCTGTCTGTGGGTACTGTGGAACTTCATATGACAGCTGAGTCCTGGGGTCTTGGAAATATTGAACATTATCAGAATGTGGAGGGTAGACAGGTACTCTGGGAACAAATGGGCTGGATTTTGGAGGCACAGAATTAACTTCTGTTCCAATATTAGGAGGGCCAGCTGAGGTAGCTGCTGCCTGGCTTACAGGAGTCTTGGGTGGAGAACCGATTTTACTGAAAAGGATTACCAAGAAATCATTAAGCAGATCCTCACTTACTTCAGTCAGTCACCTCTTCATGCACACTCCCACACAACATGGAAATTTGGGCCTTGACATTTCCTCTAGAATTTTCCCTGAACGGATGATACATTTTAGACTTTCTCCTAGGAGAACTCAAAAGTGGGCATAAATGTTTTGATACCCTTTGTAAGTGTATTCTGAGAAAGACAAAGGTTTAGAGACTCAGTGCTTCCTGCAGAATTATCTAAAAAGTTTTAAGTGAAAATCCCAGAACTGGAAGGTTTCAAGGAAGTACACACTCTGCACTTGTTGGTTTTAGGAAATGTCAAATTCTGTATACAATTTATCACATGTAGTAATATACTTGTATGTAATAACCCAATAGTATGCAATTTGTATATAATTTATTTGTATGCCATAACTTTTTATTTTTATGTAATAACCTAATTAGATAATTAAGCCTGGTAATTAAGATACCAGGCTGAGAACAACTGAGTAAGAGATAAAGGGAGAGATTTACCATTTTGTCTAGATTGCACATGAGTACTGAACAGCTGAAACAATGCACTGCAGTGCAAGACCTTACACAGCTCTGCAGCCACTGAGCACCAGCAATTACTGCAAGCCAGGACCACACTTCAGTATCTGTTGGCCACCCACCACCCCCATTTATTACTTTAGATGATCTAACAGCAGAATGTTCTGTTGAATTGATGTTAAAAAAGCCACCTACTTTTCAGGAAGTGATTCTGTGGGGGACCCAGAAGCGTTCTGGCCATTGGCTCCAGACTTCCCTCCCTTCTTGGCGTTGTCCAGAGCTCTTAGGGAGGTGTCTGCACAGCGGGGGATCAGCTGGGGAACCCCAGTTTCCAGATTAGCTATTCCATTAGTACTTGGCACCATCTTGCCCGTTGCCTCAGGGCTTCCTATGACAGAGATCACGTTTCCCGTGGTGGTTGAGACGGTGCTGTTTACGCCAACTTTGTTTAAAAGGGGGAATGTTCTCACTGTTGCGCTGATTTTTTTGTTCCTCAAGCGATATCTACAAATAAACATGCGCAAACACACAAAAAACAAGATGGTATAGAAAGTGCTTATTATGAAGCTTAATAGATTTGCAAAAGTAGCAAAAAGAAGGGATTGACATGGAACACGACATCAAAAATTACAAACTTATTTTCAACAACTGGAACCCAAAATTATCTCTCCTCTTATATAACCCATTCTGCAGTTCTTTGAAAATGCATTTGGGTGAAAACAACTTCAAGAATGCAGAGCTGCATATTGTTCAATAATGCAATTCACTCCTTAAATAATTAAAATGTAATTAACATTCTCTCTTGTATGTAATATAACCAATCCTTGAAAGACACTGAGCTTGCACTCAATTGTAGGAAAGGAAATTTTACCTCATATGGGGTAAAATAAAAAACAGAACTGGAATTAGTCTGTAGATATTGCTCTGCTGTATCTTCAATTTCATATAAAGAACTGTCATGTCAAGAGGTCCTCCAAATGAATGAATATATGGAAGAGAATGTTTTCAGAAATCTCTGTAGATTGCTTGGATTTAAATTAAAAGGAGGAAGAAAAAAAGGGAAAAGTCTCTCACACTCACTTTTCAAGCTCTTCCTGAGAATGAGCAAATGTACAGTTTGTTCCTCTTGGACACCCCCCTTGCTGTCGAAGGTCTCGGCACATACTTGTTTTGTATTTGCTATTTGGTTGTGGCTTAAAAAAGAACAACAAAAACCACAAGACATTCCTCTTACCATCTATCAGACATTCACATAAAAGTAGGCTTAAAATATAGAAAATATATACATGGCATCTTTTTACATTTTGCATTTTTAATCAGAAAAACAAGGACACTCCTTGTTGAGGGGCTAAGTTGTCCTTGTATGGATTTCTCTACGGCCAGCTCTGCTGCATTCCGTATTCACAAATGTTAGGTTCTCAAAATCTGAATGCAGTAAATAACAGTATCATCAATTATCCCACAAGAAAGGCCATAAATATTTCATATCAACAGTAATTCTTCAAAGTTGCATCTCCCAGTAAATGGGAGAGGAAGCTGCAGACATGATGCAATGATCAAGTCTGGTTACCTGTGGAGTTTCATGGCCTTTTCTACTGTAATTCTGAATGAAATCCACCAGCCCATGGACCACAGTCTTCACAGCCACCATGGCATTTTCCAGCTGCTCCCATGTTGGAGATGCTGCATCTAAAATGATGAAAAGCAGGGTTGTCACTCTGCCAGTAATTCCAGTATCATAAATAAGAGGCACAGCTTGTATCACTTTACACCACCAAGTAGTAGGACCCAACTCAGAGAGCCCTGAAGAAGAGTTTATGATGTTCATCAATGGGAATTTCAAAACCAGGAATGGAGGTTATCATCTTAATTTACTTTGCTAGATATGAAGAATACCAAGAAAAGTTAAAAAAGCTTGATTTGCATACCTGGATTTGGATCTATGTTTGCCAGGAGCTCTAAATGAGGCCTCAGCCTGTTTAAGTTTGCAGGATCCCCTGTGCGCTGCAAGACAATTGTCAATTCTTGTACACTCTTAGCAAAAGATTCTGGAGATTGGAGCTGAAAATAAAGGGAGCATTAGTGTGCTGCATCTTACAACTGTCAATTGCTGATCTTAAAAAATATTAATGACATTGGTTCCTAAATGCAATACAAAGTGTCTTCAGATGGCATATAGAGAGGATCAGTGGAGAGAAATTTTATTTCTCAACTCAGAATCTGCCCTATGAAGCTTCATCATAAGACACCAAAAAGTTAATTAAAGTACTTCATATGATGAATATGCTACATCAGGGGAAAAAATTTCAATCTAGTTTAATTAATATTTTATAGGACTATGAACAAAAAGTTAATTCATGGAGTTCTTTGATTTTTCTTGTAACATTTAATAGTCAAAACTAATCTTACAAAGATACTAAAATCATCCCTTTGACAAACCTTGTCAATAATGGATTGCATGTGTGATTTATGTGCCAGGTCTCCATAAAGAAGGGAAGACCACTGTTCTGGTGATATTCTGAGTCCTGCCTCCATGGCAATGTGAACAATTTGGGCATCGTGCTCTCTCCGCAAAGCCTCGTAACTCCGGAACTCTTCTTTCAGTTGCATCAGAGAAGAATCTTCATCCCTTTTAGTGACCTAATAAACAGTAACAGTTAAACATTCCTTCTTTGACCAAAAATCTCCATGTTTATCATAAAAAACAGCTGCACAGCACAACAGTGGTATTTTACCTTAAAGCATGATGCTCTATACAGTAGCTGCACAACATGACCAATGCTTGTTTTAGAGGCCTGAGGAAATCTTGGTTCCAGCCTTTGCACAACAAAAAGTACCAGAACTTTTCTTGAGAGTGCAGAGCCATCTTCCAGTGCCAGTAACACAAGTTTCAGTGCCTCCTCTTGCATAGCTTTAACACACAAAAATGAAAGTTAAATATATTCCAGAAAACAGCAAGGCTGCTGTATTTGAACAGGTAACAGCAACATCTAAATAATCTTGAATGTAATTCCTTATTGCTTTTTATTTTACTTAAAAACTTTTAAAGAACGCTGCTAGTTTAGAAGAAATATTTAGGACCAGTCTAAGCACAGCAAACTTAGAACTAAGACTAACTTCCAGTAATAAACACATCAGTAGTGCAGTTTTTATACTTTTCTCCACTGGGCAGTCTTGTAGCCATTGTTCTTTTGGATACCTCTTCAATGCCACAGCATAAAACAAAAAACAAATATGGGAACAGTACTGGAATACTATCAACAGTTACAGGAGTCAAGAGATGACAACTTCTACTTTAAAGAGAATTTTCTTGCTTCTGTGTTTGCTTTAGTGGCATTCTTAACAATTAATTTGTCTTCTATCAGAGATATAAATCATTATAAATTTCAAAAGTATGCTGCAGCTGAGGTTAGGCTGATTGTATTGACAGCTATTCAATCCCAATAACAGACAGCAGTACAGCCAGCCTGCTACACTCCATTACAAATTGCACAGCCTGTGCTTATTGACTCCTCTTTGCCAGGATATTTGAAATACTTCCTCCCAATTTCAAAGAACATTTAATGGACCTGCAGGGGAAACAACCAAAAACTTTATGTCAGAAGATTTTACTATTATTTGGGGCTTTTTTTCCCTTCTCCTTTCTTTCTGGCAGAACATCTTCAACTGAACAGAAGAAATTTCAAAACATTTTTGTAAAGTAAAGGTGCAGCTAAAAATATTCTGCTGCAGATGTACAGGACCCTTACCTGGTCCTAGAAACTGGCACCCTCGTGCCCTGACAGCAGCCCAAAGATTGGCAGAAAGCTGCTGAGGATTTTGGTGCTGCAGGATGAGTTCTGTGACAGTTCTCTCTCCCAGCGACCGAGCTGCTCTCATGGCTCTGACCCGACCCTCCTCCTCCACCAGCTGACAATTCACCAGTGTCACAAGCTTCCTCTGCATGGGACGGCTCAGTGCACTCTGATTCAAGCTTGCAACACCTTCAGACAAAGGGAGAAAAGGCAGAGCAGTGCTTCTCATCAAATTCATCTGAGTGAGACAAAAAATGTCTAACAGTGTATGTCTCTCTCTAGGACTTGGATACCAGTCACAGGTACCTTCCCTTCTCTTAGGCAACTCTGTGTAAATTCTTTACCAAAAAGAACTTCAATTAAAATCTTAAACTGACATCAAAGCCATCCTTTGGGGAACGTACAATTTCAGTAGAAAGTTAGCCCCAAGGCAGTATTATTAAACAGAGTATTTTGTAAACTTAAAAATAAGAAAACCACAAACAAGTGTCACAAGTGTGAATAAGCTTTTAAAGACACAAGGCAATTTTATTAGAAAAATGAGACTATTATCTCACTGACATTTACAATCAGTGCTGAAAACACAACACTGCTCAAAGCAAGCTACATCAAAATTCCACTGCTCAGCAGAGACTCACCTTTTCCTCCACTTAATGGCTTTAAGTAGAGTGCCAAATCCTCAACGCATTTCTTTGCTACTTCATAATGTTTGTTCTCTCCTACATTACTCAACTTTACTGTCTGATGATCAGGTACCTAAAAAAATGCAAGGGGGAGGAAGGGGGAGCAGAATTACATACACCTGGCTGACCTCCCTGATGGTACCCACATCACCATGAATTACATAACACTGCAGATGTGCACTGCTCTGAGAGCAGGGAAACACAGGACCCACCCAGGGCATGTACACAGCATAAGGAACAACAAAAAGGGCCCAAGATGAAGATTAGCGTGATGAAAGATGGTTTTTGTTATTACTCAACACCTTAAAAACAGAAGCAGGGTAGAAAACAATAACCAATGTCTAAAAGATGAAGAACACCATATCTGAGAAGGTGATCAGTATAGCAGATCAGCATGATTTATTACAAAAAAAGCTATAGGACAAAATGAACTAGCAAGAATATAATAAAGCAAAGTTTGAAAATGATTTAAGCATCATTTGGGCATGCTGAAATCTTCCAAGAGAAGAAGCAGGAAACTTAACTCAGTGGAAAAAAACTTGAAATAGAATAACAAGGTCAGATAAGGAAAACAGAGGGAGTGTTAGTCATAATAAATTAATTGTTTGGAATACATTGCAAGAAGTTAGGAGACCATGAAAATAAATGTTGTAAGATCACAACAATGATCTGACATAAAAAAAAGAAAGGATCACGTGAACCTGAGAAACAAAAACACTCTGACATAACGTCATTACCAATAGCTGAGGCAAGGCATGTGATAGGACATTAAAAAGCCACGTAAATAACATCATCTTACTGCCTCACCAAGGTGTTAGAAAGAGAGTAACATGGAAAAGCACATGAATCAGCATAAGGGGAACAGACTTATTTAGTCTCCATAAAGTGCAGTACTGATTATATAATCACTGTTTTGCCACTGCTACGAGACAGCGCAGGGAACATTCCTGGCCTGATTAGCCAGTGTCTGCAAACGCAACTGAAAAGCCATCATCAAGCATATTTAAAAAAAATTATACACATACACTTCTGGAACTTGGTTAAACAGCCACTTCCAAACGTGTGGCATTTAGGAACGAGATTTCTCACAAGGCTGAGATGAACGAGTGCAGCCTGCAGGTTCACTCATTCTACTGACAACTGGAACAGACAATTGTCTGCTTCCCAATGGGAATTCTTCTCCAGTCACAGTTCAAGAGCCTTTTTAAATCAGAATTCAGGTTACAATTAGAACACGCTTTCATTTTATGAGAAGATGGCCCTGAAATGGTGAAGTTGCTTTTAGAGTAGGTATGGACTCCTAGAGAGTCCAAAGTCAAGCCTTACCATTTATTTGGGCTAAAACGAGGAAGAAGGAGCAGCACATATATTGCAGCTGGCACGACAAGGTAACAACACCAAGGGGCAAAACAAAGAGCTGCTTCAGCCATACCTGGGCTCCAACCAGCTGGAGGAGTGCAAAGTTCACGGGGAGCACGTCGATGTCGGTGTTGATGGCGGTCTGGTCGAAGGGACACGCCTTGCGATGGAGCTTGTTCAGGCAGGTCTTGCACACAGTGTGAGAGCAACCTAAGCTGATGGGCTTGTGCACATTCTCATCAAACTCATTGTAGCAGATTGGGCAGGACAGAAATTCTGTCCACTGAGCTGCCTGCACAGGCATTGTGGAAGCTGGACACTTGTTTAGCAGGCTAGCAGACCATTATTTCACTGTACTATGTTTTGGCAGCTGTAAGTGAATAACAGAGTATTTAAAACATGCTTTCTGGCAATTTAGAATAACTTTTAATTAAAAAACAGACCACAATTTCAATATTACCAAGAACAAAACCAAATCCTTATGATGAAGTACTCAAAAACCCCAACTCTGGGTTAGTTTAACAACTGTACCAAAAAAGGCTCATGAACTAAATTAATGCAGACCACCCTAAGTTTAACACATTCACAATAAATGGCATTAATTTTTTTTTGGGGGGAAGGGGTGTGGTTTAGAATGTTCTTTTCATTTGAAATTAAGTAAAACAATGCCTTCCTTCTGCAGATCTTATTCAGACTTAATCAGACACCAAACTAAACTGAGCTTTGCTTTTTTAAAAACACATTTTCTCTTTCTGTAAAATACAAATCAACTAACAAATATCAAGAGCCATAAGAAAACACTAAGAGTGAGAGACCAGTTTTCAGTTTTATGATTCTCGTGTTATTTCCGCCTTTTCTTGCAAGAACTGGAGCACTCAAGGGCAGAGATTGCTGTGTGCAATTTTGCTTTTCATGTTTCTACCTTACATATAACTATGTCCATGAACTCACAGCAAGAAAATCTTTGATGTATGTAAAATCCAGCTATTAAGGACATATGATAAGGCAAGCAATAACTTCAGATGGCTTCCTTGTCTCTTGAACCATTTCACTCTGTGCAGTAACACCAAAGAAATTGTTTACATAAGTGTATTTCAAAGAAAAGATGGCTTTATGGAGATTGTTGTTGTATCTTACATAAGTCACATTCTTGAAAAAGGTACCAGGCCTAAGAAGTTCATTGAAACCCTTCTCACGCAAGCTTCCATCATCAGGATTTACATTCAGAGCTCCACCCCAGCCCCACCCTGGGCTGTGATGTGCTACTGTGTTTGCTCTCTAGGCAACCTACAGACCAGTTGGGTCACTTCAAGGCTATGAACAAGCTTGTTGCAAATGCAAATTCACAATGTTTTAATTACATGTTTAGCATTCTATTTTTTTTACTCTGATGACAGAAAAAAGGTAATTGTTCTGAGGAAGCTGAGATCTCCCCTCTGTGTTCAAATTCAGAAACTCCTTACTGCAGCTCCATTGTTGGCTGTACTATGGTTTAATTAACGCTAAAGTACCCGACCATTGAAAGAATTACTAGAAGACCAAATAGACTCTTATCTGTGGATGCATTTTATGTTAATTATGACCATCTGTTTAGAAATCCTATTTAGTACTATGAACATTCAGTGCCCTTTAAGTAACAGGATACTTGTACAAGATGTCCTTATCTCAGCGAGCTTTTCAATGTTATGCAGCAATTTTTGCCTCAAATGAATTCCCATAGTAAAACACACCAAACTGAAAGTTGAACCTCTCAAAACCAAACTGCTGAGGTTACACTTCCAACATAAGCCAGAAAATTCCCATGTACTGGACAAATCAGATTTTCCCCCAGCTTCTATGAAAGCACAGTCAAAGCTCTAGCAGGGATGAACAAACCCAGTCATCTTTAACATGCTACTGCCACATGTGTCTTTTAACGAAGGAAATTTAAAAGCAAAACAAACAAGAATAAAGCCAAACACTGAGCCAACAGGCCCAGAAAGATTTCTGATTCCTCTGTTAAGAATCCCACCATTTCCTTTAGCACATCTGCTTCCCTTCCGAAAGAGCCGGACAAGAGATGCAGCAAAGCCAGCCTGTGAACACTCCTTAAAGCTGTCTGCAGCACCAGCAGAAACATTAAAACACCAACACAGCCTCACTGCTGACCTAGGGCTGACAGTGGTGCTCCTTCACTGCAAGACACAGGAACAGCACAGAGCAGACCACTCTGAAGTGTGTGACTGCCATGACTCACACGGGGAAAAGTTTAAGAGGCTGGCGGCACACAGAGAGCTCCACTGCCGGTATGTTACTAACGAGCTCCTGATAAACAGTCCCTGTGTCCACACTGCTCATTAATTATCTCACACACAGGGATCTCTGCTCTGAGACAATAACCACGTTTGGTTTCCACAGGTGCTTCAGAGACTTGCAAGAAACCACCTCTCTGTTTACAAGCTTTTAAAATACAGTTGTTTTCCTGACCAGCATAGAAATGAACACAGCAGATTCTTCAAGTGTGCACCACTGGTTTTTAAAGATCTACCTCTGGGTGTTTAATCATCCCAAATGACAGACTCTACTAAGCATGTGTTGACCTTCAGATTTCTTGACAGGAAAAAAAAATCTAATTAAGCCAGCAAACAGCTGGGAAAAGCTCTCGACTCCCAAAACTTCAAGCAGCCATACAGGGAGGAATCTCCATACTTTATTGAGCCTGCCAGCTCTCCTGCCACTCTTACACCCCAGTGTGTAGGAAAACAATCTCACATCTCCTAATTACCATGTCAACTCCTACAAAAAACATAAGCCAAATGTTTAATAGATTCTTGCTCCTTGTCAGAAACAATGTATTTCAGGGATGTCCTCTTGAAGAACAAATTGCTCCAGCACTCTAAACTGAGCAAACACAAGGAGGAGAGCAAAAAAAAAAAAAAAGGTAAAACTAGAAATCCTTTGGATTCTGTTTTTAACAGGCAGCACACTCCATTAGAACAGCTATCCTTGGTCTGTCTGTTCATTCTGACAGATGGGTTATCTACCTCTACACTACACAGGGCTCCTCTTCCCCATCAAAGTAGAAGCACCCTGCAAAAAAACAAATCCCAAAGAAATGGCTGATACAGAAACTGGCCAGACATACAAGGAAGCAGTCTGAAAACTCATGGCAGTTCCTCTGTAAAAGATCATTACATAGTGAAGTTACAATTAGTTTTGTAGTATTACTACCAGAAGCACTACTTCAGATGACAAACTGAGAAACGTACACACCTAAGTTCAGAAATTATGTAATAATAAAAACCAGTACAGCTGAGTAATGTTGTGTTTTTAAAACAGTAGTATTTTCCTATTGCAGTAATGGCTGCAATGGATCAGAGTAACAATAACTGACTGATTTTCTCCTTTTAGACTAGAATATCTGATTAAGTTGGAATGAGAGATGGAAGGGGCTGTAAGTGAAACCTCAAGACCCTCCTCAAACAGCTGTAGCACTTACAAATGATGGAAGTTGTAAGACTTAGATGTCTTCACTAATTTTATATTAACTTTTAGCTACCTAATCCCAAGACATTCTCTACAACTAATCTAAATCATCGTGTCTAATAACTTCTGGACATGATAAACAGAATTCAGTTCTGATTTCCTGAAGAAAGCAAGCTTAGGTGATCATGCTGTTCTGTTAGTCTGCTCCTCTCCCACACTGCTCAGTCAGGGCATTTGCCAAAATGCAGACAGGCAAGTTTCACCCCTTATCACAGAAAGGGCTCAAGGCTTAACTCGGTTCCCCCACGGCGTCAGCTCTGCTGGGCTCAGGCTGCCTCCATCAGGTCCCTTGTGCGCCGTGGCAAAGACAAATAAGCAGAGCTTGGGTGAGAATGAGACATGGAATAATTCTGTCAGTGCTCAACAAAGGGAAGTCTTCTCCACAGATGAAGCAAACGCTTGGAAAATTTGAAATTATATGGCATTTTCACAACTGAGGCTCAATTACAATCCTACTGTAGATTTGAGCCTAAATCTTAGAACTGAATTGATTTTGAATCACTAAATTAAAGAGTCCTTGATATTGACTTGCTCTTAATGCTGACTGCAGAGATCACGGTATTGTCTTTTCTTTTTTAAAGTGATCTCCATTAAAACTTTTCATTTATGCAGATGAATGGTTGGTTTGCACTACAAGGAGGCAGCTTTTTCCACCTTTCCTTCCTAAGTTACATAGTTCCTGAAAGCATTCTGACTGGGTCAAAAACTCACATATCACATAATATAATCATCAGTACTAATGTATTCCCTGGAACACGTTATTAATTTCTTTTATTGATTTCTCTTCAACAGCCATCATCTACTGATCTAAAAAACTGCCTTCATTAAAGGCTTAGGGAAGGGCCATCCCTGTAACAGCTTTGCATCATTCAGCTACAATGGCTTGAAATTGAAATAAATCCTCTTTACTGAGGTGCCTTGCTTATTTCTACACTCCATAATATGTCACATGCAAATCTCTTTACATCATGTGAAAATTCTACATGTAAAGTCTTTAATGACCATTAAATATAGTATTTCAATGCAATTATTTCACAGAACAATAATGCTCTTGTGAGTATCTGCAGCCCAACTCAAGTCCCAGAAAAGTCACCAATAGAAATCCTGCTGGGAAGGGACCCATCATGTCCAACTCTGCTTCTTGCAGGAGTGCCTGACACTACAGCACGTGTCCAGGGGCATCACCACACACTCCTGCAGCTCTGGCACACTTGGTGCCACAACCACTTCCCTGGGGAGCTGTTCCAGTGCCTGGCCACCCTCTGGGGGAAGAGCCTTTTACCAATGTCCAGCCTGAGCTTCCCTGAGAGCTTCACTCCATTTCCTCGTGCCCCAAATACAGAGCTGAACATTGACACATACCCAGACTACGTTTTGAAGAAACACCTACGGGATTCTCTTGTTAACTGGTTAAAAAATCAAAGCTTGAATCCCCTCTGCCTCCTTAAAACGTGTGGCTGAAGAGTAATTCCTATCCACAGGGGTACAATATAAATCTACACTGGTGGTTGCTCAGTGACTGCCAAAGTTGACCCAATTCAGGGTTAACTGCCCCCAGACCAACACCAGAGCCAGGGCACCCTCAGCAGCTCCCACCTGCTCCTCCCTGCTCAACCCTTCCACCACAAACCATGTCAGGAGATTTTAAAAGTTCCCTAAACACTTATGTAACACCACTGTGGGTTTTTCCTTGCATTTCCTAGGTGTCCCTGAAAGGAGAGCCTGTCCTTGCCACCAGCCTGATACCAACTCAGCTTCTCTAACAGTATTGACTGTTCAGGACGGACTGAAGGGCAAATAAATGAAATTTTTTCTGCCACCCAAATCAGCTGAACTCAGAATGTAGAGAAAGGGAATCCATTTCTAAGCAGATCTACTTGACACAGTTACTCCAAGAGGAGATACAGTGTAGAACTCCTAACTTTTCAGTAATATTTTCAGTGAATAAGGACTCCCATGTATGGTTTAGTTCTCCAAGCTTTTTTTTTTTACATGACCTCCATATTTAAACTACAATTTTTTTAGATGAGAAATTCTGTATTTTAGTATTTTTTAAACTATTTCAATGAAATACCATTTCTATTCTGAGATATAGGCAAGAAAACACAGGGCTCCACAGGAGCTGGAAAGGCTTTTTAAAGGTTGCACAGAATGGCTTTAGATGCCTGTGGACAAATAATTTTTTCCTTTCCTTAGCATTGTCCAGTCAGCAAAGAGAGACCCTGAGCATTCATCCCATTAAGGGTACACAAAATATCACCAAATGCCATCAGCTATTACTATTTGGGTATTGTAAATATTTTATCTATTTTAAAGCAACAAAGCCTTAAATAAATGAGATCAAGATCAGGATTTCACTTTGGGATACCTAAAGCGGTGACACTAAAATTTGTTTCACTACAGAAATTAAGACTTCAGTGTTTCACGGAATAATACTTATACCAGACACGTAAGTTTCAATTTCTAGTGTTTCCACAGATGTTTAGGAAAGACCAAAGGTCAAAGAATAGTATTATTTTAGATTCAGAAGATTTACAGTTGTACTGGTTGCTTCTCATTTAAAATTAGATATTTTCTGCCACAATTGCAAATTTACACCCTTGTAATCCAAAGGACTGTTTTTAATTTCAGTTTCATTATTATGATGTCACTATAATGGCCATGAGAGAACAATCACAAGAGAAACTACAGGAACTACAATTAAATCCAAACAAAATTCTAAGTTTGCATGGAAATTGAACAGGCCTAGATCAGAAAATCTCCTGGTTGCCTGTCTAAACTTTGGCATTATTTTCCCTCGTTACAGATCCATGTCATTCTCCTCTGAACCCTGGATGAACTGAATACTCATCGCTCTCCCACCACTCTGCTGCCCTTCTGTGCTTTGTGCTGACTCCTACACTCTCCTGGAAACCCTCCGTGCACCTCGAGCATCAGCGGAACCGGGACACGCTTTTCCTGCTCAGCCGTTGAGTGTTTTTGCGTTTAAGACACTTCCAACACGGCACGGCGGGTGCAGTGCCAGGGCCCGTCTCCCACCACGGCTCCGCTCCACCATTACCCTAACGCACAGCTCCATGAGCGTTCCACACTGGGAATGTTCATGGCTCCGCTGCGACTCTCGCCGGTGCCGGGGGCACCCCAGCGCGGACTGCCCGGTGCTGCGGCTGCCAGGGAGGGCACCGGGAGCTGCTGCCTCCGTTCGCCGGTGCCGGGATCGCCGGGCGGCCCCGCCAGTGCCCCCGCGGCTTGGCCCGGTCCGCAGGCCGCCGTCAGCCGCACCCGAGCCCGGCCCCGCTCCCGCACCAGGCCCGGCTGCCGCTCCAGGGCCCGGGGCCGGCTCCCGTTCCTGGGCCCGGTTCCCGTTCCTGGGCCCGGGCCTGGCTTCCCGCTCCCGCCGCCCGGCCCTGCTCCCGCCGTCATTTCGGAGCCGCCACCAAATGGCTGCCCGGTTCCCCGGGCCGGCCCCGCGGCCTGGCGGGGCCCGCCGGGCGCCGACACCCCAGCGGCCCCCGACGGGCTGCACCGGGCGGGCTCAGCCCGACGCCGCTCCCGCCCGGTTCCCGCAGCGCCGGGAGGCAGAGGAAGGGCCGGGGTGGGTGATGGGGGGGGTTGGGGGGGGGCGGGCGGGGCCCCGGCGGGTCAGCGCGTCCCCCGCGGCGGCCGCCCCCGCGCAGCTCGGTCCGACCCGTGCGGTGCGGTCCGTACCTGCTGGGCGGGGGCGGCGGCCGGAGCGCGGTCGGGCGGTGCCGGCCTCACGCGCCATGGGGCGGGCGCGCGGCCCGGCGGAGGCAGCGGCGGGAGCCCCGGCGGCGCCGCCTCATCGCGCTGACAGCGGCACCGCCGCCACGCCCCGCGACGCCGCTCTCGCGAGACCCGCGCGCCGCCCGCCGCACGTGACCGCGCGGAGGGCGGGAGGGAGTTACCATAGAGACGGAGGCGCAGATGCGCCCGCCGCACGGGCCGCGCCGCCAGGGGCAAGCGGGGGTCATAGAGACGGCGTGACAGAGCGGCGGCCGGCGGCGCCAGCGCCCCCTGGTGGCGCGCCCCGGGCAGAGCCGTCTCAGCCGTTCCTCGGTGCGCAACGTCCGCCTCTGGCGTCGATTATTTATTGTCCTTTTAAAATTTAATCGGTAACTTTCGCCGCCAGCGTCGATTATTAATTGTCGTTCTAAATTGCAATTGATGACTTTATTTTTGCTGGCGCTGAGGAGGAAGAAGGGACTTGAGGCGGCCTCTGGCCCACTCGGTTGTCCCCGAGCCGCCTCAGGCCGGCGGGGCCCGCTGAGGGGTGGGAGCGCTGCCCCGGCACGGCGGCCCCAGCACGGCACCCCTGGAGCCAGCCCCAGCACGGCGGCCCCAGCACGGCACCCCCGGAACCACAGCCGGGAGCTGCAGCTGCTTCTCCGGTCACGCAGAGATAACGCGGCCTTAGCCGAGGTCACGGTGGTGCAGAGCTGTGACTCCTGAGGGGGAAGAATTCATGGCACAAGTGGGTCAGACAGACTCCTCTGAAGGACAGAAAAACGCGTTACTAAATGACCGCCACTGGAACACCGTGTTTTGTTTACTACATCTTGTTTACTCAACACAGCAGGCCAAAATTAAGGTATGCACAGAATTATTAACTGTGATCAGAAAAATCAAGATGTATTTCTGACACAACGCCTTGTTTGCATTTCATTTATTATGTTATGACGAGACATGGTTACATGTAGGGACAGGGGAGAGCAAACTCCTCTAACGTGAACATGTGCACAAGACCAGGGTTTGTCCACAAAGCTTACTGAGACACTGCAGCCACTGAAGAGAACATGCTGGTGGCCTGTCACACAACACAGCTCCCTCTCATGTTTACATGCACGACCAAAACAACTCGGAACCTGCTCCCACAGAAAATACACTTCAAAAGATCAGTCTGTTTCCCCTTTGGCACACAGGGAAGTGCTCATGAGGGAAATACCCAGGCATACACCTGACCATGCCCGTAACAAGTAGTAACAGGAAAGTGCAGGGTAGACATTGTACACAGCCAACCCCTCACGTAGCTGATCAATAAAACCCCAAACAGGCTGGTGCACTCATAGACACAGGGAAGGAAAGTGAAGTGACATTAAAAACTATTGTCTTAGATTTTAGAGCCAGCCAGATTCTGAAGCATTTGGGCCAGACTTCTGGACTCTCAGCAAGAACTTGGAACAGCACTTCTGAAACTTGAAGGAAAGCGTGGTGCGGACAGGAAGGAGTAAGAACTATTGCTTTTTCCTAGTTGTAAGTACCATTATCTCATATTAACAACTGAAATAACTCTTTATTTATATTACATTAAGTGGAAGAAACATGTACCAGCCAGAGACACAGACTGCATCACAGGGTGCTCGATGCTCATGATGAAACTAAAATGACCTGTGAGAAAGCACAAACACACTTCTGCAAACACACATCATGACTGTGTTACTGTGTTACAGAATCAGGGTATGAGACCTCTATGGCTAAGCCATTGCTAGTCAGACAGAAATGCCTGTTTTACAAAATTAGCATTGAAACTATGATTACCCAACAGCACACAGCTGAATTTCACACAAGTGCATATAGCTAAGATCTGTAAAAAAATGAAGGCAGATGTTATGATGCAACAAACAGGACTAAACTTATCAAATACAGGTGCAAAACATTGGTATGACAGAAAAACCCCCACTATTAGAAGAAAGAAGTTTATAAAAATTCAGAACTTGATAAAACTAAAAGCAAGTCCTTTTCATGGGACTGTCCAGTTACAAATAAACTGCAAGGCAATACTGTTTGTTTCTTTCTCTTTTACAAATTCTCTGTTTGCAAGAGACAAACTGAAAGGTCCCTTGATTAGTTTTTCTTTGTTGTGTGTCCTTAAACGTCACAGACTTGAGTATGAAAACACGCCTTCTTTCTGGAAGATCTACCAAAGTTTGGGCAGGGAAGGAGATGATTTCACCATGAATGATCCAGGAACTGGATGGGAACAACTGACTTGCTGAACAACTACAAACACCCCCTTCCCTCAGCTGTTGTCACCAACACCATGGCTCAGGCTTCAGCTTATTGCAGTATCAGTAATAGTCTGAAAGTCAGCAGTGCCTGTCCTTGAAACAAGGAATATAAAACATCATTGGGGTACCAGGATATGCTCAGTATAATGGAAGAGAAGCATGAAATAATTTCCCATATTTTGCAGTTAACTTTCAACTAGGAAACACCTTTTTTCACTGACAGCAATAGCAGCCTTAAGGGTGCAGGCAGGTGTCCTGCTCCAAGGCCTGTCTTGGATCACCAGCCACCTGTTTGTGCTTCTCTCCCTTAGCAGGGGATCTGGAACTGCAATTGCATCTAGAATTTCACTAGCCAGGAGCTTTTTGTGGAGTCTGACTCCACAATTGCCCAGCTATCAATCATAGTCTATTTTAACTTTTGTAATAGTGTTCAGGTTTGGCTTTTCGCTGCTGCTCCTTCCATGAACAGAAGTCAAGTGCTTTTTAAGAGCAGACTTGTGTTTGAAGTCCATGTCGCAGCAGTGGCACTTGTAGGGCCGGTCCCCGCTGTGGATGTTGAGGTGATCCTGCAGCGTGCTCTTGGCCGTGAAGGTCTTCAAGCACACCATGCACTGGAAGGGCCGGATCCCCATGTGCCCCCGGATGTGCCTGTTGAGATTCTTTTTCTGCGTGAATGTTTTGCCACATTGCAAGCACAGGAAGAGTTTGTGCATTTTCAGATGTCTGAGATAGTTCTCGAGGTGCAGAAAGCCCCTGGGACACTTTGGACACTGGTGCCGCCATGAGCTGCCAGAATCCTCCAGGCTCTGGAACCCATTTGCCCCACTGGAAGTTCCTTCTGAATTGTCACCAACAAAAGCCTGAAAGTGATTTCCTGGCATTTCTGTATTCCTGCTTTCAACTGTAGAGTTTATCAAAGAGTGCTGGGTTTCTGGGAAATACAGATTTGTTTTAGAGGAAGTACAAGGCTGAGGAAAATGATCATTCTCTACATTTGCCACACCCATGGAATCCATTCTGAAAATACAGATTTCATCATCCTTATAGCCGATTTCCACCGTTGATATTTCAGGGGATTTTGTGTCCTTCCCTTCTGACACCAAGCTCTGCGCTGCAGGGTGTGGGCCATCCCCATCCCCATCTCCATCTCCATCCTCCTGTTTCACGGGGTATTCTTCGTTCTCTGGGCTGTCTTCAGAGATCTCGATTATTTCACAATCTTTATCTAAAACCTCATCCCCGCTCCTTAGTTCAGCATCCGAGGAGTGGCACCCCTCAGCAGCCTGGGTACCGCTCTCCATGGAAGCGTCGATCTCCAAGTACTTGGACAAAGCCTCGGTGCACTTCTCCACAATGTGAACCATCTGCAGGTAACTCGCGGCCGTCAGGTACTTGAGCAGCTCCTTCCTCTTGACTTCCAGCGCGCCCGTGTAGCAGGAGAGCAGCAGCTTCCTGCCCACCTCGGCGCTCTGCAGGATGGTGATCCGCACCTGCCTGGACTGGTTGAGCAGGAACTGATCGCGCATGAAGGTGGAGCAGGCGGCGAAGATCACCTTGTGCCCCTGGAACTCGGTGTCGTTGATGTAGATGGACACGTCGCAGAAGAGGTTCTGCTGCCGCAGGAGGTTCATCTTTTGCAGCACGGCATCGCCCTGCTGCTCGAACTGGAAGTGCAGCACCTCCGAGTCCGCCGCCATGGCGGGGCCCGCGGGCACGGCCGGAGCGTCTGGCCGGGCTCAGCCCACTCCCGCCTCGGGCAGGACCCGCTGTCCCGGGGCTCCCGGGCCGCCCGCCGCCGGCCGCGATCCCGCTCCCCCCGCTCCGCGCCGCTGCCCGCAGCCGGTCCCGCTCCGCCGCCGGTGCCGCAGCGCCCCGGAACAGCTTCCCCGCCCGCCCCTTCCGCCCGCCCGCCCCCGGTGCGCCGTGACCGCGGTGGAAATGAGAGGCGGCGGCAGACAGAGTTAGCAGCACGTTTATTAGAAGACTTGGCACTGCTACAGCGGTTGCCGCTGGGGGAAACCGCACCGGCACCGGGGCGCGCCTCGCCCACCGTTCGGTAGAGGTAGCGACGTGTCCGCCCCCGTAAGGCATCCCGGGGAGCGGCTACCGGGGCTCCTCCTCGCCATCAGCCGGGACGCGCCGGGGGAACGGCGAAGCGCCGGCCCGAACGCCGCCGGGACGAGCTGCTGGCTTCTTCACGGCCACGGGACAACGCCCGGCAGCCGCCGACCCGCCTGCTTTGGTTATCACACGTAGTGTAAGACTTTTGCCCAGTCAGTGAAGAGGTAGCTAATGCTCAGTCCATCGATTATACAATCTCAAAGGAAAGGCGTCCGTCCTGCCTTCTCACCCCTTACCAAGTCGGGAGACACCACTATGTCTCCCTCTTTGTTTATAAAAATTAACATTTAACGTGACTTTAGAGTTATCCGAACAGTTTCAGTTTGTATCACATTTTGATTCTCCCTCCTCACTTTTATTCTTCCCAGTGACTCCAAAACCATAATCAGCCCCACACAAATAATTTCTACGTTATTTCAACAAAAGTTCAGCGGCAGCTAAGTTTTGCCAAAAAGCTAGGGGAGAGAAAGACTGACACTTCAAATTCTTCAGTTACTAACCTGCAAAACATGTCTTCTAAGAGAAAAATAAATTAAGGAAAGACTCATCCCTGATCTATGCAGGAGGCTGTGCAGTTGCAGCACATGCTGCAGGAACACATGCTACACAAGCTACCATCACTCAGAAGTGGTGAGCCCAAACCTCTGGCAAACCTAAATTCTAAAAATTCCTTCTTCTATATAATATAAATAAATAAAATGCCAACTTAAAAAAATCCTAATATACTGAGGAGTTATTAAAATACTTTTGTAATAGACTTCAGTTATTTTTAGGATATGCAGGAAGTTGTACAGCACATTAAGTTGTGAGACTATCCACTTACCAGCAAATGGTATTCTACACAGTAACACACAGATTATGATAACTGCCATAGTCCTCATCTGAATATGCAGCATCAGTAGCAACAACCAACAGATCTAATCTTTCACTACTCGGGACATTGCAATGAAGACAACATTTTACATACATGGACAATTAAGTTCATCTTACTCTATAATTGAGCTGCCTCTGCATATTCCATTTATCATAATTCTCACTCCATCTTAATCTGTCATTCAGAGAAGCAGCATTAGCCAGATTTTGCTTTTCTATTACCTCTTCTATACTCTTCACTTGCCTTTCCATATAGGGGCAAATTCTCGATGAACTCTACCACCGGTGCACTCTGCATCGGCATAGTGCCCTCAGAGCTCCAGTGTTTCTGGAGCCACACAGCCATCTCCTGCACAAATCTTTTGGTCTGCACCCTTCTGCCAGGCCAAAAGCAGACATTAGTAAAAGTCACTTTTCATCCAACAGATGTGTCCATTTTCAGTGAAGAACATCTTCTGCATTTCTGCTTTTTCCTATTTATTTATGCCATGCTCTTGCCAAACACCACAGCAGCCTTTAATTGAGCAGCCCAGCAGTCTTGGCCTTCTCAGCCGTCCAAATCACCACAGCACAGGGTAGACTGAACACCTGTGCATCTTGACCAAATGACTTCTTTTGTTTCTTAGGAAACTCCTTGTCTCTTCGTATCAGCTTCAAGTCACCCACAGCTACTTCAATAAGCTGTATTCTCCTTACAGTAACATTACAGCTTCATAATTTCACAAAAACCAAAACTTTCCAGATAGACAAAACTTTCAATACTGTCCATTTTGCTGCCACGTTTTCCAGCATTTGTGCAGTTGTATTCCTTTCTGTGGCAGAAAACCATTTTCTTTTTTGTGTCCATATTCATATTGCCTTGGATTGTTCACTAGTACCTTACAGCACGTTGACCTGGCTCTGCAAGCTCTTGTTCTCCACGTCTATCTTCATTTTGACATAGCACTATAACTTATTTCCATTTAGTGAATAATAGATTATCAAAATGTTTAGACAATACAGAAGATTTTGCCTGAAGACAGAATGCAAGCATCAGATGCAACTGTCACGGTCAAATTTAGTTCAAAACAACTCTGAAAGTGGGTGGCTTCAAGAGGAAAACAGTTCTTCCCATGCAAACCTATCTTCTACCCCAGCAACCTGAACAATAATTTAAAAAGTCTCAAATAGTTAGACTTTAGGCCTAAATATATTTGCTACAACTTGAAAGATGAATGCCCTGATGTAATTTCCTTTGCTTACTTCATAGCTGTCCATGTAAGAGTTCGTGTAACAGTCAAGTGCAGTAGTTCAAGAACTCAATTGCAAAAACTGATTCACAGAATCACCTTCTTTTTCTACTTCAAAGTATGTGGATTTCTGAAAACGTTCTGCAACATTAACTTGTTTTAACGTCCATCAGTGTAATATCTGCGTAAGGAAATCCTGACTTCTACACACACAGAACTGAAGAGCAAGACCAACTTTTGATAATGACATACACAACACTTTTTGCTCTACACACCTTTGGTCATACCTGTTTACATTTTTAACCATACAATAGCAGCCTTTCACCCCCACCCCTCATTCAAACACACCAACAGTACTATGTTTAGGTAGGAAGCATAATCTCAGCCTCACGGCAAACCTTGTGGAAAAGAGCTGCACTGGAAGAAATCCTTATTCCTAACACAAACAGCAGTTCTCTGCCGAGGATCAGCCATTTGATTATTAGTCTATGCTACACTTCAGTACTAACAGTGCTGTTCTACTGGGAATGGTGTGCCTCAGATAAATTAAGCTTCTTTCAGCCTGCCTGGGATACTGATAATTCCACAGCACTTCTGAGAAGCAGCATGGTGTAATCCCAGAATCCCAATTAACATGCCATTCCCGCTACATTTGATGTTTAAGGCGGTATACAAGAGGTATTGCTGAGTACAGTCAATAGCTGATATATTAACCTATAGAAATTGTGCTACCTATACCTCATCCTAGGATCTGTAAAACACTAATGGTCACTTCAAAAAAGTTCAAGAAATCAAAAAAAATTATGTTAAGTTCTTATAGCAGGTATTTTTGTTTAAAGTTAAGTGACACGTGGCCCTTATTAGACATCAAGGAGAGACATACAAGAACTAAGGAAGGAAAAAAGCAAAAAAAAGTCGTGGACTTGTTACACATTGCAGCTTTAAAAAGATTATTTTCACAGTGTCAGAAAGCAGTATTTCTCCACTCCAGCTTTGCTCTAAACCCAACAGCTGTTGTGGTTTGTGATGCAAAACTTACGGAAGATGGAGGATAACTTTTAGCTTTGAAGTGTTTAGCTTGTCTCAGTACATGCACTGGCGAGTGCCCTTTAAAAATCCCAGGTATGCCAGCATAAGAACAGGTCACATTTGCACTCCAGGCACCAGCCTCTCACATTCCAGAGCTGCAATTTATCCTCAGTTTGAACAGCTCTATGCAATGATCAGCTAACCCTGCCAAATCATTTAGGGTTTCATCTTTTCATAATGCATGTTGAGGTTAAAAACCCTGAGAGTTTTTAAGAGAGCATTGATTGGCAGCAGAAGTTTCTTGAAATAGGTTTAGAAAGGGCAAAAAAGTGACACAAAAATACTTCATTTCAACTGCAGGAGTCTAGGGGTAAGATCAGAGAAAGGTAATTTTAAGAGGTAAGTTTAAATTTGAGTATATGGAGTGTTTTCAGTTATCCAGTGCCTTTTAAAAAAAATATTGGGTTATCTCACACACTTGTCCTCTTTGCTTTCCTCCATCTGCCCAGCCACAGAGAGGCCTCTAACTGCACAGCAGATGGTTTACTTGCAGCCCACAGCAACAGTCTTTCAAAAGGTGTTAGTCTTGAGTCTCCTAATCAGAGAGAAATGAAACAATTAACCCCTTAATCCACAGTAGAGACATAGACAGAAACCTGAATGAGGATTGCTATTCACAGAAAATATCAAGTAAGACTAAGAGCGATGGCTGAAGACCTGCCAGGTTTTGCAATCCAACCATCTGTAGCCTTTCAGGGCACACCACTAGTTTAGGGAAGAAGCCAAACCAACGGTTGGCTCCTCTCAGTCACGATCCCTACACAGGGCGAGTTTTAATTGCTTAATTGACGCAGGTACTATCATTTCTTAAACCGAGCACGGCCTGAGGCAGCTTCCCTGCATCCAGTACCTGGCTGGCATCAGCCTGCTGGCAGACCTTACTGTCTGTAGCAGCGCTACACGTGAACGAATCGAAGTCCACCGTTATGTCTTGCACGTTTCTTTCATTGGCATTGTCAAAGCTGTTTTTACCGTGCAGCTGTTTGAGGTGTTTCCTCAGAACGGGCTTATGCGCAAAGACCATGTCACAGTAGTTACACTTGTGGGGCTTGTCCCCACTGTGCAGGTTGAGGTGGTCCTGTAAGGAACACTTCTGAGAAAACGTTTTCCCACAGATCTTACATTGGAATGGTTTGATGCCTGCGTGCACTCTCATGTGCCGGTGGAGATTGCCCTTCTGAGTGAACGTCTTGCCACAGAGCAGACACATGAATAGTTTATGCATCTTTAAGTGGTTAGCATAGTTTTCCAGATGCCGAAACACTCTTGTGCACTTTGGACACTGATGGTGCCACTGGAGGCCTTTGTCTATCCCTCGGTTGTTAGGCCCAAACATATCTTTAGAGGCCAGGATGATGTTATCGCTGCCGGCGTACGAAAGGGCATAGTTGTGGAGGTGGTTTTGCTCTATTTCACTTGCTCTGTTCTCAACAGTGGAGTTGATAAGAAAGTGTTGAGGCTCTGAGGAATGCAGTGCAGTTTGTTCAGAAGAAATAAACTGATTCTGATCCTTCTTATTCCTAACTTCTGATACCTCCCCAATGGACTCCACCTTGATGATCTGGATATCGCTATCCTCCATGTCCATGCTGTCTTCTGAAGGCTGAATACAAGGCGAGTCCTGCTGCAGAGAGTCATCGTCTCCCTGATGCTCCTTCAGCTCAGAAGAGTCGCTTTGCTGTTCGCACTCTTTGCTCTCCAGCGGCTGCTTGGGTTTGATGAACTTCCACAGGGCCTGGGTGCACCGCTCCACAATGTGGCTCATCTGCAGAAAGCTCGCAGCAGTCAGGTAGTTCACCAGCTCCATTTCAGGGAACTCCAGAGTGCCACTGTAGCAAGAGAGAAGCAGCTGCCTTCCCACTTCTGAACTCTGCAGGATGGAGATTTTTACATCTCTGGAGTCGTTCAGTAAGAACTGATCTCTTAAAAAAGGAGAGCCAGCAGCAAAGACAATTTTATGCCCGTGAACTTCAACATCATCTATATGGACCACAACATCACAAAACTTGTTTTCTTCCCTCAGTTTGTTCATTTTCTGTAACATTGAATCTCCATAGTTGTCAAACTTGAAATGAAGAATATCTGATCTTTCTGACATTTTGGCACACCTAAGGAAAAGCAGCAGAGAAAAATCCAAACAATGAATACTTTTTGTTTTCTAAAAGGTAGGTTAGAAAGATTTAAAGTAATAATATAAAGTGGGTGTTTATCAGCCATTATGTTTTTTATCCTCGGTACATACTGAAGTCCATTACAAGTAAGAAAAAATTCAAGTTTATATCTCATATTACGACAACTTTTACCTTTTTTTAATGTAATGAAGCCTAAATATTAAGTGGAGGTGCTATGACGAAAATTCTACTGAAGCAATATCCTAAAGAGTTAGGATGTAAAGGGAAACTCTATTTTCAGCAAGCTTTGGGTTTTGCAGCACTGGGTTGAACACATTAGATTGTCTTTTGAGTTCTCCTGCAGGAGTTGGTTATTTTTGTGTTGTTTTGGCTTTTCCTAAGATTACAGTAAAAAATCTTCACAATGGCCTCCGCTAGGCTCCCTGTTTTGAATACCTGGGGAATAAAGGAAGCCTTGTGTCTAGGGCTGTTCCTTGGAAGATCACTTCTCTAGGAAGTTTGTTCTTGTTTTGATAGGACTTGGAATGAAGAACAGCAGATCTTCCATAAACCAAATACCGTTCTTTTGTCTTTCAACAGTTGCTTAACAATTTATAAGACTACACTGATTCTGGATGCAATACTGCTCACACAATCCTGCCAAAGCACTAGGATTGCAGGAAGTGAAGAAATAACAGGAGACTAAATGATGCAAGATTTGGTCAGATAAAATTACAAAACAAAGCAAAACTTACACCTCCCAACTATTACAAATACCACATAAAGCTCAAAAGGAAGCTTTGAAGTTTATAGATAAAAGCAGATACTGCTCTCTTGGTGCATGAAGTGTCAGCTGAGTGTACACACAAGAATGGCATTGTGCCCACACGAGACAACTATTCAAAGAATATTTTTGGAAGCATCTGTCAATAATCAGGGCTTTTTCAGTTTGCAGCTCATACAGCATTTGGAGACACGACCTCCTCACTGATCACCCCCATCAAGCATATCTTCCAGTGTATGGCATGCAAAAATTAGGATTTCAGAAGGATTGCAGAAGACTTGTTTGGAAGCAGGGGGGGCATCGTTCTGCACTACAACCAGTTCTGCTGAACCTGCAGAACTCAGTCACCTTCAGCACTGCCTGACCAACCCCATATCTAGGGCTGAAAGCTTAATTTTAAGAGGCAACAGCCTTTGGCAAATATAAACGACAGGAACAGATCATCCTGATAGACCTTCAGTGAATTTTACACATTATCAAACTGGTTCTTTTTGTGTTTTCTCTGGACAGTGATGAGGGAAGTCCAATTGTGGGTCTGTTTTTTCCACCTTGGAAATTCATACAATACGAATGCAGTTAAAGCACCCACGCTAAAGTTACACTGTGCTGTTAACCACAGCTATTCCAGCCATTCAGCCCATCTTTGGCAGATTGCAAGAGCCACATCGTGAGAAACTGTACATCGAAAAGTTGTGACTTGCCTTAGCACACGTTCAGTTTCAACTACTACTGATCTCCAAGAGAAAAGAGCATTAAATGAATCCCAAACCCGTTATCTCGGGGGGGTGGCAGACCAAGGCAAGCTCCCGTCGGACGCGCAGGGCTCCCCGTTGGAAGCACGTGCTTCCTCGGCTTTTACCGACCGCGGATCGGCCCGGCCCCCGCACCCCGGGGCCCGGGAAAAGAATATTCCAGCTCGGCCGGGAGCCCGCGCAGCATCCCCTAACAATGTGAACGCGGTGCCCTTTGCGAGAGCGGGAGAAGCCGCTGTCCGCGCCAGGCCCGGCCCCGCGGGAGGAACGGAGGGAAGGGGCAGGTACCTGTAGCGTCGGGCCGCGTCCCCGCGCTGGCACCCGCGGCCGCTCCTGCCTCCGGCTACAGACCTAGAGAGGGGAGGAGACCCGCCGTGAGCCGCCGCCCCAGCGCCGGGCCGGGCCCGGCCGCCCGCCGCGCCCCCCGGGCGGCCCCGCGCCCCGCCGCGCCCCCGGCCGGGCCGGGCCGCCCTCCGAGCGCGGCCTGCGGGGGCAGCGGGAGCCGCGGGCCGCTCCGCGCCGCGCTCCGGGGCCGCCGCCCGCGCCCCGCCGGCCCGCCGGGACCTACAGGCGCCACCGCAGCCCAGCACCGCGACTCGGAACCGCATTGTCCGCCCGCCGGAAGAGCCGCGCCCGGAAGGACCGGCGGGGCCGCCCCTCCGCCCGGTCACGTGGGGCGGCGGCGGCCCAGGCCCGGCACCGGGAGCGGCGGCGGCGGCGGCGGCCGGGGTAGGTGCGGTTCGCGCTGTCCGCCCCGTCCCTTCCGCGCTCCCGCGGCGCTGCCCCGCCGCCGCTCCCTCCCGGTGTGCGGGAGCCGGGGGCCGTCCTGCGCTCCGCTGCCGCCGGGTCCCTCCCTCGCCCCCGGGGCCGCGTCCCCCGCCCGGCGCGGTGCCTCCCCGTCCCCTCTGCCCGCAAGGGCCGCGGCCTCGGCGGCAGCGGGGCCGTGACGCCGTCCCGGGTCCCGCAGGGCCGGGCCGAGTCCTGGGGCAGGCGGGGGCGTCGGGCCCGGCCCGTCCTCCCCAGCCGCGGATGTTGGGGACAGGGACCCCCCGCCTCGGAGCGCGTCCCGGGGCCGCCGGCTTCCCCCGCATCCCACCCCGGGCGGCGCGGCGCTGACACCGAGGGACCGGCCGGGCACCGCTTTCCCTCTCCTTGTCGCGGGGTGTCGGTTGTTGCCTGTCGCTTCCAGGTGGATCCCAAAATGTGGCATTTCGTTGCGTGCAGAAATCTTTATTTGGTTCATGTACCATAAGTTCTGTGTTTTTTGCGGGTTTTATCCTTCTTGTTGTCAAGGAAGTGCTTCTTTCAGTTAAAATGTCCCCAGTAGATAATTTTTAAGGACTGGTTGTGTCTGTTTGGAGTGAAAATTAAGTACAAACAGATTGTGCGAAGTTGGTTTAAAAACACTTATCAGCAAAAATTAAGTGGAAATGGAATTGCTGGAAGTAAAGTTGGTGGTTTATCTCTGTGTAGATTTGCCTGATCTTTTTGGGGGAGAGAAGGAGAAGTAGATAAAGTATTCAGGAGAGGTTTGGAGAGAAGGAAAAAATCATGTGAGAGGTTGGCAGAGGAAAAAGGTTGTGTTTATTTCTTGAATACAGGCTGGAGAACAGGTAGGGCATAGAGGTATGGCTTGATCTGTGTTTCAGATTTTGTTTTACTTACAGGTTCTGTTAAAGCCCAACTCGATAGGATTTCTGAGACTTTTGGCTGCTTAGAAAACATGTTATTACAGGAGTTGCCTGCTGCTGTTTGACTTGCAGAAATGCTGTATTCTTTTTAAAGGCCTCTACTTAAAAGGTCAAGGACCTGAGCAAACTTATTTTTGTGTACACAGTAAACAAATTAACCAGTGGAGCTTGGCATAGGGGTTTCCTTCCAATTTCCAGCCCTAAGTGCAGGCAGTGTTAGTAACACACACCAAATGGAACTCCTTTTTTCTTGCTTCTTCCACAGCGTATTTTTAAAGCGCTCTGGTTGTCTGGTGAGCGTAGCTCCCCGTTAGTGTTTGTATCCTAGTGAGAGCAGCTCCAGCAGTACATGGAGCATCTCCCCAGAGTTTGTTTAGCTGCTGGCTACCCTGGCTCCCTCCCAGCCTGCAGCCCGTGCTGGGTCCTGGCTGCACGCTCTGAGATGGGGCTGGTGCTGGGGAGCGTCAGCTGCGGCGCGTGGATGAACCGACTGCTCACAGTTAATTCATTCCAGCAGCATTCCTGTGCTGGGCTGGCTGAGGCCGTGTCAGCATTTCTTTTATAAACTGCAGTTTCCCAGGACGGGCTGCTTGTTTCTGGGATGGGGAATTTACTGATTACAAGAGCCTAAAATTAGGGTTTTGTTCTCTGCCAGATAGTTCAAATTCGGATTGAAAGAAAAATCATGTTGGCAATAGCTATCAACCTGTTAAAGATTGCATTAGCTTAACTCTTGTGTTTTATCTGATGCCTGGTTTTGCATACAGTGTCTAGTGATTCACTCTTCTTCCTGAGATCTGTGAGGAGAGCGGTGGAATTAGAGACACCATTATCTCCCAATAACAATATCTTTTTTCTTTCTGGCTCTGGAAATTAGTGGAAACATCCGTGCCTGACAGTGTGTTGTAAAATGAAAGGGAAAGTTAGACTTGTAGTTGTTATTTTTTATTGATTACTCTTTAGTCATCCTAAATCTGTATTTTCACATGCAGTATTCCTCTGGCTTTCCTGCTTCATTTTGAGTGCCAAGGACTTCTTGTTGCATTTGAGGGTATGTGTTGCACAGGGAAGGTGGGTAAAGGTCTGACGTGATTAAGCAGACTAATCATGTGATATGTGAGAAGAAAAAAGATTGCTACTGATTGCTTCTATACTGCTTGGGTTTTTTTTTTCCCCAGAGCTGTGATAAAACACAGGCATTGACCTGGAGTGTTTCCAGGCTTTTTTCAGGACTTGCAATGTATTTTAAAACAACAGGTGTGCACCAGGTGAATTGTACAGGTAGAAAAACCCACAGCTGTGCAAGGCTGTAGGAGCTCAGTCTTACAGCATGCTGGGTTCTCTGTTATAGCACAGCTCTGCAAAGTGCTCTGTAAAAGCCTCTGAACTCTGCCACAAATTCCACTGTTCACCCACACTAAGATGCTAATGATGAACACTTGGAAAGCAGAACTTTGTATCTTTAAACTGAACCATACTGGATTTGTTGTTAAACTGAGCATAGAGCCAGAGGAATAGAAACAGAAAATACATTATATTGAGGTATTTCAGCCACCTCAGTGTCTTTTCAGCATGTCACCTTCTCATTTTCCATGATTTTTAACACTATACTTGGTGGTTTCATGTTTTGGAGGATAGAGGATATAAGTTTTTTTTGCATGCCAAGCTTTCTGACTTTGCTTTTTATGGCAAATGAATTACTGCTCTTCAGTAATTTAGTTAATATTGCTGTAGTGTTCTTTATCCAGTGCATTCTGCATCAGATATATTGGAACTTTGTGGAATCACTTTAGGAACTGCAGCTGAGGTAAAAAGCTGAGAAAGATATGAATGGGGAAAAAAACCTTCTCCTCTCTGGTTTGCATACCTGTTCTCATGCTTATTCTCTTTTCTGCCCTGGAAGCCCAGGACTTATTTTTTTGTTGCATTTCCCTGTAAATTCCGTGCTAAGGATGCTACATCTGCTGTTGACTCTCAGGTTGAAGAAGTTCATGCCTGAAATGTTGATTTTTCCACTCACCCTCTGTCTTTTTGTGTGGCCATGGCTGTTCTAAGCACCAGAAATTATTATGGGTATTCCTTGGAACTGCAGTGAGCCCAGCTGTAGTTACAAGTGCTGTGCTTCACTTGTTGCACCTGTCCCAGGGTGGCATTCAAGCCCCAGCCTCTTCCAGTGATGTAAAATTGAAGGTTTTCTGGTTTTCCTTTTTGCTATATGCTGTTTGCTTTAAGCTCTTTTAAATTCATTCTGGCAGAACTTTGAAGGAAAACTTTGATCACAAATCAAAGTCAGGTGTCAAATATTTGGGAAAGGGAGGGAAAGTAAAAGATAAATGTTTTATAAATGTGTGTAACTAATCTGAACTTTTGATAGGCTTGCTTTCCAGTTGTTCAAGATTTTAATCGTGGTGAATGGGGTCTCTGCTCTTCCTCTGCACATTATCTTGAGTAGAGAGTGAGGTGTAACAGCAGTGAAGGGGAATTTCACAGAGAACCAGAATTTTAAGTAAAATTGAAAGCAGTGACCCAAGAGCCAATCATGCTGACTCTCATTTTGCAACTTCTCCAACAGTTTGTTGTGTGAGGAGAGGCCAGAACACCCATTTAATTACACAGATGAGCAAGGAAAGAGGGTGGTAGAAGTTTGCCTCTCTGTTCATGTTTTACCCAGACACTGTCTCCTGTGGAGCTTAAAGACACCTTCAGGCAAACACTGCCTTATTGTGGTGTAGTTTTGTGTCAGGAGCTAAACTGTGCTGAATTCAAAAGCTCCTATTTTATTTATGCTTAAACAGACCAAAGTCTCTTTCCATGATAGGGATGAGACACTGGCTTTCTGAGGGACATCAAACCTTGAGCTCTGTGCTTGGCTGAGGTTTTTGGTGCTGAGCTGTGAGCAGAAAGCTTTGGGTCTCAGACCAATTGCAGGTATTGCTGAAGAGCACTGTCACTGCTGCTGTGTGTTCCTGGGGTTTGATTCCTGAGCCACATGTAATTGCTCTGCTGGTCTTTGATGTGTGCCCTTCTAGGCTGGCCCTTATTTTAATGGGCTTGGAGGCTCTGGTGGGGATTCTGCCATTGTGAGCTTTCTGACTCAGGGAAAATGATCCATGTAGGAGCCTCTATGGAACAAAGTGATAGCCAGGAACGGAGGAAATTAAATCCATGCAAAGCAAAGTGTGAGGATATAGAAATTTTGGTTAACTGCAGGCAATATTTTAATATTTGAAGATTACTTTTGCACCTCGAGTGTTTGAGCATTAATGCAATGAACCCCTGTGGCTGATTCCAGCACAGCTGGGTGTCTGAGCTTTGCTTGCTGCTACATCAAAAGCTTCTCTCGGTTGCCTGCTCCACTGTCCCCTTTCCTGTGCTCTCCTATCTTGTGTAATTTCATGGGACTTCACTGTTAGGCTGGCAGAGTTGGGCTGGTTGGGACATCCTGGTGTTGCAATTGTGTTGTGACACTGCTGTGGGGTTGGCTGGGCTGGCTGTGGCCCAGGATCCACGTGGGGTTTGTTTACACCTCCCTACACCAGACAGGAGCTGGTAAAGCATAGGAAGCTTTTTATTGAGCTGAAGGTGATGTTGGGGAGAGGTGTCACATTGAAACACTTGGGAAATAGGAGAAATTGGCACTTCAAGACAGACAGACTATACCAAAATAAAGTGCTAAAGTGAACCTTGCCTGGACGATCTTTACAGCTGGTTGTGATCAAAGCCTGCTCCTCTACTCCTGCTGTCAGTGTGGAAGATGAGTTTGCTCTGTTTGAATGAAAACAGTAAAGCCAAAGGGGTATATAGTGTTTGATGCTTATTTTTAGTCTGTGTTTCAAGATCTTTGATTTAGGTATTTTCAGAGATCTGTGTCTATATAGATGGTGCAATATGGAACTTCTATAGAAATGTTTTAAAATGAATTCTTAAAACAAAGGCATGTTTAACGGTAAGAATTCTGCCCTACCTTTGAGATACTTGTGAGTAATACCAGTGTGTAGAACTTCTCAACATGCCTACATTTACCAGCCAGTAATTCCCACTGGAAGTCAGTAGATCCTAAAATGGTTTTGAAAAGGATATCTAAGTACCACACTTGATTTTGAAAATAAATCAAATAATCACAGGTGCGTTGTCATTCATGAACAAACCACATCCATTCTTCCTCTTACACTCTGCTTCAGTTCTCTGAAACATGTTGCAGGATCACTAAGTGATGAGATTGGTAATTGGTTAGAAGTTGTCCTCCTGACAGACTTCACGTTGTATTGGTGGTAGTGGGGAGGGCATTGATAGGAATAAAAGCAGGCTTTGCTATTTCTGGTGTATTGTTCTGGTTCAGGCAGGAATGCTGTGGGCTGTGCCAGGTCTCTGTTGTTTGGCTGTGCTGTTGGAAGCCAGGTTGGGATGGTGCTTCCAGGTTGGAAGGCAAAACTGGAGGCTAAAAAAGCATTTGAGTTTGATTATGTTTGGGAGTTTGTAAAGACCCAGGCCTTTGAGATAAGGGTATATTTGGGTTTCTGAGAAATTTAATCACCCATTTTTATCACAGCAGTCTGTTTTGAGCCATGGATTCTGGGAATCTGTGCTGTAGAGTTCAAGGTGTGCAGCTGAACTTCACCTTTTGTTCCTTTCTTCAAATGCCTCTCAGTGCCAGTTCCAGCTTTTTAAAATCCTCTGTTGGCTCTGCTTCTCAGTACTGAGCCAGCCTACGCTGTTCTTCTTGCTTCTTGGAAGTCTTTGCTTTTATTGCTCCTTATAGTACAGAAAATTCAGTGTAGATTCATAAACTGCTCCATGTCCCAAGGTTTCAGAGCAAAATATCAGGACTTAGGTCAAACTCTTCCTTGGGGGAAAAGAATGTGACTGCAGCATACAGTGAGCTCTGATAAATAAAAGTAATTTTTGTGTGAGCATAGGTGAAGGCAGGTATTAATTGAAGGAAATAAATGGACTTTATTTTGCTGGCCTTAATTGTCAGCAAGTGGAGTGTATGTATGGAGGGCCCTATTTTGTGTGATGTGTAGAAAGTGGTGACTGACATAACCATGAAATACTGCAGAGAGTTTTGTTAACTTCCCTTTTGTGAGCTGTGGAAAGCAGTGCTGTGATAGCATGTGCTGCTTAGCAAGATGAGGGCAGGACTTTGAGTGTGCACTGAGAGAGGAGTTGGAGCTTGGTTGTGCTGTCAGATGAGTTAGTTTTTATAATTAGTCAGCAGGTTTCTGAAAAGAAACATTTGAGCATTTAGCATGAAGTTTTATATAAGTATTTTTATGATTTTTGTTTTTCAGGAGTTTATAACATATTTAATCTCATTCATGAATCGAACTTCCTTTTTAAGTCATGGATGACAAGGCTTCTGTTGGAAAAATCAGTGTCTCTTCAGACTCGGTATCCACTCTTAACAGTGAAGATTTTGTCTTGGTTTCCAGGCAAGGGGATGAAACACCATCTACAAATAATGGTAGTGATGATGAAAAAACAGGACTGAAGGTAAGAACCAATAACCTGAGTTTGTTCCCTGTTCTTCTAAATCAAACTAACCATAGAGAGCTTAAAGAGGGACTTCTTTGTTGTGGAAAACTTGACAGAAGGGAGAACGTTTTCAAGAACCAGTTTTGTCAGTAATGTCTTCACTGCTGATGTCAGAAGTGGTAATTAGGTTTTGAGTAAGAGCTCTCTCCATCACTAGCTGTGGGTTTTTTCCCACTTTGCAGAATTCTTCCTAAAGTGCTTGGGAGGAAACAGGCTGATTGTCAAGAACGTGGAACTGTGATTTTTTCACAGCTTTCAGGTGGAAAGCAATATTAGCATACATGGATTTGACTGTATCTGTTAATTCAAAGATACACTGAAGTTTTCCCCAATGTGAAATGTTCTCTTTAAGAAACGTAGAAGAGTGGTTATAACTAACAACTTGGCATGAATCAGAGAACACAAGCTCTCTGTGAAAGGCTTGTGAGAGCTGGAAGGGCACTGGCATCTTCTCACTAGTAAAAGTGCTGTTCTGAAAAGAGACCCTTGACACCCTCTACTTTTTTTTTTTTTTTTTTGCTACTTAGAGCAACATTCATTCCAATTTGTATTTCAGCAGTTTTTAAGAAAAGTGGCACAAGTAAGGTAATCACTCCAAATTCCATCACTTTAATGTGTTGAAAACTGGATCTTCCCTAGAGTGAGTTGAGTTATTGTGTTCTTTTGGGAGATGGAAAGAGATATTCCACCATTGGAAGAAACTGATGTCTGTCTGCAGCTGCATCTCTGTCTTTAAAGATGATAAGAAATCCTGTGTTCTGCCTGTTGGACTGGGTGCTCCTCTTTTCCCTTGCAGTAGTTGTAACAGAGACTTTATCGAACATTTCTTGATGCTTTTGCTCTTCTTGCTTTTACCTCCCAACTGCTTTGTTTGTTTTTCTTGTGTTCCTCTGAGTCTGGGGCAAGACATTCTGTTATAGTAGCTCTTTTCTCTTGCTTAAGACTTCAAATAAATTCTGTCAGTTAAGAGTCTCAAAACTGATCTTTTGCTTAATCTGGCAAAAAAGTTCATGTACGTTTTATGGTGATTGTAGAAGGTGTCACTTTGCATCATAGAATAGTCTAAAAAACATGAACATTTCTTGAGCATGGAGCCTGGTGATCTGTGAAACTTGCTGTAAGGCTGTGGCCTCATGCTTGTCTTTCTTAATGCTGCAAATAACCAGCAGCATCAAGATCAGGATCAGCACCAATACTTAGGAATTCGGAGTAGTCTCACAGTGGTACTTACCTTGAGAATGCTTCTGTGGCAGTGTCTGTAATCAGCTCCTGAAGCATCGTTTGAGAGCCCGGAAGACTTAAGTCAACCAGCTTCTCTGTTCCATCCTGTTATCCCCAACGAAAATTTGGAGGCATGAAATGTCATAGTCTGCAACAGTTCTTACTCCACATGGGAGCTATTTGTATCACTGTTTGCCTCCAAAGTGGTTTATGAAATGCTGGCTGCAGGTGTGCTGTTTCTCTTGATGAGGAAGGAAGAACATGAGCTCTGCTGCCTCCTGATCATCAGTTGTAAAATTAAATTATGATGTTCTCTAGTTTGGCACTGAATGCCACAGAGCTTTGCAGGTCTTAAGCTTCTTTATGAATTTGGAGCCTGGACTGAGCACAAGCCTTGAACAAAGTGATTCACCTTGAACCTTTCAGTATTCCAGTGTGGAGAGCATGTGCTGTTGGTTATTGGCTGCAATCTGAGTGATTAATGGCAATTTTCTGTCTTAAACAAGAAATACAGTTTGCCTGCTGTCTCTGCTTTCTAGTGTTGTTCCTGTGTCTGCTCGTGCCCACTGGCAGTGGGACTGGGCTGGGTTTAGGAAAGCTTTGCTGCTGGAGCACAGTGTGGAGCAGGAGTTCTGAGCTGCCCGGCACAGCGAGACCGCTCCCAGCAGAGGTGGCAGCACATGCGTCAGGAGAGGGGAATAAATCACAGTTCTGATAAATCCCCTGGTGTGCTAAGGGAAGTTTCCTACCTCCAAGTAGCAAATTTCTACTTCTACTTAAGTAGAAGTCCCTCCTACTTAACCTTAGTTAAAGATGAAGTAAAATCAGTTTTGAGTTCAGTGAGAAATGGACAGAGCCATGGTCAGGGCAGCGGTTTCTTTGCTCAGCCTCAAGCCCTGCTCAGGTGCAGCTGTTACTGTTCCCTCCTGCCCTTGGTTCTGCCAGGCTGGCTCTGGTTTTGGGGCTGTAGTTGGGGTTGGGTTTCAGGCACATTTACACCTTTGTGTGCCCTGTTCCCCTGATGTGGGGAATCCAAATGGGTGCATAAGAACCTTTAGTTGATGTGAAGTTAACCTTGGTTTGTGTTTTAGGCCTCGGTGTGCAGGCAGCTGGTTTGTTGCACTTAATTTTTGGGGCTATGAGAACAGCAGGGCTCTTCTAGTCCAGAAGTGTGGTTACTGTGCCTTTTAAAACTCTTTTTGAGGGTAGTCTGGGCTAAGAAGGAGAGCTTTCTTGCAGAAATTAGTTAAAATTGCTTTTTATATGCGGTTTTGATGATGATGTTTTAGAATATCTATGAGATGGGTTTTTTATTTTTACATGCCTATTTTCTGTAAACAACTTGAATTTGTGTTTTACCTGTCACTACTATTTTTGGGAAATTTTATTTTCAAGATCATGTTTTATAGATGTAACATCTAGATATGTTATTCATACTGATTATTTTACCAAATAGAGTAGATTGCAGTTCAGATTTTTTGGCTTTTAATCTTGATAGAATAGAACATTTTTCATGTGCATGTTATATTAATACCAATACAACATGTAGTTCTCACTGGATATGAATTTTTCACCGTCCTTTCCCAAACCAAAGTCTGTTGACTGTGAGGAAAGCTGTATCAGATGCAGTTTTTTACCAGAATGAATTTTAACTTCAGGTTTCATAGAGAACAGGCTCTGTAAACTAGAAGTTACTCTAGGTTTTTTGATATATAGCCTTTGAAGGGACTGACAGGACACTATAATTAATTAATTCTATTTTGTTGCAAAACATATAAACTCCATACAGTAAAGGAACATGGTGCATCTTCCATCATCATCATCATCATCATCCATCATCATCTTTCTGATGATTGTATGCAAAGACTTGAATAATAAACATGATGCTTGAAAGCCTTCTGCCTTTGATGACCCCATGCTTGTGCAAGATTTTTCCACAATGAATCATGGAAATTAATACTAAAATTGTTGGGAGAAAAATGGCAATATGTGGATTTCTGTGACTAGTTGCAGGTTACAGCTGCCTCCCCCTGTGGGTGTACAGCTGAGCAAGGCAGTTACGCTGTCCTGCTCCTGGCAGGTGATCACAGCACGGGAGTGTATTTTAATCTGTACAAAAAGTGACATTCTGTTTGTGGCAATTTCAAGAGCATAAATGTCTCTTATTGTTTAGATTCTGTGTCAAAACAGTCACTAGATTATTATTTTTTGTGCTAGTTGAATAGTTTGGTTTTTAGTAGCTGGTCAGTGAGTTTACAGAGAGGTGAGAATATGGAAGTGCTCCTAGGTTGAGTTTTGGTGTCAGCAGGAATAACCAGCAGCAGCTGCAGAAGTGTTAGAAGCAAGTGTCATTTGCTGATGGCATCTGGTAAATACTCTGCAAATTCAGTCACTTCCCTATTAACTGCAGAGAAGTGGACAGAGTTTCCTTAGAACCAGTATCTGAGAGCTTCCTGAAATGAATGCCTTCATTCCCTTTCCACTTCAGGACCTTATTTCACACTGTTGAGGGGGCTTCATGCTTTCATGTTGACTTCAATGAGCTCAAAGTCAGACTGCAGCTGAGCGTTGGGAAACAAAGCAAAGCTGTTCTCCTCAGCATGATGGCATAATCTTGTTCCAGATGCTTCTCTTCCTGTGAAACCTTTCTATCTTGCCCATAAAGCACATAACATATTTAATTACATTTATCCCTTTCTGGTGTTAATCTGAGAATTGTTATAGCCCATACTGTGGACATCTGTAAGTTTCTCTGTCAAAGGTAGTATTTGTAGTTAGTGATTAAAGACTGGTTTAAAATCTCCCCGCTATTTCTAGTGCTAGAAAATTCCTGCTTTGAGCTTGTAGATTTGTTAGAGCAGGGAGGATATAATCCATGCTGGTGAGCGCTTGCACCCTGAAGTTTGTGTTTATGGTTGTAACTGTGTTAAATTTGTTGACTGCTGCTTTGACTGGTAAATAAAAAGCAATATGAATGACCCGGTGCCTGAGGGGTGTTTTTTGTTGTTTGAACAGTCTTTTCTTCTTTTTTGTGTCCCAACTCTGTGACTCTCAGATTGTGGGGAATGGAAGTGAGCAGCAACTGCAGCGGGAGCTGGAAGACGTGCTGATGGATCCACCCATGGAGGATCAGGGCAGTGACCGGGACCTTGGAGAAGTCAGAACTGGAGGAGATGGGGAAGAACCTGTTGTCCTTGAAGCGTCAGCATCCTCTACCATTAACCCAGTGTCGGTGGCAGGACTCCAGAAACCAGAAATGAGCTTGCCAGTAAAACCATCCCAAGGAGGTTAGAAAAAAAAAAGGGGAGGAATATCTGGTAGTATCTTTTGAACTTGTTTTTTGTGGGGAAAGTAAAGAGAATTTAGGTACACATGTGGCCAGTAGCCTTTCCCCATGTCTCACATTATAATCACTTAGTGCAGTAAATTCCAGGTTATGTATGTGATGCAGGAGTTAATATCTGCTGAACTGTCCTGTATTCTGAAAACACTGCTATACCAGCCCTGAGATGTGTGCACAAATATTGAACTTACTTGCCTGGCTGTATAAAATACAAGTACAGGGCTTTCCTATAGTGTTTTGACCTGGCCTGGCTTTTCTGTTCTCAGCCTCTCTTGTCTCGTTATTCAGTGGGCAGCCAGTGTCTGAGAGTCAGTGTCAGCAGCAGTGTCTGACACTTCCCTTGCCGTGCCCTGCCTTGTTTCTGACGTTCCCCCTGCTGTGCTGCCCTAGACTGTGAGGATTTGAGCCCCTTCACTCCTGTGACAGACGAGGACAGCGTGGTGTTCAGCAAGCTGACCTACCTGGGCTGTGCCTCGGTGAACGCGCCGCGCAGCGAGGTGGAGGCGCTGCGCATGATGTCCATCCTGCGGGGCCAGTGCCAGATCTCCCTGGACGTCACCCTGTCCGTGCCCAACGTCTCTGAAGGGACCGTGAGGTACGGGGCTCGCTGCTCTGGGGCTCTGCCTTCAGCTTGGCTCCTTTGGAAAGCAAACAAGCTGATGGTTTACCTGCAGGAGACTTGAGCAGCTTGGATTTTCTTTAGTGGGAGAAGTGGGTTTTACAGACATCTGTGTAAAGGAGTCCTTTGAATTTGTTTACCAAACATTCTACCAAAATGTTCTCTGATCATCCAAGCTATCACCAAAGCCATAGTGGGATTGGTTATTGACGAACACTTTGGAAATAGCCTGGAAAGTAGTTTGGAAAATGTCTGATACACAAGGCCTGACAGAGGTGGGGAAATTATTGGTGGAAACATTTGTGGCATTGTATGTTTTTGTGTTGCTCAATTTAAACATCATTATGGTGGTCATGCTTTGCAGTAAATGACAGGATCTAGCTTTTGTGGTGTACTTCTCTAGGAGGTATGAAATTGTTAAAGCTTGCAAGTTATGTCTGGCTGAAATAATTCTTCTAAAGGTGCAAGCTCGCTTTTTTTCCCCTCTCTCTATTTTAACAGACTTTTAGATCCTCAGACAAACACAGAAATAGCAAATTATCCAATCTATAAAATCCTTTTCTGTGTACGAGGGCATGATGGGACCCCTGAAAGTGATTGCTTTGCTTTCACTGAAAGCCACTACAATGCAGAACTCTTCAGGATTCATGTCTTCCGATGTGAAATCCAAGAGGCTGTAAGTGCAAGCTTTTTGTCAAATGATATTACGTACATGTAAATGTTATGAAATTTACAGGAAGTTTTTCAGGCACTTAAGTAATGTAATTCATCCATCAGCAAACCTTAGTTATGGGATAAGAATGCACAGTTAACAGTTTATCCTAAGAAGTGCAGAAAAAGTTAATTAGATGCTAAAATGGAATTATTTTCATACAATTTGTTGTGCATTAGTGAAAATGCGGGGTGGTTTCAGCTGCTGTTTGTCACTCTGGCTGCAGGTGAGCCGAATCCTGTACAGCTTTGCCACTGCCTTCCGGCGCTCTGCCAAACAGACCCCGCTCTCAGCCACTGCCACCCCCCAGACTCCTGACAGCGACATCTTCACCTTCTCCGTGTCTCTGGAAATCAAAGAGGATGATGGGAAAGGTTATTTCAGGTAGAGATTCTTCTTTTGTGCAGCATATGATTCTGTTGGAAAGTGAGTGAATAGAGAGTGTGAGGCTGAGGTGGTCCCTGAATTCCCTTTTTGAGAGTTTCCTGTTCTAGTTTAAATGAATCCCAGGTGTAAGGAGCTGCAGCAGTGTCTGATGCTGGGTTTGCTGTATGCAAGGAATGCAGCTAAATTGAGAATTCTTTTTTTTGTTTCCTGATATGAATAACAGTGCAGTTCCCAAAGACAAGGACAGGCAATGCTTCAAGCTCCGCCAAGGGATTGATAAGAAGATTGTGATTTATGTGCAACAGACAACGAATAAAGAACTTGCTATTGAAAGGTAATGTCATCAACTTTTAAAAGACTCTTTATCTGTATTTTGCCTCTGAGGGAGCAGGTTAGTAATTATTCTGTGATTTAGTGCCATACTTCTCTTGAGGATGAAGTGGGACATACCTGTGTGGGCCAAAAATGTCTCTGAAAAGGCCAAAATGAAATCATAAAAGAGGTCCTTTTGTTTCATCTGATCCTTGTCCCTACTGAAGGGTAAATTCTATGCAAATATGTCTAAAAAACCCAAAAAAAAGCCACCAAAGGAAGGGCAGAAGACTGCAGGCCAAGTGTTGTTGTGGTATAAGGAACTCTTGTTAGCAGTGACTTTATTAGACTGTTCTGTAAAACAAAGGTAATGGAACAATTTCCAGGCTATAAACTGGGTAAAATCATCTTGTAAATGTGATCCTGAAATCTTGCTCGACGTTTTTGATGTTGACTTGACATTGTTTTGCTGGATGTGCTTGATGCTGCGTTCAAATGTCAAGGTTTGTTGATGTTTGTCAGTGGATTCATGGGCTGTTTGTGATGTATGACAGCAGATACTTAGATAAGAAATGTTAATGGTTTGTTGATGAGCATGTCCAAGTTTTGCAGTTACATTTTTTGCCTGGCTTTGCAGATGTTTTGGCCTTCTCCTTAGCCGTGGGAAAGACGTTCGGAGTGGCGACATGCACCTTCTGGATTTGGTAAGGATCTTTTTAACAAAACTCAGTAAGAACTTGGGTTATGATTGTGCATGATGTCAGGATGGACAGGGAACACTTCTGCAGTTGTTGATGGGAGTTGATGGTGTAGGTTCCACTGCTGAGGGTGTGGCTCTGGGCAGTTGAGTTCAATCCCTGCCTCTGCTGCTCAGTTAGACGTGACCTGGTGCTTGGTCAGGGGACTTGCCCAGTTTTACAGTCAGTCATGACTGTTCTCATTCAGAGGCCAGAAATAAGAAACATGGAACCTTATTTTTAGATATCCTGAATATTAAAGTGCTGTGCTTTGAACATGCAAAGTTTTACAGCTTAGTTATCAGTGTGAGAATTGAGGCCTGAGAGGCTTCCAGTGTAACACAGAACTAGTGGGTGCTTGTGACTCACTTTTCTCTATAGAGTAATGATAGGGATCATTTGACTTCACAAGGCTGAAGTGACAACAAATTTGCTAGTATTTATGCAGTACAGAGTGACTACTCAAAAAGGTTTAATACTACATGAATAATTTTGTTTTCTGCCAGGCTTTGGATTGCCCAGAAAATGAGATTGTTGGGAAGACAGACAAACTGAGCATTAGATAAAATATTGGTTTGGTTCTTAGTGACTCGATAACATGTATTGTGTTCTCATCCACACCTCTGTAAACTGAAAGCTGCTGTTCAATGGCCACCTCCAAAATGACTGATTATGCTGTGTATTAATAGAATAATTAATAATAATTGGCCTTTCCGTGTTATCAGCATGGACACCAAGGATTGCAGGGGAACTCTGCTATTTCTTTCAGAGATGATCTCTGCTGCAGACTCTGTCACATGGACTTGCCCTTTCCTTGCCAGTGCAGTAGCTCTTTCACAGGGCTGGTGCTACATAATGTAGAAACTTCTTTATTAAAACAAACAAAACATAAACTTACCTTGTTTCCAGGAGTCCATGGGTAAAAGTTCTGATGGGAAATCATACGTGATCACTGGGAGCTGGAATCAAAAGTCTCCACACTTCCAGTTTGTAAATGAAGAAACACCAAAAGGTATGAATGTTGCCAGGTGTTATCCCTAGGCAGGGAAATTACTTCCATAGTGGGCATTGGATGATTTATCTTTTCAGAAGAATCCCACAAAAGACTTTCACAGAATAGGATATGTTCTCAGAAAGTAGAGTGCTAAATGCCACGTGAAATTAAAAAAAAAAACAAACAAAAAGACAAAGGCAAGCAATGTTCAGTAATATGTTGTAGGAACTGTGTCCTTGTAGGAGACTCTGCAGGTGTGGGGCAGGATGCAGGTGCTCTGTGCACCACTGGACCTTTTCAAGAATCCCATTGAGAATTGCACTAAATGAGTTTTGCAGGCACTTGCTTTGCTCAGTGTCTTGTGGTCAGTTCAAATTTTTCCAAACCCAAGTGTTTAATTAAACAGAAGGATTCCCATACCTGTGAAAATGAAAGCAAACCAATCCAAGTGTCTTCCAAAAATAGCTGATGTTGCACTGCTCTCTTGAGTCCTGGAAGAGAATGTCATTACTTCTTTGAAGATGTCAGCTGAATTATCATCTTTTCAATCTCCTGTCACTGTTGTGTGCCAGAGGTTGGGAAGTTAATGGGAATTGACTGGGCAAAGTCATGAAAAAGCTGCTGGGCACAGTCTGGTGCTGGAGTGGATGCCATCCTGCCTGAAGGACACAATTTATCATTCTCTGCCAGAGACATCTCCTGGGTCACTGAGCCCTGTTGCCTCCTGTTGGAACATCAGAGTGTGTAGGCAATTTTTGGAACGTCACAGCTGACATGGTCTTAAATGCCTTTAATATCATGGTATTAAACACTTAAGTAACTGCTAAAACCAAAAAAGAATTGAAGTGTAATTAGGCTGCATGGCAAGAGGTGTGCACTATGCAGTTAAATGCACAGATCCTCTATAATGTTTAAAGAAGGTTTTGGATACAATTTCAGAGGGATTTGAAAAAGCAGAATTTTTATTCTCTTTAACAAGATCATTTTCTTGGCTTGAAGGCTGCAGTTTCCTTACTCTCTGGTGAATAGTGCATAGTGATCCAATTTTCCTATTTTGAAACTTGTAGGGTTTTGAGATGTTAAATATTGGTGGAAAATCGATTCTGAAAAGGAAAGTTTCCTTTGTTCTTCCATATTGCTGGGAAAGGGGTTATGGAATATTTTATTTGAAATGTTTCTTTTCACATTGTGGCTTCATTTTCTCTCTCTAGATAAAGTGTTGTTCATGACCACTGCTGTGGATTTGGTCATAACTGAGGTGCAGGAGCCCGTTCGATTCATTCTGGAGACAAAAGTCAGAGTTTGCTCACCTAATGAGAGGCTGTTCTGGCCCTTCAGCAAACGGAGCTCAACTGAAAATTTCTTCTTAAAATTGAAACAGGTAATTGTGTTAAAAAATAAAGAAATAAAATTGACAATTAATAGGCTGTTTCTCCCTATGATTGCTAAAACCTTTACTGATATAATGTTCATAATGCAACATTTTCCTCCTGATTCAAAGAGGTAAAATAAATGAACTTCACTTTGAGAAAAGCTACCCTTTATTGTACTGATTGTTGCTGGCTATCTGCAGTTCCCATAAAGAGCCTGAAATAGCTTTTTTGATAGCTTTGAGTCTGCGAGGTTACAGAGAGGGTTATGGATTTTCCAGCCAAACCACAGAAAGGAATGGAGGATTTATCTGCAAACTGGGGCTATGCTGAGACTTGCTGCCATAAGGGTATGGAGGAATAATTGTGTAAAATTAAGGGTTAAGAGAAAAGTTCTTGCTGTAATCCTGGTGACATGGCATCTGATAGATCCCTAAACTTATTTTATCATGCAAATTGAACATTTCTTCTTTAGATGAGCGAACATTCACATGAAATTCCAAAGGAAATTATTTTTTGTCAAAGTCTATTTTCCCCTTCTGCATGGTTGGAAACAGAGATTTCACACATACCCCAAGTTTGCCCTGGGGAAAAAAATCCAAGCAACCACAAAAAATCCCTAGAACTTGTTAAAAAAATTTTACTGTTTTTTCCAACTTACTTTTTTACCCATCTCCTAAAAATGGAAGGATTATTTCTGTCCAGGATATTCCTAATAACAGTACAAGGCAATAACTTAGTCTCAAAATAAGGCTGGTAAGTTGAAGGTCCAAGTCACTGAAGAGATCATGTACTTGAAATAGCTGCTATTCTTCTGCTCTAGAAACTATTGTTCTGAAATGAAAGTCCTGTTTAAAGAACTGGAAATGTATAAAAGCAAATAACAATGTGGATGTACGTGCTCTCTCAAGGCTTAGCAATTCTGGGTGCAGCCCAAAAAGAAAGCAGTGTTGGAGTCCTAATTTCATGATAAGTGTTCTTATTTGAAGAGGTTTTGAGTTAAGCAAGAGGCTTTTCTTCATTCTTTTTACACTTGCCTTTAAGTGCTAACAAAGAATGCATCTGGGTAGTAACAAAGATGAAGTTCACCAAGGATTCTTTTTCTATGTAAAGAAAAACCCCTATCCTTCAAAGTTTAAGGTGGAAAAATTCTTAATGGATGAGCTCAGCCTTTTTATTTAGAATATTTTTGAGGTGGAGCATGTAGAGGCTGTTGGGCTATAAATATTCTACAGCCTCCAAAAGGTGCCTTTTCTGTTTGGCAGTTTAGAGGAAGCTTATCTTACTGAGCTAATTCTGGATCTTTTGTCTTACCAAATTCACAGACATTGTGACTTATCTTGGCCAATTCTCTTTTTCCACAGACACTGTCAGGTTATCCAACTTGCAGTGTTTACTAATGGAGGATTATCAAAACTCGTAGTGGAAGCAACAAATATAGAATGTACTGCCTGATAAGCCTGGAAGGGAAACCTGTTTCTGTGGAGTCATGATTAGCCTATTAAAAGTACATCTGTGTAGAATTGGCTTATCTTGCTTTGGCAGTGTTTCTTTATTCGGAAATGGTGAAAGCAGAGGGATTTTATTTGTTCTGATTGCATTTAGTGATTTAATAATTTTTAGTTTTGAAGTATTTCTCTTCATTTTTAATGCTCCAAAGAATAAAATTGAGCACAGGGCGCTTAGTGTGGAGTATAATTATGAATCTTATTTCACTCTTTTCTTCACCTTCTCTTCTCTGCTTTCTATTTTTACTCATTTAGGAAAAAAAAATTCCAAGTCCTTAAAATGTATTAAAATTTTAGAACTGCTTCACAAAGAAAAATCGTTCTTTGAAGGAAAGGAAGGTACCAAAGCATTGAAAATTATGGAGAAACAGGGTCACAGAGTAGGCTTTGGAACTCAGTAATTTGTGTTCCTGCAGCAATGTATGCACAGAGTTGGAAGCTTTGCTAAAGACCATTACTGTGGGAAAGTCATGGAATCCCAGACTGGTTTGGTTTGGAAGGGACCTTAAAGCTCATCTCATCTTGTTCAAATAAATATGAACAAAGTTTTAAGACTACTTTTGCCACCATCAGTATTCCCAGAAACCTTTTCTATTTTAACTCATTTTATAAATTCTCTTTGAAGAAGAATTTGACATAATTTTTAAGTTTTTGCTTTCAATTTTCCACTACTGTTTGAATAAAGGCAAAGTTGCTGCATATTTCATATAGTTGCTGAGGAACCTTCATCTCTTAGACCACAGATGCATTTATAACTTTAAACGTTCAGTGCATTTGTGTCCAGTTCATTGATGGTTGGAAAGATGATCTCCCTGTGGATGGCAGATCCAAGTGCCCGTTGTGCCTGTGGCAGACACTGTGCCTGTGGGTGCAGCATGCTCCCAGCAGGTTTCAGGGAGCACTAAGAGCCTGCCCCTGGCATTAAGTGTGTCCCAGGTGTGAACATTCCTCACTGTAGAACGGGATGGAAGTTGTTCCTCAGCTCTCCTGGTCTGGAAAGAGAAGGCAGAGCCTTAGGAAGTGATGTGGCATTTGTGTGTCTTCCTCAGCGGAATGAACCTTGTTTCCTAGATAAAGCAGAAGGACAGGAAGAACAACTCTGACACTCTGTATGAGGTTGTGTGCCTGGAGAGTGAATCTGAGAGGGAGAGGAGGAAAACCACAGCCAGCCCCTCCCTGCGCCTGCCCCAGTCGGGCTCGCAGGGCTCCATGATCCCATCGCCTCCAGAGGATGATGAGGAGGAAGGTAAGAAGCTCCTGTGCTTTGTGGACTTTGAGAAAGGGCAGTTGGTGAATAATGTGGTTATAAAAGATGTAGAATCCCTTCCAGTCAGAATCTGCCTGATTGAGGGGTTCTTTATTGCTGGAATACTGCAAGATCCCATAGTCAGTGTCCTGGCATTCCTGGTCAGCCTCTCCCTCCTCTGGCACTTCAGTGTCCCTGCTTTTCTCAGCCCAGGCCTCCTGTGTCCTGTATTTGGGACAATGTGAAAAAGGGCTCCTAAAATCTGGGGATTATCATGTGGCTTCTGCCCCTCCCTGAGCAGCTGTGAGCAGGTTTGAGAGCAGAAGGAGAAGCTGGTGTTATTTGGAAGTGTCAGCAGACAGTGTTTTAGTGGAGAGTCAGACGTCTGGGAGAGATGAAACAGTACCAGGACCTGCCCAGCTTGGAACTTAATGCATTTTCAAGAACTTCTATTTTTAAAAAAAAAATTTAAGCAAACCACAACCACTCTGAGTATAGAAACATCTGGCATTACAAAGATGAAATGGAGATAACTTGGGTTTCTGCTTTTCCACTTTTCCTGCTGGCCTTCCATGTGGCCTTGGCTGAAGTGTCCCTTCTGTTCTCTTGGCAGACAATGATGAACCACTCTTAAGTGGTTCTGGAGATGTTTCCAAAGAGTGTGCAGAAAAAATTCTTGAAACGTGGGGAGAGCTGCTGTCCAAGTGGTAAGTGGCAAAATCACATTCTGAAAATTACAGTTCTGAATCTTCTCATTGTGATTGCTCCTTCTGCTTGGAGTTTTTATTTCCAGAGGCTGTTTGATGTAAGATTAGTTTGGGTTTAGTTCTCTGTCCCTTATTCTCTGCCTTGATATTTTCTGATTTCTTTAGAGGTGGTATAAATATTTTAATTTTTGAGTGCATGCTTAATGTACAGAAATTCACTTATGGTGTGTCTTTAGTTGTTTCTGCCTTAAAACTCTACTTCTCTTCAGGTTCCTTGGATTTTATTAAAGGAAAACCTAAACTAAGTAATGTAGAGAAAATGCAGCTCTTGCTTTGTCTGTTCTGCACAGATCACTTCCATTCCTCTTTGTAATTCTGACTGAGTTCACAGCCAGTTTTTCCTGCAGCTGTCATATCTTAGTGACTGTAGCTTAAGAAATGGGAGGTTTGGACTTGGATAGAGAAGATGTTTTTGCTCCCTTATCTAAAGGAAGGCTCCAGAGCGTGCCAAGAAGGAAGTACATGAGCTCTGCTGTTTTTCCCTGGAAAATGTCAGTGTACAAGAAGAGTGTTTCTTGACAGTCCAATTGCTAATGCAACACAATCCTCCTTTGGTGAGGGATTGTTTTATTCATCTTGAAGTAGCCTGAGCAGTTCCAAAGAAATGCTGACTGTTGTAAAATTCAGGGGTTTTATCAGGTTTTATTTTTTCCCCACAAATGGGGTGATGGGCAGCATGAGACTGAGCTCAAACAGGCTTCATTTTGACTCTTTAATTGCAGCTTTAATTGTGGCCTTTTGCTTCCTGAAGTCAATGAGAGCAGGGCAGGGGCTGGACAGCAAGTCAAACTCCTGGATCTAAGGAGTGGGACAGCAGAGATTGGAGTCAGTCATGCAGCTTAGATGAGAAAAAGTATTGACGTGACCACTTAGACAGGAATCTCTTTAAATTAAGATTATAACTGTTTAGTATTTTCTGCAGTTATTGCTTATTTGAACAAGTTGTTTTCCTTCCTCTTTGGTTTTGCACTAAGTGGACACATTTGTAACAGAGGAAGACTGTGGTAAAATGATGTATGATCCCTTTTCCCTCTCCTAGATTTGGAGAAACATCTTTCCCACATGAGCTCTCTGCATCTGCTGCTGTGAGAAAGTTTCTTTCAACTTGAATTTTTTTGTAATTCTTCCAAGGGCTCGGAGATAATTAAGCCACCTGACTCCCATTGGAAATGTTTTGGCAGCTCTAAGAGGATATGAAATGCTTCTGTGCTAATGCTGGCAACAGCTGTAATATGTGTTAAAGGGCTTTCCTTCTTAACTAAAAACGTGTATTTGGAAGCAATGATCCCCCAGCTTTTAACATAAGAGGATTGAAAACCATAAAAATCAGACTTCAGGTAGTTTCATGCTAGTTTTTTAGAATTGTGTAATTAGATTTGTATAGTAATTAAATATTTGGTATTTTGTGATACCAAAGAATATTTGGCTGATGTTTCATAACTGCTGAGTCACACAATTTTCTCATTTCAAACATAGTTGGGAAGAATCCAGTACAGCCTTCATGACTGTGTTCATTGGAACTACTGCTGTACTTGCTCTGATCTGAGAGTAAGGCAAATCAGTTTTATAGGCCTTTACAGTAATACTTTGTGTATAGGAAGTATTTTATATAAATATACTTACATATTATAAAGGCATAATAAATGCTCTATAAAGATATGTCTATAGTGACATTGATATAAATGTAACTACTTTATAAATATTATTTTTATTTTAGTTAATTTCTTTTAGAGAAAGCACGGTGAAGGAGGACATGATGGTCCCGAGTTCTGTGCAATAAATAGTGATTTAAATGTCTGCCTTGTTAGTCTCTAGATTATTGTGTCAGAACACTGTAGACTGGAGAAAGGCCATAGGGAATCCCAGTCTGTGTGAAATTATTATCCATGTATCTGTTAGACTGTTACAAACATTAATAAATGCCAGTTTATTAAGAACATAATGCAGATGATGTGACACGAGTTCATCTTTCTGCCTGGCTTTGTCTGTCAGTTCTCTTGATCATTTTATCCAGAAGTTTGTTTTTTAGTAACTGCTGAAAAATAGTAATTTCTGTGATTTAAAGATGTGTGTCTTTTGGGGATTTTTATATATAAGCCACAAATGAGCTGTTCAGCTTGACGTGCTGTAAGTGCATAAATTATAAGTAGGTTTAGTTTTTACAGCTTGCAGTGCTGTAATTTATGAGCTGTCAGTGGTCTCGCTGGAAGGAGCTGTTCAGCTGGGGCTGGCTGGTGCAGTGAGGCTGCCCTAATGCAGGGGGGAGTTGGAGAACCACGAGAGGTGATTCCCAGAGCTCTGACTCCTCTGTCCCTCCCTCCCTGAGAGGGTCACCTCCTGCTAGGAGACTCATGCACACTGCTCATTTTGGGGTGGTTTGAACTTGGAATTTACAGGCTGTGACCTCTGTCCTGCAGCATTTAATGGAGTGCTCTGGTTTGTTGAATGCTATATGTATATAAATTTAATGAGAGTCAAGAAAATAGTTTGGGAAGTAGTGCTCCAAATGAACTTGAATTTCGCGTGGAGATGTGGAGCGCGTGGCAGGGTGCTGTGAGTGCTGTTCCAGCCGGTTCCTGTGGCTGTGGGGCAGTAACCGAGCCCTCCCTGCAGGCACCTGAACCTGAGCGTGCGGCCCAAGACGCTGTCGGCGCTGGTGCGGAGCGGCGTCCCCGAGGCGCTGCGGGGCGAGGTGTGGCAGCTGCTGGCAGGGTGTCACAACAACGACCACCTGGTGGAGAAGTACAGGATCCTCATCACAAAGGTACCGTGCCTTTTTTTCAGCTCTTTTCCTCCCATTTCTCAGAGAGTGGGAATGCAGTGGCTTCAGGCATGCTCTTGCCTCAGGGTCCCTGAGTGTACCTGGCTGTACCAACGAGTGACTGTGATTCAATCCTCCAACAAAAACCCTACAGAGCTGCTGGTGGCATTACACTGCTTTCCTTTTATAGCTCTGTTTTTGTAAAAAAGAAATATCCTATTAATTGCTTTCATAATGGACAGATTAATTTTCTTTGCTTGTTTGGCTTTTCTGAATGGAAGCTGAATTTTGTTGTGTTGTCTCAGTGTTTATGCTAAAAATCCAACACTAGTAGAAATTGCAGCCTTTTTTGGTAGAAAGAAAACAGAACAATGTGGATGTTTTTGCATTGGACAGCAGTTTTGTGACTTCTCATTTGAATGCTGACTCCAGTAAGGTAGGAAAAGGATGTAAGAATCGTTTGTAAAGACATCACTCAGTGGTTCTCAAGGTTCAAGCAATGAATGGGTCACAAAATGAAATGTCACCTTCTTATCCAGAAAACGGATGTGTTAATTTGGATTTGACCATTATCTGTATAGCTACATTGGATTTTATTGCTTTCATCAAACATGCAAGTCTAGAAGGACTGTATTAGAAATTATTAATGATACAGCTTAAGTACAAATATTACAGAAATTAATTATTCACCAGTTAAAAAGCAAAACAAGTGAATCAGCCTTTGTATCTCTCTATTTTGATGGCACAGATTCACAAGGAGCAATTAAAGACCTTAGTCCGAGGGCAGGAGGGCTTCTGAAATTAAACTCAGTTTCTGCTGGAGTCATCCAGGAGGGATCCTACATAATGTGAATGAATAATGTTAAATAAGCTAAAAATGTTCTGTATATGAAAATAAGTATTTTCATATAATTGGTGAATATAGAAAAAAATTGATCCAAATTCCTTGATGCTGGTTTATGCATTGTAGAGCTGTAACATGGATTTTATGGTGAATAAATCATATAAGTAATGTGGAGGTTGAGTGCTCTGGCAAGGAGTGATCACAGCTATCCTGTTGTGTTATTTTAATTGCCTGGTGAGTAGTTGTCAGCCTCACTTGTTTCTCTGTTTCAGTGCTTTGGTATCAGAATGCAAAAGATGATGTCTTTGTGGCACAGTTGGTGACACGTTTGCTACTATCTTTGTCAGCTGGGAGGGGATAGTGTAACATTTCATTTTTAAACCTGTGAAACCTTTCCACTCCTTGTCATTTGGCTGAGACAAAGAAAGTAACCTGCATCTCGTGTTGGAAGCATTTCTGGAGTGCAAGTGTAAGGGAGAGTGGGCTGGCCCTGCCCTGTGTTCTGCTGAGGAGCACTGGCTATGCCTGCAGTGCTTGTTCAGCACAGAAGCTAATTAAGGAATTAGAGAGAATGGGTCCTGGGTGACCATTTTCAGGCCCTGCTGTGGTTTCATGAGGTCTGTGCTAAATCAGCAGCACACCAGCTCCAGCAAATAACAATTTTGTTGACCTCCCTAATCTGGAGGTGCCATATTAGCCCAGTGCCGTCCATGGCTGTTTGTTTTGTTGTGACTTAAATACGGAAACAGGCTGGGACTGTTCCTGTGGAAGGGACAGATGTTGGTGTTTGAGCACAGAAATGTGTGCTTGGTTCACAGGGGAATTGGGATTTCTTCAGTCTGCAGGCAGTGGAAGGAGTGCAAGGTTTTAAGCAGGGTTATCTTTCAGTGCCTGTGTGGAGGTACTGAAGAGAACAGGCAAAAAATGCAAGGGTTGTTTGGGAGGCTGAGGAGAACATGAATTCAGGGTCCAGCAATACAATGTTTGCAGACCCTTTGGACATAGTCTATGTCAAGTATTATAGCCAAGAATATAATAAAGCTGGGCTGCACTTTGGCCTTAAATTTTTTTTCATGCTTTTCTTAGGCATGAAATGTGATAATTTTGGAGTTCCAATGTGACTAATTCTTACTGCTCTTAAAATAGCAGCTCAGTTACAGTCAGTATGCAGCAATATATAGGAGTAAATGTTCCTGGGAAAAAAATTGCTAATTATATGAAGACAAGGGTCCATTATATTACATTGCTTTCCCATCTTTGTAATGCTTTGCCATGTTTTGCATGTCACTAATGCCAATTCTTCTCTGGCAAGCCTGCAGTTATTTGCATTACCATGCCTTGAAGGGGGTTTATGTGAGAATAACTGCTGTGGTGTAGTGCAGGAGCACAGGGAGTCCATGTAAAACCCGTGCCCTGGAATGTGAGTAGGAGATGCAGGAAACCTGTGCTCATAATGCAGTGCCCCTTCTCTCTTCATGTTGCCCTCTGTTCCTGTAGCTGCATTTGATTTCTGCCAGGCTTTTCCTGACCCCATGCAGCAGCACAGTCCCAAATTAATAAGGATCTGTGACAGCTCCTTCATAACCTTCTGGCCTGTTTCAGGGATTTTCTCCCCTTGTGCACAGGATGTGGGATGCAGCACCCCAGTATTTCTTCTGGTGGTTGCTTTCCTGGGCAGGCTCAGGTAATCTCTGCTTTTTTTCTTTCCTTTGCAAATTAATTCCTGAAAGAGCAGTTTTTTTGTCCACTGTTGAGTAGTGGCTACTGAAGGATTGAAAAGGAAATGTCTCCTGTTGTGTTCTACCATTCATGAGAGCTGTGTCTAGCTCTCTTCTTGAATATGACTTAAAAATAGCATTGAAATTGTGTTTCAAGGTGTGTTCTTTGTGTTCCAGTCATCATGACAGCATATATTAATTATTTGCTCTGGTTTTCTTTGCCACACACTGGCTGGGGTTTGTTCTCTGCGCTTTTGTTATTGCGGGAAGGTTGAAGTTTCACCATCATGGCGCTTCCACAAATTACTTTTGAGAATTTGCACACCATCTGTGTGCAATAATAAAGCTTTTAGCAGCTCCAGATTGCCATGCTGGTGGTGGGGAGTGTGGATGAAAGCCAGCCCAGTGAATTAAGGTCATGTCCCTACTGGGGACAGAAAGCAAGCTCTAGGTGAAACGATCGAGACAATCCCTGGAAGAGGCATCTGGTCCTGGTAGCACTTTGGCAATCACAGTTAGGGCTGTTAATCTTCAGCCTTCCAGCCACTGAAAAGTAGCAGAAGACACATAGAGACTCACTCCAGGTGTTCACAGACACCTGCAGGAACAATATTCCATGTTCTGGACAGGCATAGGTGGATGGAAAGTGTTGTTGAGTAGAAAACATGTAAAGAGAGCCAGACAGGCTAAAAAAGAGAAATAAACATGATACAAAGTGAAGGAGACAACAGCCACAACAGACAAGTTTTAGAAAGAATTAATACAACTACTGAATCTGTCAGTAGAGAAGTTCTTCATAATATCAACATTAAAAACCTGACATTTACAATATGGAGGAGAAAATAAAAAGCTTTGGATATAGGTCTGTGTGGGAGGAAGTAATGTTGAAAGGAAAAAGCCATGAACTGTTGTGCCAGATAAATACACTATATTAAGAAAATTACAACGTGAGAGGGACATCTTGTGGCACAAATAAAATAAAAAGTAATAGTCCAGTGTCAGGAGGCGTATCCTGCAATGTTACTCCAGGGTCACCATTTCTGGGAGAAATCCCAGGCCTGGTAGGAGATTAATTTGTTCCAGTCTTTCTTATAGCAGAACTCCTGCTACCCACTTTCTCATCTTCCCACCTTTTTGTCTCCATGAGACGAGGATTATAGAACACAGACGTTCTACCAAATATACTTGTCTGTCTTGCTGCAAATGATGCTGGTTTTTAATGAAGAAATAGATGAAAATGTCACTACCGTTGTTTGACTGAGTGTGTTGTCAGCAGCAGCATAAAATGTGACAGAACCTTAGCTGTGGGTGGCTAACGCTTATTTTCTACTTATATCACAGTCATATTTCCATATGTTCCTATAAATTAAAAAGAATACATTGAATTTTCAGGAGGACAGAGGGCTATGACTGTGTACAATCAGCTGAAATGGAACCTACCATGCCTCTGTGCATCACACTGCACAATGACGTATCCTTGTCACTGTGCCTGAACCTTGAGATTCCTTCTTTGATTAATTTTGATCACATGGTGATAAAAGTTTAATTATCTTTTACAAGCAGCAGTTTTCCCAGGAGTTGTCATTGTAACTTTGAATAATTTCTGGAGTACTTTTCATTGCCTTAGATGAGGTGGGAGAAGTCTGTACACCACAAGAGTATTTTCAGTCTCACTGACCTCAGCCGCCTCAGCCACACATGTGGGTGTCTTTAGGAGAGGTTCTGGTGCTGGGCTGGTGGTGCACCCAGCCAGAGAGCTGGGGAGCAGACCCTGTACCCCAGTTACCCTCCAGCTGCAGCTTGCCTCACCTGCCCAGCTGGCTGCAGGGGCAGGAGGACGTGGAGCTGTTGCTGGTTTGGGTGTTGTAAGCAAGCAGGAGTGAGCTGGCAAGAGCACTGAGTGGAGTCGTTGCTCTCAGCTTTGGAGAAACAATAGAATGTCAGTTAAAGGAAAAAACAGACGTGGCTCTTCTACAGAAATACCTCGGCTCTAAGGGCATTGAGCTTTTCATAAAAACCTGAACACTGGGGAGTTTTTGATTTCATGGTGCATTTTCTGTGGAGAAATGTCATCAACCAGAGGTGGTTTTGGTTGGGCTCAGTATTTCCATTGCTACCTTGTTTTTATGTATCTGACATAGGAAGTTCAATGTATCAATGTACATTTTCTTGGGGCTGTTTAGAATGTGTCTACTCATGCCCAAGGATCCGGAAGTGCTATTTGAATCAATTGGTATGTAAATCATTCTCTGCTTTGGAAAGATGGGAGATCATTTCTCCAGCAGTAATTCAATCATAGCTTGTTTTTTGTAAATCCACAATACCCTGGCCTAAATTTAATTCAAAGTTTATGTTTCCTAGCTACAGTTCTAGTACTTCAGTTGCCATGAGTAGAAACATCATAAATTAAAAAAAAAAAAAGGTGGACAATAGTAAAGAGATCTTTTTTAGGTTAAAGATAGGGCAGAACCCCCAAATTTTTGTTTTCAGACATTTGCATGAGACTAACTAAAAATCTGCCAAGTCATGCTGTTGCCCAGCACAGATCTTTGGCCAACACAAGTGTATCATAAAATGCTTTTTGTACTTACTGGTCAGCTGAAAACCCGAGAGTTGTGGCTCAATTGCTTTGACATCTATTCCTTTGGCCACAGTTAATTTCCCGTTAGGTATTCCGCAGAATGACCAATGTTTAGCTTAGGTTAACCAAACCCTTGGGTTTGTTGGTATTGGTTGAATTCAGAGTGTGGACTTAAGCTTGTAAGGATGCCAATTGCACAGTTTGATGTCTGACTAAATGATTTTGGTTGTCGAAGAACTTCACTCCAGTTTTTTACTGGTTTGATCCATTCAAATACAAATTCCTGTGGCAAGGGCTTGCCCTAAGCGGTGGCAGTGGAGCAGTCTGGTGTCACGGTCAGAGAATGAGCTCCCACATACCTGGGAACGTGTTTTCCAGCCTGTCAGTTGAAGCTCTTGACAAACAATAAACAAGGGCTATACCTTCTTATGCCTCTCTGCCTTCAAAGAGGTTTTTCTGGTTAAATAGTGAGATGGTATTAACTTAGGGTGTGAGTACAAGTTTAAGTGCTGTGCTGTGAATCTCTCTGGTGTTTGCTGGCTTGAATGTCGCTGGGTTTTCTGCTTTGGTGTCCGATGTCAGAGACAGCGGTGCCTTTGCGTTCTGTGTGTGTCTGTGTGTATGGAGGGAGATTCCTGCCTACCTGGAGCAGCATCTGGATTAATGGTGGGACATCGTTCTCAGCTTTGCCCTTGGGTTCAGGTGTCTCCTGTGAGAGGCACACACTACACCTGGGAAAGGCGCGTTTATTCCAGAATAGGTATTTCGCCCAAAGGGCTGAGATGGAAAAGCCTTTAAGTGACGACGAAGCGCGTGAATCCAGGGCGGTGATGGACGGCTGGCGCTCGCCGTGCGGGGTGCGGGAGGAGGAGCGGGCTGCGCTGGGTGTGTGTCCCTGCGGCACCGGCGGCGCGGGCACGCCAGGGCCGGGACCCGCGTGCGCTGCGGGGTCGCGCCGGGTGAGGCTACCTCCGCCACCGGCCGCGCGTGGATCCGCCCCGCCGAGCGCCCCCGGAGCGCCAGCCCGCCTTGCCGGGGCTGCGGCCGGCGCTGCCCGGCTCCCTGCGCGCCGGGCCGGGGCTGCGGCCCCGCTCCCCGCCGGGTCCCCGCCGCGCCGCGCCCTCCCCCGCGCTCCCGCCGCCTCCCTCCCCTTCCTCCCGCCTCCCCGCCCCCGGCTCCGCATCGCCGCGGCCGGAGCGCACGCCGCCCGCCCGAGGATGCTCCGCGCTTTTGTTCCCCCGCCGCAGGTAGGGCCGGGGCGGTGGGGCCGGGCTGGCCCCGGGCCGGGCGGGGGGCGGCGGCGGGGCCGGGGCGGCGGCGGCGGGGCCGGGAGAGGCGGCGAACAAAAGCGCCGTGCAAAATGGAGCCAGCGGAGAAGGGCTGGACCCCCGCCCTCCCCGCCGCGCATCCCCCCGCCCGGCTGCCGGGGCTCCGGGGAGGCGGCATCGCCTCCGCTGCCGCCGGCGGGGCGTGGGGAGGGAGCGGGGCTGGAGCCGGGGCCGACGGGGAGCGCTGAGCAGGGCGTGGGGAAGGAGGGGAGCGGCGGAGGTGGCAGCGCGGGGGAGAGGCGGTTCTGTAAAGCACTTTCCCCTTCTCTCTGTCAGCCTTTGGGAGGACTCTCGTCCTGACTCGGTGGAGGTTCCTCTCCCTCTTCCCCCAGCCCCTCATCCCTCCTCGGCGCGGCAGCCCACCCAGGAGGGCATCGGTATCAGCCCTCTCCGGTGCGCCGGGGAAGTTGCTGACATGCCTGCCGCTGGGTCCCGGTGCGGCGGCAGCGGCGGGGAGCCGGATTTAAAGGGGAATTGTGCTGCAGACAATGCACAGCAGCAGCATCTGGAGCAGCCCTGGGGACTGGAGCTCCGGTTTTGACATTGCTGCACACACAGCACCAGCCGCAATGACAGCAGCTGCCTGGAGTGGCTGCAGGCAGCAGGCAGGAGCATGAAGTAGAGAGATCACTGCAGTGCTCAAGATGAACTCCTCTTTGGTTGGCAACCAGAGTGGCCGGCCCTTCTGTCTCCTGGCCATTAGCTATTTGGAGACCATCAATTTTTGCCTCCTGGAAGTGGTTATTATTGTGTTCCTCATGGTGCTGATTATTTCGGGCAACATTATTGTGATATTTGTCTTTCACTGTGCACCTCTGCTGAACCACCACACCACCAGCTACTTCATCCAGACTATGGCGTATGCTGACCTCCTGGTGGGCGTGAGCTGTCTGGTGCCTTCTTTGTCTCTGCTGCACTATCCTGTTGTTTTAAGTGAGTCCTTGGTTTGCCAAATCTTTGGTTATGTGGTATCAGTGCTGAAGAGCGTCTCCATGGCCTCCCTGGCCTGCATCAGCATTGACAGATACATCGCCATCACGAAGCCCCTGACCTACAACACGCTGGTTACCCCCTGGAGGCTGCGGATCTGCATCTTGACCATTTGGCTCTACTCCTGCCTGGTCTTCTTGCCCTCCTTTCACTGGGGAAAGCCTGGATATCACGGGGACGTGTTCCAGTGGTGCGCCAACTCCTGGAACACCGATCCCTATTTTACCCTCTTCATTGTGGTGATGCTCTACGCCCCGGCCGCTTTCATCGTCTGCTTCACCTACTTCAACATCTTCCGCATCTGCCAGCAGCACACCAAGGAGATCAACGAGCGGCGCGTACGCTTCAGCTCGCAGGACGGGGAGGCTGGCGAGGCCCAGCCCTGCCCGGACAAGCGCTATGCCATGGTCCTCTTCCGCATCACCAGTGTCTTCTACATCCTCTGGCTGCCCTACATCATCTATTTCCTGCTGGAGAGCTCCAACGTCTACAGTAACCGCGTCGCGTCCTTCTTGACCACTTGGCTTGCCATTAGCAACAGTTTCTGCAACTGTGTCATTTACAGTCTCTCCAACAGTGTCTTTCAGAAGGGGCTGAAGCGTCTCTCGGGGGCCATCTGTGCCTCGTGTGCTAGACAGAGGGTAGCTAAGGACTCCTCTACCTCTAGGAGCAAAAGATCTTCCAATGGATGTCATGTCTAGGACGCCCGTCAGCTGGACTGGGAAGTGCAGGGATGATTGCGTAGATTACAAAATAACTTAGATACGATTTTAAGATACCCAGATTTGCAAAAAGGTTTCTGAGAAATGCTGCTGACATAGAAGGATCAGGAGTACACAGCGTTGTGGTTTCACTTTAAAAAATGATTGCTGTGAGGAGGCTGTGGAGTTTCACCTCCACATTCATTTTAAAGAATAAAGCTGTATCTTGACACTTACCTCTCCAGCTGGTGTGACTGAATGGAGTGGGTGTCTGAGAGCTTCGGCAAAATGTAGTCTTTCTTACAGCTTTACTGGGTTCTTTGGAGATTCGTGCTTCACATGTAAATGATAGATCTGAAGTGGAAATGTCACAGTCTATGGTATATTACAGGGATTTTTTTTAATATATGCCAAAGTATATTGACACAATGTTCCAGCGTCAGAACAGAAGGGGCCAAACAATTTGTTTTTCAGTGCTACCTAGACAGAACTTGTAGAACAGGAGTGAACAATGTGAACATTTCAGTGTGAACTCTGTTAATGAGCCGTGAGTGCAGCGCTGTGGTCTGGGCAGGCTCACTCCTAGGGCTGGTCTGGCTCCCGTGCCCCGTTTCCCTGGTAGGATGCATGTTTGGATCTGAGTGCGGCATCTGCGTTTTCCTGTTTGTTGTGAAGTAAGAAGAAAAACTTGGATCAGACCAAATTTAGCAGTTAAATAAAATGTGTTTTGATAAGCTAAGAGAAAATACGTGTTGCTTTATGATACCAGAGTTGCGGCAGCCACTCAAGGATGATGCCAACATGTGAAAATTGTTCTCAAACCAGTGGAGAAATGCCGCGGGTTTGTATGTGGAAATTTTCTCAAGAACAACTTTAAAAATAACATGTCCCCTTTTTTTTTTTTTTTAAATCTAAATTCTTCTGATATTTTACATACTGGAACTTAAGGGGAAAGGAAAGAAAACAATTGTCTTCTAAACAGCTAAGGGAACTATGTTGTAAATTTAACTGTAGTATTTGAGTTATTCATAAGTGCACAGAGCTAAATCAGAGACATTTTTCTTTAGCCTTCATGGGATTAAAGATGGTTCAAATATAGCAGGAGCTAAATCCTGCTGGCAAAAGCGTATTTAACTGGTCAGACAAAGGCAATATCTGAGGAACCAAATCTCATTGACCACAGCTTGTTCAAGCTAGCCTAGATTAAATGTTTTGAGTACTGTCATGCTGTTAAGAAGGCAGAACGGCCCTCAAGTTGTTGAGTTTTTCCTAAAGAATATCCTGGTCTTTTTACTATGCCATTTTGGAAATGAAAGTGAACCAAGTATTCCTGTAGTGGTGGATTGCAGTGTCACCCTGTCCCTGGTGCAGGGCTGTCCCTCTGTCTCTCCTGCTCTGAGAGGAGGTTGTGCCCCCAGCCATCTGCCCTCTGTGCCCCTCCTTGTGCTTCCCGTCACTGCCTTGGGCTGCTGAGTGGGGAATTCCCTGAGCTCCTCTGCTACAGCTGGTGTGCTCTTAGTCACAGTGGGAATGAAAAAAAAGATAGGGAAAATAGTGTGATATTTTTGGAATTGGGGTAATTCTCTTGGCCAAAGGGAAGGCTTTGTTTTTGTTAAATCGTTTCAAGTCTGTGTTGTTCTAGATCAAGATTGTATTTTTAATACTCTGCCCTGTCCCTCCTGCAGACTCCCCCTCCTCTCTGGTGTGCTGTGAGCCCTGGCCTCTCCTCTCTGCCTTGCCCTGGAGGATAGCAGCTTCTCTCTGCCCCATCACATGCCACGATTGCCACAGCCCAGCCCTGCTGCCCATCCACATTTGCTCCAGTGCAGTCTCGTGGGGCTGCCAGTGAGGAAATGGGGAAGGAGCGAGAGAGCAGCAGGATGAAGCATTCCTGGCATGGCATGCATTTGTCAGCACTCAGGGCTGGTACACTTGAGTTCCTCTCCTGGATGTGAGTGTACCTGTTCAGGGGGGAATGGGGCAGAGCCTCCTGCTACTGCTGCCTCCTTCTGTTGGAGGGTCCTGGGGCAAAGCATTTAAGTGGCATCTTGATCAACTTCCAGCTATTTCATCCACAGTCAGTCCAAAGCTCTCAAGATAAACATCCTCTTTGGTTCATCTGAAATTTTAAGAGCAGAGGTTGTCTAAACCCTGCTGTCTTCACACCACCCTTTCTTGCAGTCTGCAGTGAGGAGCAGAGGGGCTGTGCTGGCTCCTGGCAGACAGCCTGGGGCTTTGCTGGGCAGAGCCCTGCAGGGGGAATTTGGGTCAGACACAGCCATGGTGGGGAGCACAGGCCTGCAGTGACTCACTGGGGAGAGAAGTGGGATAATAAGCTCCTGCACCTCCTGGCTGATTGTCTCAAGTGCTCTGTGGGTGTGATGGCAAAGGTGGGCTTTGGGGAACAATTCAAGGGCTTTAGTCACTAATATCAAAGTGTGTGTGTGTGGTATTTTTGGAACAGCCTCTCAGGTAAACTCCCCGTAGCCTTTCTCTGACTCTTCACCTTATCTAACATTTCCAAGTCTTTGAAATGATGCAGTGTATCACTGAAATAGCATTTGATTGAACTTAATAGAAGAGAAGAATCTGCTCTGGCCTAAAACCCTAGAAATGGCAGTTTCAGGTTTAAGGGGAAGCTGCAAAGCAAAGATTGTTTCTTTTAGGGTTTATAGAGGGTTTAAATAGGAGCATTGTGTGCTAGTTTTTTAAAATTTTGAAAGTTTTTGAAACTGGTAAGGGGTCTAAATCATGGCATAGAGATTGAACTGGAGCTGAAGCGGTTGCTCCTTCAGCCCTGAGCCTGGAATTGCACTTGGAGCACGGTGGCTGATCCAGATGCAGATGCATTCTTGCAGCTGTTGCTGCTTTGCAGCAAAGGTTCAGTTCTAACATTCCTGACAGCCAGGCGGTTTTCAGTTGCCTTACTCATCTCCAAGTCTTCCTCAGCTCAGACATTTCCTGTAAGAGGTGAAAATCAGAATCTGGAAGTCTCCAAGAGATAAGGATGGAGAGGAGTTGCAGCCAATTGATGCATTCAAGTTTCATCTACTGTACAGACACTTTTAGTGTTGCTTCATTACCTTGGTTTTAGTGTCAAATATTTATCTTTTTGTGTCTGTTAATTTATTGATATTTTAAAAATTTAAATGACTTTTTTTTCCCCTCTTAATTTAACGTTGATGTAGTATGTATAGTATGTGTTTAGGTGTTTTAAATATTTATAGCATTTGAGTCTGTTGTCTTCAGTGAAATTGCAGGGAGTGAATTCTGTTCACTGTGCCGGTGGTGGGAAAAATAATTTTGACAAACATGACTTTGTTTCTCAGCAGAGCACTGAACACCTTTGGTCATGCACCCAACACAGGCACAGGGGTCCTTGCTAGGAATGGTCAGGCAGCAGATTTTCCAGCTGGATTATTTTCATCCTCCACATCTGAAATGAATCCACTTCTGGCTCTGTTTGTGTCTGGGTGCTTTGGAAATGAGTGGTGAGAGCATTGCACAGATGAATGTCACGCTGAGGAGAGGACAGAAATCAAATTGCATCTTCATAAAAATGGGGCTGTGAGATGATTAAATGAACTAATTTTGAAGTTCCATCTCAGACTATAAATTTATTTTTTATTAGAGTTATCTGCCTCACTTTCAAATTAAGCCGCTGGAAGGTTCAATTTACAAGATGCAATTCAGTGGCTTTTTTTAGTGCCATGGGAAGGATTTCTATACTCACAGCTTCTCAGAAGATGCTAATTTGCTTCATGTAGAAGTCCTTTTTTATTTAATTTTTTTTAAAGATACTGGAAGTTTAGGTTGTGATTATGTTGTCATTTTCCAAATATACTGGGAAAATAGCTGTGAAATATTATTTTTTTATTATCTCAATCAAGGGATAGTATTTTTAAATTCAGCAGAAATCTTCTGTGGCAAACAAAAGTTTTGCTATTATCTACTGTTAATTTTTTTATTAAATGTTACCAGTTTCTACAGTCTTTATTTGTTGTTGGGGAGTTTGTTTTTAGGCTTTTTATCACTCAGAAATATGTTTCTACTACTTGGAATTCTGACATGGCTCAGAGTCAGAGTGCCAAGGGGCAGTTCTGGATATTTGTCACAAGTCTTTGACAGGAAGAAGGGTACAGAGTACTGAGGCACAGAGAATTGCAGGAGACAGAGAATTCCCAGTGGCATTGTTCCCTCCCTCTCATATGAACACTTTATGTGTGAGAACCCTAAATTTCAGTTTGTCTCTTCTGAAAAAAGACACTTCCAAGGCCTGGATGTGATATGAGATGGAAACATTCATTGTGCAAATTCAACATGGAGATTTTTTGCTATTTATCATGGTGTTCCCAAGTGCTGTGATTATCAAGGCAGTAACTCCAGGAGTCAGGAAGTCTGAAATTTCAGTCTGATCTTACTTCACATCAGGGTCTGAAGTTGACAGAACTTCTAAGTGAGGTTGGTGCTTTAAAAAGTATTTCTTATGAAGCAGTATGTGAGCACAGGTATCTGCCTTCAGACTTCACAAAAAAAAGACCCTTCTAAAAATTTTCCAATTCATCTGTTTTAGATTATTTAATAAGAGGAGGTGGAGGTTTTGGAAGGCTTTTTTGTTGTTGTTTTAGCACATGTTTGGTTCTGAGTTTTTGAAGCACCTGCTGAAACTTTTGCCTGACTTGGCCCTTATTTTATTGTTTGGTTTAGAAAAGTTTCTTCTTCCCTTCCATAGCTTTGCAGAATACAGCACATCCTTCCCCTGGTGTAATTCAAGATAAAACTCAGATTTTAATCCAAGTTTATCCAAATGTTATCTTTAGTATTCCCTATACAGTGAGTGCTGTTGTGTATATGGGGCTGTGGTCAGGCCGGAGCTGGGGAGGCTGCAGCTGCTCAGGTTTTACAGATGTCTCCATCAAAGCAAACAGCCCTCTTTTGGGGTGGTGGGGGAGTGTCCCATTTCCACTGCAGAGAAATGTGTTCTCCTGCCTTCTGAGTTGATGGAAATGTGTTCTCCTGCCTTCTGAGCTGATGTCTTACTTCCAGTTGGTATTTCCATTATTGCCTGTGCTTTGCAGAGGTTCTGCTTCTAAAGATGTTTCTGCACATAAGCAAAGACATTTAATACTGAAGTTATGGTTTTGGAAGGGGATAGGTCTTCAGAATTAAAATTTAGTAAGTGTAGGACCAGGGGCTGTTGTGTTCAGAGAAAGAAACTGAAAGTCTGAAAGTTGTTTTCGATGGGAACAAAGAGAGGAAACCTGCTGGAGATGGGTCAGAACAATGGAGTATTTAATGCTAGTAATTCTCTTTACAATGCACACTTTTAAATACAGAGTGTAACCTTTGCTTTGGCTTTGCTGCTCCCTGGAGGCAGCTCCTCTGAGCCTGAGGTCCCCCACACCCAGCCCAAAGGGGTTCTCTGCAGACCTGGGGCCATGATCAGCCCTCATTTGAGTTCAGGTCATGTCAGTCTGTGTCACTGTTGTCTGTCTGAGGTGTTCCAGCCACAGGGAGTTAATCTGATGGGATATACTTTGTTTGCTCAGCTTTTCAATTGTTTTCCCTGTGACATTGTTTTCTAGACAGGTGAAATGTTTGTTTATGGATGCAGCTTCCCTGAGCTGATCACAGGATGGGCAGGCTCTGCTCCAGGAGGGCCCAGGAGGCTCCCTGTGGACAGACCTGTAGGTGGGTTGGTAACCAGGAGCTTTATTGTCTGAGAGGTTGTGGGAAGTGCTGAGTGGATGCACATTGCATTAGATGGTGTTTAGGGGTTCGGAGAGACACCCATGTTTGGAAGGAGGGGATTGGGGAAGGCTCCAGCTGCCTGTGTGTGAGGCCTGAGCTGCAGCCCAGGGGGCTGGGACAGAGCAGTCCTGACTCTCTGTTCTGACTTCCATTTGTGAATTTGTAAGATGAGGATAGCAATTTTGTAATTCAAAGCTTTGGCTTCTTTCTGATGGTCATTACTGGAGATCCTTCCTTGAAAAGGTGAAATAAATTCAAGTAGCTCCTCATAAAGATGAACTCAAATCTTGCTGTGCATATGCCAGTCATTCTCAGTGTTACACAGACCACGTGAACCAAGCAATCAAATGCTTAATAAACCAAGTCATTACTTTTATGGTAAATTGAAAAAAGTTCTTCTGGGATTTCAACTGTAAATGAATCCTTGAAAATCAATAATTAGATTAGTAAAGGATGACGTTTTAATATGCTGGCAGGAATATAGAGGGATTTGTCAGGGGAAGCAAAACCAGACTTTGCACTAAAGTGGCTTAAGTATATTTATAGTGCTAGTGATTCTGTGTGTGTGTGGGATCTTTGGACTATTTTAATATAATGTAAGGCTTTGAGCTTTAGCAAACTCAAGTTGCTCGTTTTATGAAGTTACATTAGTACCACACTGTGAAGTATTTTTACATATTAGCATTACTGAGTATGAGAAGTATTTCATAAAAACATTTTTTAAAACGTTTTCTGTAGATGCTGTCGAATGAATTGATGTTTAGTGTACAAAGAAATAAAACCTGAGGGCTGTAAGGTACCTGTATGTTTCTGATCACCTCGCTTTTTGAGGGGTTAGGTATTTCTTGAGGTTAAATTGTCATTAAAACCTACTAAAAATACTGGTGCATTTAATCCTTTCAGAGAACAGAAAGCAGCATTACCTCCAGCCACGCTTTTGAACTGTCTGAAAGGATTTGCAATCGTTGTATTGTCTTGACAGACTCATGTCTTTGGAAATGCTGTACAGCACAGTCTTTTGCAAGTTCCTATGCTGATACATTTTTCTCCATATGTAACCTTTGAAATCTAGTTTCTATTGTAATTCTAGCATGTAAACACTAGATTCAATTTTGTATTCCTCTAATGAATGCAACAGGATGGAAACACGTTTGCAATTGCTAATGATGAGCTTTTTTACTGTTCTTAATACTCGTGGGTATGTCTTTTCTTCAGGGATTTCAGAATTGTATTCGTACCTTTTTAAATTGTTTTTTCACATGCTGTTTACAATGAAACCACGAGCATGGGAGGCTGTGCGTGCATGTGCTTTTAGGTTGCTTTGCTGAATGAAATGCAGTGGAGTGATCTTACTTTAAAGCCTCTCTGTTGTCCAGAGAGGCTGTGGCTGCCCCTGGATCCCTGGCAGTGCCCAGGGCCAGGTTGGACAGGGCTTGGAGCAGCCTGGGAGAGTGGGAGGTGTCCCTGCCATGGCAGGGGTGGCACTGGATGGGCTTTCAGGTCCATTCCAACCCAAACCATTCCATGGCTCTGTGATGCTCGTTTTTCCTTGTGTCCCCCTGTCTCCTTGCACCTTTCACAGTACCTGGTACAGCAGAAGCCACCAGTGGGGTTTTTCTGGTGTGTCCTGTGGAGATCTGACATTGTCAGAGGTTGTTTTAAGGAGTTTTGTTTGGGAGACAGTCCAGCTCCTTACACAAGCAGTGTTCCAACTGATAGTTTTTTCCTGAATGTCAGTGGAAAGGCCAAGAGTAGATGAAATCACAGTGAGAATGTGTATGTGTGTGTTTGTAAGAACTTTGTGCACTTTTAATGCTGGAAATTGTTTTGTATTAAAAGACGAGGAAGAGCTGTGAGCGTGGAGCCCCTGGTAGGCAGAGCTGTGGGGAACCCTGCCCCAAAGCAGATTAGAAAAGCAGACAGGTGAGTCAGAGGCAGCCTGACCCTCAAGACTCTGCTTCTGCTTTAGTTCTGCCACAGTGGCACTGTCTGGGGGGTTCCTCGATGCTCCTGGGCTCTGCTCTGCCTCAGACAGGGGAAGGGTTCTCATGCACCAGGCAGCTGAGGGACAGTTGTGCTGGGGCTCCAGAATTACCTGTTTTGTGCCAACTCAGAGCTGTTGTTGAAGTACAGGGGAGAGGGGTTCTTCCACCCCGTGGTTTGAATAGACATTTCTGTAGCTGATTTTTCAACTAAGACTAATAATAAGAAAAACTACAGTTGAGCCAAAAATGACAAATGTTACTGACTTAAAATGATACTTGCATATTTTTAATTATTAAATGGAATTAGATAAATCGGAAGCATGTAAATATCTGATTCTAAATCTTTGCATAATTATTTCCAAGAGGTAATTTTGCTAAGAGCTGTTAAAACTCCAGGAAATGTATTATTCCCTTTTGAGATGGTGTGTACCCCAGCTGTGTCATACATCTCTTGGCTTGTTTCCTTTTTGCTGTAGATGTACATACATATATATATTGGTGTGCTGTGCAGTTGTACAGTCACTGCCATGCTAAATTGATTGCTTTCCAATGAGTATATCTGTGTGTTTTACATGTGTGTGTATGTATCCCCAAACAAGCAGTTTAACAGGGCAGTGGTTGTACACTCACAGAGTTTAGGGCTTTGTACAATATGTAATTTTAAGAATGTCAATGTGGTTCTTAGCGGATTTTATAAACACTTTTCTGAATCTGTTATCAGCACTTCCCATCGTACCAGAAACTGCACATTTTTCAGTGATTGTTCCACTGGTTACATTTTTGTCTGCCATTTGTTCTGGATTGATGTAATCTTGATACTACTAAAATTTCAAGGGCTGTTGACGCATTTCACATAGCCTGGGATTGCCTGTTCTCCAAATATATGGATCATGCATCAACAGTACTAAGTAGCCTTACTGTTTTGCCTAAAAGCCTAGCTAATTTATTTAAAATTCTCTCTTTAAAGAGAGGTCTCTGGAAGGGGTGGCATATTTTAGGATGCTCCTTCTCTTTAAAGGGAAACTGGAAATTGACTAGCAGTACTTGTTGATCAGTGATATTATTGTAGCCAAAGGATGCATGGGTGGTTTAATAGGAAGTTTTTGCTTCAAGTTTCTTGATGAAATGTAGTGTTCTACAGAGCTGTGTGAAGAGTGTAGTTTTTTATTCTGAAATGCACTTGTACACTTTATTTGAAAGGTCTGAATGGATCATAAATACATTTAAGAAATAAATGATAATGTCACATGTTTTCACGGCTTGTCTCGGATGCCTTTTCTGTTCCTGTGCTGCTAAGGTGTGTTCCTTGGCACTGGGTGGGGCTTTTCCCCTTATTCCCTTGCTCTGAATAGTCTTGGAGGGATGCAGGGCAGGAGCAGCTCCAGCCTGCCCGGTGTTTGTGCTTTATCCATACATGCTGCAGGGCACTGCAGGCAAACTCCTCGCTTTGATTTTCCTGTGGGAAACTGGAGCCCTAAAAGGAAACGAACAGAGCGAAAGGGCTGCATATCACAAGGGATTCACTTTTATTTTTAGAATTGCACTATATTGCCATATTTGGCCTGAAACTATGCTGTATCAATGCACTATTGTATCCAATTGCAGTGTCTAACCAGTCCAAATTTGTCTAAATTATTCAGGTTTTTTCTACAAATACTTTTTATCTGTGAATGTTCTGGGCGAGTGCTGACTCCAGGTAACACCTCCTGCAGGCAGCATTCCTTGTGGGAAGTTAACAAGTACATTACTCTGGAACTGTGGTTTGTGTCACTTCCTTGAGGTCTCAGTAACAGGTGTAATTCCTCCTACCAAAGCCTTCTCCAGTGGTTTGGACAAAAACAAATGCAGGAAGTGCACTCTGTGTAAAAATGAATGTAAATATTGCTTAATAAAAGTAATTATGGGAATGCCATCAGACTGCAAAATAGACCTCATGGCACAGGATCCTGCTAACACTAAAAATAGCTGTCAAAAGATCATTTAATGTATTTGAATGTACTTAAAATGTACAGATCTGCTCAAAATAACTTCTCCCCATCGTGTAATATTACCCCTGCTGCTGCCCTGAAAGCTGCACAGAATTTTGGCTCTCTCTGCATGTTGGATCTGCTGGAATCTGTCCCTGGCTTGGTGCACTCCAGGGTGGCTTGTCCATGCCTTGCAGCAACACACCACGTGCTGCTCCCACCCTGGCAGAGCAAGGAAAATTCCAGTGTGGCCTGAGACTCCAGACCCTTCCCACAGTAATCTCTGACCATGTGGCAGAATTCCTGCAGTCACTGGGACCCTCCCAAGGAGTAACTGGAATGTGGAAATGGATGTGGCAAGAGTGAGAGTCAGGCACAGTTTGGGCTGGTGGTGGGTGTGTCAGATAACTCAGCAGTGAGCAAAATTCCACAGTTGGAATCATTCTGGGCTTGGGGCAGGGGGAATTTAAAGTTTGGTCCCCTTGAATTTCTCCATTTTGGTGGTGGTTCTGAAGCCATCCTGGGTCCAGGTCAGGGCTGTTTTATACTCCAGGGGATTTTCTCCAGGAGCTGATCTTTGGGTGATGAGCCATTTCCAGCAGGCAGCTTTCTCCCTTCTCTGGAGGTTTCTTGTTTCATTTTTTTCATCACAAATCTTGTCCTTTAGCAATTCTTTGCTGCAGCTTCTTCATCCTCTTGAGTTTATGTAGTGGATTAGGAGGAGTAAACCTGAGCTGCTGAAAACTGCAAGTAGATCAGCCCCAGGAAGAGAGAACTCCAGCTTTTCCATGTCTTTAATTGTGCCTTAAGCTACAGAAAAAGCTTCTAAAGTAACACAGTCTCAGTCTGAATATGTTGATCAAGGCTGTAACTGCATGACACGGTTTGCAGATCCTAGGGTGCTCCCTGCAAGATCATGAAAATGCATGGAAAATATCTTTTAAATATATCAGGTTTAAGAGATGGGAACCAATATGCTTTTATATGCAGCCTGACAGGATAAATGGGCTTTTCCCAGCTGGACTGCATCCTGGTTTCCATAATTACTCACGTAGTTTCTGTTTAAATCAACTGGAGAGGAAGGTTTCAATATAAGTCCCTTAATATTTTAAAGTGTATAAAAGAGGGGAGGAAGGGCATATTCTGAGTCTGAGCATCTACATTTTCCTGCTTTCCTTCAGAGCAGCAAACTGTTATGAGAATTTTAATCTTCACTACACTTGCCTCAGTTCTCATGGCTGGTTTCCACTCTGTTTTCTTTATTACTTTCTTTTTCTTCCTGTCATTCTTAGCTTTCTATTTTTCAATCCCAGTTTGTGAAGGGTGTGGGTTCAGAAGGGTTTCCTTCAGTTCCCAGTCCCCTGAAAGCATGAGAAATTGCCCATTGAGCCAATTCTCACAGCAAGGTATAAAAATAGGAGTAAAGAAAAGGTTACACAATGCTTGGATTGCAGCAGTTTGTACTAATGGGGAGATTTCAAAGCCATGGTTTGAAAAACATTTTTTAAACCTTATCATTTCCGTTGATTTTTCTCTTCCCAAGCTGTGTTTCAGCTGCAGGAACTCACGTTGGATTGCTGGAGGAATTGTGCTGAGGCACAGGAGTCAAGAGCTGAGCAAGTCACGCAAAGCCAGAGGGGCCACTAATTAGTTCTCTTTAGCCATAATGAGAGATTCCTTTGAGAATCCTCTCCTAAGAGTTTCCAACCAGATGCTTTTGTCTCTGCTGTTAAATACGTGGATTAGAAGGCAAGTGGATTTGAGATGATTTTGCCATTGCAGCAGAGCAGGTGACTCTCAGGAAAGGCACTTGTGTAGGACCACAGATGCTGCTGGCAGTGGCCACAGCCTGTGCTCCTGGGAGCACTTCACTGGAATTCAGTCTTGCAAATTTGTGAGAAACTAAAAGTTATCACCAAGTCTGTATTCACATGTTGAAAGTTTGCAGAATGGTTTCTGAGCTTTGTCTTTCCCTGCTTGCAAGCAGCCAGCCATTAGCATAATTGTCTTTGACTTAAAAGGTGTTTATTTATATGAAATTTATTGAGCATTGGATTTTGTTTGTTTCTAATTTCCTTATAATGAGATAGACCTCTTTACCAGTTAATTATTATCAAATTGGAATGCTGAACACTACTTTTGATATAATTTCCAAAACAATCTGCTCTTGATTCTAATAGCAGCATAATGCTTTCTTTCCTAATGAAATGTCTGTGTTAAGCCCCAGAGAGGAGCATTAACCTTGGATTAAAATCAGAAGAGAAATGAAGCACACTGAAAATGAAGCACACTGTGGTAATTTTGTTGTTGTTGTTGTTTGAAAAATAATTTTGTGAAGAAAAAGAACTACAAGCTGTATTGGATGTTCCTTGCACTGATTACATTGTGTGCTTTTTTACCATCTTTTACTTCTAACCTTTTTCCATTTGCCAAGCAGAAACATGAGTTTTTGGATAGAGTAAACCCCTTTATTTACTGTTCAGATTTCCAAATGTCCAAGGCATTTGAAACTGATGGTGTCAGGGTGATGTAGAGAACAAAGTTCCATCTTCCTCATGCTGAAATCCCAGCTCATGCAGGACCTGTCCCTGCATTCCCTCGTGTTTTCCTGTGTGACGCTCCCCAGGGCTCATACTCATCTGCTTTCTCTAATTGAGTTCTGGGGGGATGAGGAGTGGTTCCTCAAGCTGAACCTCAGGGACAGCATTTGGGACAGCTGCTGCTTACTCCTGCAGTGGTGAGACTGCAGGAGTGTGCCTGGGCAGTGCTGGCATCCAGGGATCTCTGAGGGATGGCTGCATCTGCACTGCCCTGGCCTGGAGCACAAATGGGGTGTGTGGGTGTGTGTTTGTGTGTCTCTGTGTGTGTGTGGGTGTGTGTGAGCTCCTTCTGCCACTCCCTGACCTCCCCAGATGTGCTGAGGTACCCAAATCTATCCCAGCTCTGATCTGCAGCTGCCAGCTCTGCTGGGGCACACTGGGTCTTGTTAAATTTAGAACAGTGCACAGAACCCAGTGCTAATCTCCCAAGTCTCAATCCTAGCATATTGTAGTTCATGTTCTTTTGATGTGTTTTAATTTGCATGTTATTTTCTTTTTCTGATAGGAGTCTCCACAAGACAGTGCCATCACCCGGGACATCAATCGAACGTTCCCTGCCCATGATTATTTCAAAGACACTGGGGGAGATGGCCAGGACTCCCTGTACAAAATATGCAAGGTATTCTTTCAGCTCTTCTGGGCTGGTTTGGTAACTTGGATTCAGCATCCCCAGCAGTGTGACTGCTGGCTGAGAAGAAGGGGCTGTGTTAGCATTGTCTGTCATGCAGACAGCCTCTGGCACCAGGCTCAGGCTCCTCTCCATGGGCTGGCTCTGGTTATTCACACAGGAGCCCTAAAGCCCTCCCAGATTTCTCTGCACTGAAGTGTTTGGTGCAAAGACTTCACATCATTCCTGACCTGTCAGCCTGGATCAAGCTGGACAAATTATGTAACTGGAGATGACTGTGTACCTCCAGAGAGGTTATAAAGCCATAGGCATGCACTGAAGCTGATTATTAAAAGGTGGAAATCAGCAAAAATGGACAGCTCAGTGCATTCAGGTATCTCAGCTGGAATGGTTTAAGCTTCCAGTGCTTTCTTTTGAATTCCTAGGGCTTCTCCCTCTTCCTAACATCCCTGTGGGACCTGTTTAGAGATAAAAGCACTCAGATAAGTGCTTGCAGCAACGTTGGTGCATTACTGGAACCAGCCACTGCCTCTGTGTATCCCAGTTTGGTTGTCATACAGATTTTCCCTTTGCTGGAATGACAATGGCTGCACTCCATCCATGGGAATTGTATGAGCTGTATCAATGCATTGTTCTGTTTTAATTGTGTTTGTTATCTTGAGACAGGTACCAGTAAAGTCTTGATTCCTCTTTTAGGCCTACTCTGTGTATGATGAGGAGATTGGCTACTGCCAAGGCCAGTCCTTCCTGGCTGCTGTGCTGCTGTTACATGTGAGTGCTGCTTTACCCTCAGCTGCTTTAGCATTAAGAATAAATACTGCTCCACGTGTCTAGAACAGACTTCTGAGCTAATGGGGTTGCAGAGCACACATCCCTTCTATGTTGGTCAGTAATAAAGTGGTTTTACACAGGGAGGAGTACATTGTTTCAGACTTGCTGTGGTGTTTGTAAGGACTCAGTGTCCATGCCCTTGTGTTCCTGCACTGGGACCCCTTCCATTCAGGCTTGCACTCGTGAGCAGTAGTAGGCATGGAATTTGTGTGTAAGACAACACTGTAAATGTTTTTGTTACATGGTTTCAAGGTCAGATTTTAGCTTTTTATAAGATGTTTCTGTTGGAATCAGTCAGAAATACAGATGGTGTTTGCCTTGTCCTGTATACACAGAGCAGGATTTAGGACATTGAAGGCATGTCAGTTCTCTGGGGCTCAGGGCAGGCTGTGCTGCCTGTGGGCTCTTGTCCTGGAGGTCTTTGTGCTTCTTGGTTTGAGAGGTTAGGGAAGGATACAATAATACCTTCATATTTTTAAAAGAAACTGTATTATGCTTTTTTAAACTTAATTGCTGTTGATAGAGTGATCTCATCAGTGTAATATCCTTTAATTGCTGGTGTGTTCAGAAGCTAGAGAGAGATTTGTGGTTCTCAGGAGCAGAAGTTTTCGATTCACTCACGCTTGGGAAATACAAGAGCATTACAAATCTGTATTTGTGTGTTTACAGACTGCTCTGTTTCAAAGTAATGTCTGCTTTTTGTCAGTGTTTCTGTTGCAAGGGTGGTTGGAACTGCAGAGTTCCTGAGCCCAGCAGTGCTTTGGGGTTTCTTTTCCCCAGCTGTTGCTGCCAGCGAGGGCTGAGCATGAAGCGTTCTCTGCAGTTTTTGGTGGAAGAGGAAGTCTGGCCTTCAGGGGAGGATTTTCCATACTGTTGTAAAGTCAGGGGAGGATACAGAGCAGATTGTAAACTCCATTCTTGTAAAACAAAAGCCAAGTGATTAATGATAACAACCTTTTAGTTCTATGTAACTGTAATCTGAAATATTTCCTAGATGAGCAATTAATTCTTTATTTCCTCACTGAATGAGATAGGGAAGGGCAACTCTTCCTGCTATGAGAACTGAACACTTTCACTGGAACAGATGTGCTTGCTTGTAGATCCTCATTGTCATGGCTCCCTTGCCCTAGAGAGATTCACTCTCATGACTGAGCCCTGTGTTATTCCAGAGTTCTCTCTTTAACAGTGCTTGTGGCTTCTGGGAATAATGTATGCATGTAAGGAAAAGCTAAATTTCAAATAAGTTTCTTTTCTTTTCAAAGATTCTCTTTGAAGTCAGCCTTTGGAGTGTGGCTGCTAGGAAAAATAAATAATAAAAACAAATGTTGCAGAAAAGGAAATTAAGTTTCTGTGAGTCCTTCACTACCAGTTTGGAATGTTTCAGCAAAGTTTTCTGTTTTAATAAACTCCATCTGCAGATTAATAATAGAATACTTGAGATGGATGTTCTGTTCTTTATAGAAACCAGCAATTGACCTGAAGTCAGACTTTTCTACAGAAATATTAAAACTGAATTTTAAGGGCAGGGAAAAATGTCAAAACACTGATGAGCTTTGAGTTTTCCTTCAGTTTTTGGCAGAAAAGGGAGATTGAACCTTCCCAAACTGGTGCTGAGTTGTGAGGTGTGGAACTTCTGTTAGCAATTACTGGTCTCTCTTAATCATGTCATCTAATAAACATCAAATGTAATAATGTCATTGAAAAAGGGAAATATATATAGTTAAGAGTAAGGGAAAGATCCTGTTTAATATCCTTCAGTAATACTGCTTCTGCCTTTTTTTATGTGGGTGACAAAGGGTTAGGCTGCTCAGAATCTGTAAGATTCAGATTTTGATGAGTTCTGGAGCCTGAACCTTTCACCTGCCTTTTCACCTGATGTGAAAGGTTTTAATGCTGGCTGCTAAATCCACTTTCCTGTCTCACAGATGCCTGAGGAGCAAGCTTTCAGTGTTCTGGTCAAAATCATGTTTGATTATGGACTCAGGGAACTTTTCAAACAGAACTTTGAAGATTTGCACTGCAAGTTCTATCAGCTGGAGCGCCTCATGCAGGTGGGGCTCACTGGGGGTGAACAGAGCCGAGCCTGCAGTTCTGCCCTGGCTCTTCCTGTGGCATGAAGAGTGTTTGTGAGCTGTGAGTAAGCTGTGAGGAGGGTGAACGGTGTTTGTGAGCTGTGAGTAAAGGTGAATGGTGTTTGTGAGCTGTGAGCAAGGGTGAACGGTGTTTGTGAGCTGTGAGTAAGGGTGAATGGTGTTTGTGAGCTGTGAGTAAGGGTGAATGGTGTGGGTGAGCTGTGAGCAAGGGTGAACGGTGTTTGTGAGCTGTGAGCAAGGGTGAATGGTGTGGGTGAGCTGTGAGCAAGGGTGAACGGTGTTTGTGAGCTGTGAGTAAAGGTGAATGGTGTGGGTGAGCTGTGAGTAAAGGTGAATGGTGTTTGTGAGCTGTGAGTAAGGGTGAATGGTGTTTGTGAGCTGTGAGTAAAGGTGAATGGTGTGGGTGAGCTGTGAGTAAAGGTGAATGGTGTTTGTGAGCTGTGAGTAAGGGTGAATGGTGTTTGTGAGCTGTGAGTAAAGGTGAATGGTGTGGGTGAGCTGTGAGTAAAGGTGAATGGTGTTTGTGAGCTGTGAGTAAAGGTGAATGGTGTTTGTGAGCTGTGAGCAAGGGTGAATGGTGTTGGTGAGCTGTGAGCAAGGGTGAATGGTGTGGGTGAGCTGTGAGTAAGGGTGAATAGTGTGGGTGAGCTGTGAGTAAGGGTGAATAGTGTGGGTGAGCTGTGAGTAAGGGTGAATGGTGTTTGTGAGCTGTGAGCAAGGGTGAACGGTGTTTGTGAGCTGTGAGGACCATCCAGGTGTTGTAGCAGGGGTCTCAGGAGCAGGGTGGTGCTGCTGAAGGCAGATGTTCCTGGCAGCTGGAGTGGCTCTGGTGGCAGCACAGCCACTGCTGGGCCCTGCTGAGGCAATCCCAGGCTCCTGCTGGGCATCCAGCCCAGGACAAGCCTTTGGCATCCTTAGGAGGCCCCCAGGCCCGTTCCTGTCCCACCTGGTGCATGCAGGGCCCTGCACTGATGGTCACTCTGCCCAGCTTCCTTCTCTAGCTTGGGGCTTCAGCTACAGTTCCAAAATAGCCTAAATTAACTTTCAGTGCTTCTGTGTCTTTTACCTTTAGGAATACATTCCTGATCTGTATAACCACTTTCTGGACATCAGCCTTGAAGCACACATGTATGCTTCCCAGTGGTTCCTGACCCTGTTCACTGCAAAATTCCCTCTCTACATGGTCTTCCACATTATTGACTTACTCCTATGTGAGGTATGTGTTAGAACTGGAGACTTGCACAGCTCCCAGCTTTTGACAGTTTGTCACTATCTTGGTTCATGTCCTTGTTACTATCTGTTCTCTCAGAGCAAGGCGTGTGATATTGTTATGTGGAAGTGTTTCATTTCTGCAATGATAAAGATTCTCATCATTTTAAAGAAACAAATTAAGAATCAATAGCTATATAAAAGGTTATTATCTCCTATTCCCTATGGCACTGGTGAATCTGTGTAAGAAGACTCTGTACAGCCTGATGAGAGCTGATTTACAGATATGTGGGCTCCTCTCTTCTGCAGTCATGTAATACACAATGATGACTTTTTATTTTCCTATAATATTATTGCATGGAGGCCATTGTGTATAAAATGGCCCAGCTGACTCTCATGCTGGTAATCTAACAAGCTTGAAGATCTTTCTCCTGGAAAACTTGAAGTCTCTCTATATTTCACAACGTCTATTTAGAGAGCAAAATTCTTTGTATTGAGACATTGTCTGCAATCCTGTATAGAACAGTGGGTAAGCAGTGTAATTACAGTCAGCACTTGTTGCCATCAGTGAACAAATCCCATTTTGTACTGAAGCATCCTTGAGTTATTTAATGATTTGCTGGGTAAGTTTATGCATCCATTCATGTTGGATCTGCACTTGTTCCTGTGAAGTGGCTGATTTCCTGCCTTTCCCTTACTGAAGGCTTTCAGCATTCACAAACCTCCTGGTCAATGTTTTTGCCCTTTCCCTGTGTCTGCTGCTTGCTTTGTCCATGTGCCAGTGGAATAGAAAGCAGCAGATGGTATGGAGAAAATCAATTCTGTTTGTTTAGAAACACATTTTCATTTTAATAAACAGTAAATGTGCTCATAGAGAAGTTTTAAGGGGTTTTTAATCATTTTAAAGTAATGGTGAAAGAATAACTCGGTGGGAAGAAGAAAAGAAGGATCTTGAAATAAGATGAGCAATGTGTCATGGTTATGAGTGGGACCCCTGAAGAAGGTGTGAGCTACTCCTGAGTACAGAACTGTTTGTATTTAATTTAATTGGATAGTATGAATAGAACTCTTCTGAGGAATAGAGGCAGAATAGATGCCATGGGACTCTGTCACAAAGTGAGTCACTTTCTTTTCATTGCATGAATTATCCCAGTTTGTGAAGACCAGAATTTAATACATTGGTGTATAAATTACTGCATTTGAATCAGTGATTTTAGAAGTCACTGTATGAAAATTAAATTATCTTGAGCTGACCAACTACTCATTAAGAAATGAAATGAAGTGCACAACATAATTTTAGAGTTTCAGACTGCTAAGGAGACAGTAAAACCAGTTTTGATTGTTTTGCTCTCTATAATGACTCTCCAGTAAAGATATTTTGCCAGTTGTTTGCAAAATTGTTCTTGTGCCTTTGATTTATATAGCACCTGGTTACACATGTATCCTGGTTCTCCTTTTCACAGAAACTAGGCAAACAACAAACCCCACCAAATAAATTCCTATCCAAGCTTGTAAATACTGAGAAATTAAATTATTTTGTCATTATTTTTTCTTTCCAGGGAATAAGTGTTATCTTTAACGTTGCACTGGGATTGTTAAAAGTGAGTATACAATGTTACACTGTGGTTTGTCCATCTTCATGCCCCATATTAAAATTAAAATGCCTGTTACAAAAATATGCTGTTTTTTTGAGAAGCTAACAACTGCCTGTGGCACACGTGCTGTAATCTGGCATGTCCTGTGCAGCACAGTGCTTTTTTGGGGGGGTGGAATAGAAGGTTGCAGAAATAGAAACAAACACTCTTTGCTGAAGGTTAGGGAGCAGCAATGTTACTGCAGCTTCCCAAAGCTGTCGTGGCTTTGTTGTTCCTGGGTTTCAATAACTGTAAAAAATTGGCATTTCCTGGTGTTTCTTGCCTTGTCTCCAGACTACCAAGGATGATTTGCTGCTGACTGACTTTGAGGGGGCTCTGAAGTTCTTCCGAGTGCAGCTGCCCAAGCGGTACCGCTCCGAGGAGAACGCCAAGAAGCTGATGGAGCTGGCCTGCAACATGAAGGTGAGCTGGGAGGGGCTGCTGCAGCCCCCTGGAGCAGCTCCTGCCTCCAGATCCAAGGGCAAGTGCTGCTTAATTGGCTGTGGTCATGGAGAGTGATTTTGAGCCAAATACACTGACATGGTTCAAAGTGTCCTTTTTCCTTGAATTCCCTAGAGGAATTCTCTGTACTGTCAGTGTGGAAGTGCCCAGCTTCCCTGGTGTGTTAACATTCCAGGCATTTTGTGATCAGGTGTATGAGCAGTGTGGATACCAGTATTCTGCACAGAATTCAAGCTCATCTTGTGTGAAACTAATGTAGCAATTACAGAATAATCAAGAATAAAGCTATTTTATCTCTCTAATCATTTAGCATTAGCCACAGATTAAATGTTCCACATGCATCTGGTTCACATCATCCTAATGAGTGCATTTGCCTTTTATGTTTTCAAATGACAACTCGTTCCTCTTCCCACTCTGCCAGAATTCCCAGTGTTCCCAGGGCTGTGTGGAGTGGCACAAGCAGGCTCTGAGGGGACATGGCAGGGCTGCCCCTGCTGTCCTGGGGTGCTTTGGGGCAATAAAGGGGAGCTTGTGAAGGAAACACTGCTGGGCTCGGCTCAGAACACTTCTGTGTCACCTCCTTGATGGGGGTGCTGCACATAATTGCTTTCCTTGACCTAAAATACAAGTCCTTTGCTGTCAGTAGAGATCTCCAGCTCTGAATTTGGAAGTGTTTCTCTGAGCAGAAAAGGGCCTGATATCAAAATAAATAATGTATAGGAAGGGAGAAGTAGCCTGGCTAAGGCATTGTGATGAGAGCAGCATTCTGCTGGAAAGGAGGTCAGGAAGTCATCAGCTGGAGACAGCACCAGATTCTTAAAGTCACTCCTCAGTGTTGCCATCAAGGCATAGAATCACAGAAAGGTTTGGGCTGGAAGGGACCTCAGAGCCCATCTCATTTACCCCTGCCATGGGCAGGAACACCTTCCACATCCCAGGCTGCTCCAAGCCACATCCAGCCTGGCCTTGGGCACTGCCAGGGATGGGGAGTTCACCTCTCTGGGCAACAGATGTTAACAGAGCTGCTGCTGTCTCCTGAAAAAATGTGGTGGGACATCACTGTTCATTTCTGCAAACCCAGAATCCTTGCTGACTTCCCCAGGCCTCCTGTGCCCAGAATTTATGACAATGACAGATCTGCTCAAGATCACCTAAAAAAGGCAAAACTGGCTTAATGCACTTGAAAACTAGAAGATGAAAACACAGTGGTAGTGGTGTGCCTGCCTTCCTTTCCTGTGGCAGGGTGGATGCCTCATTTGTGAGGATCTAATTTTACATTGCAGGAGGTTTGGGGTGTGAAACCCCCAAATTTGGGCAGTTTGAGCAGGGGCAGAGCAGTGAAATAATCTCCTCAAGTTACAGGCTCCATTGTCAGTGAAGGGTTAATTCTCTAGATGGGTGTCTGGGGTGCAGCCATACCTCCTGCAGTTGTGGTGTGAACCCAGGATATGTTGGCATCTCCGCTGAAATGTTCCCGAGTGCAGAGAGGCGTTTCTGGCTGCTCTCACTAGAGGGAGCTTGGCCACCGCGTTCTGCAGCTCCTGCCCAGGGAGGTTTCAGTGAGGAAAGCAGACTGCAGGGAAACCAAACACGTTTTCCATTCTGCCTGTCATGTATGCATGTAAAATTCAAACTGTTTCTCAGAAAGGGTTTTTTAAAGAGGAAATCCTAGCTATAGCTTTTAAATATATTTGGTTTACTGAGATAAAAATAAATGTTTGGGTGCAACTTTAATGCTAGAGATTTTATTTAGATGCATAATATCTTACATGTGAAATGCTCACAGTGATCTTGGTGTGGTGTTGCTAAACCATTCTGGCACAGGTGACACCAGGAAAATGCTGGTCAGGATCTGTTACAGCTTCCCTTGTGTTCCCCGTCCCTGCAGCACTTGAACTCTGGGCCCATCACACTGAATCCAGCATCACCTGTGTGTCCCTTTCCACAGAAGGGGAGTCTGGGGCCCTGTGAGAGGGCTCTGTTGGTGCTGTGGGTCAGAGCAGGGACGCAGCCCTTGTGCTCTGAGGTGCTGCTGCTGGCCCAGACACCGCGGCACCTCAGGCAGGGCTTGAGTGACACTGGCAGAAATGTCAGCTGAGCCTGCACTTGCCCTTTCAGCATTTACAGTCTCATGTAAAGTAAACCCAATGCTTCTGTGTGATGATAAATGTTACAGCTGAGGAAGCAGCTGAAGAAGGCTCAGCATCAGGCCAGTCCCAAAATGAACCACGTCTCGTGGGGTTCTGTTGTGCAGAAGCTGTGCGGTGTGTGGAGCACCAGGGAGCTGTGCAGCACCAAGGGGGAGCTCGGACAGGATGCTCTGGGTGCCTTTTGAAACTTTTACTGCATCCCACAGGAAGAGGCTGCTGTCATTCTATTGAGTGGAACTGGTTTTGGCCACACCTGAGGCCCTCAGAACTGGTGAAGCCAGGAGCTGTGCTTTGTGGGAGGCAGGAGTTCCCTGAAGTTTGTTCCATAACCCTGTGTGTGTTGTGTTCTTTTATTGATGTTCTGGGCAGGAACTAATGGGCTGCTTTAATTTAGATTAGCCAGAAGAAGCTGAAGAAATATGAAAAGGAATATCATACCATGAGAGAGCAGCAGGCTCAACAGGAGGATCCTATAGAAAGATTTGAGGTAATGCTTTACCTTCTCCAGTCTGGTTTAACAAACAGGAAGTTGCTACTTTTGACTCCTTTTTGAGCTGGTTTTGTTTTCTGACCAATTTGGATGCAACAGCTCCATGAACATGAAGGGGATGTCTCTATTGGCAATGCTGATCAGGATGGGGTTGTTGTGAGCCCAGCTGTGCAAGAAAAGGAATAGTATGAATTTTTATTTGGGCTTATAGAACTGGTTCAGTAGAGCCTGTTTAACGTGCTGATTGCACCACAAGCCATGAACAGAAAGGAAATGCCTGACTGATTCTAACTCTGCCTTCCCTGTTTACCCTCCCCCTTTTACTCCTCTTCCTAATTTCAAATGATGTATACTGCACTAAGCATATAACCTTATAAATAGTTTAATTATCAAATAAACATAATACAGGGATAAATTACATGTCAAGTTATGCATGCATACACATAGCACAATAATGCACACAGAGACATAGAAACAATAAATTCATGTATTTTAATCAGAGAATTTTCTTTAGTATCCATCTGTGTGCTGGGAGTTGTAACAGGAGAGAGAAAATAGAGTATTTTTTCTAGGATTCTCCTCTCTTACCTGTTCCTAGCATGCAAATTTCAATTTGAACCAAGAAAAGCAGTACTTGTAGGAGAGTCCTGGCAAGGCATTGATGGCACAATGATACCCCTACTACTACATCAGTGTGTGGGCACAGGGGCTGTGTGTGGGCACAGGGGCTGTGTGTGAGTGTGTGGGCACAGGGGCTGTGTGTGGGCACAGGGGCTGTGTGTGAGTGTGTGGGCACAGGGGCTGTGTGTGAGTGTGTGGGCACAGGGGCTGTGTGTGGGCACAGGGGCTGTGTGTGGGCACAGGGGGCTGTGTGTGGGCACAGGGGGCTGTGTGTGGGCACAGGGGCTGTGTGTGGGCACAGGGGCTGTGTGTGACACCCTGCAGCCCTGTCCCTCACAGCCCCTCTGTTCCCCAGCGCGAGAACCGGCGCCTGCAGGAGGCCAACATGAGACTGGAGCAGGAGAACGACGACCTGGCCCACGAGCTGGTCACCAGCAAGATTGCACTGAGGAAGGACTTGGACAATGTAAGTCATGTCCTGGGCTGTCTACAGGGGCTAACTCCTTGTGCCTTCTTTCCCTGGAGAGGAGAGACATGGAGTGCTTTTTTTGTGTGGGACAGGATTCCTTCCTCCACATCCCCATTGCACCCTGCCAATGTGTAGGCTTGTGACAGAGGTCCATGGGAAACAGGAGTGCTGGCTGAAATATACATTATTCTAAAAGCATTCAGACTGCAGGGAAAGGAGAGCCTGTACTTGAGTAGTTGCTTTCTTTTCTCTAAGGAAGTCTAGCAGGAGCTGTGGCAAGTTTTTGAACCATCACAGAAACCATAACATGGATGCTAGCTTGTGTTTTCCAGGGATTTTTATGAATACAATTTCACAGCAGACAGGCTTTGCAAAGGGCCTGATAAACTTGAAAGTCTGAGTCTGTCTGGCTCTGCGTGGATCAGGTTCTCAGGTACCTCAGGCAACTCTGAAAATGTTGTTGTGGTTTCCATTTGGCTTGTTGGAATCTGCCTGTGTGAACTCCTCATCCTGGGCTGTTTCCAGATCACTAGAGCTCTCAGGAGGAAGATTCAGGTTTGCTTTGTGTTACAGCAGTTTTTTTCAGCTTGCTGTCCCACTCCCTTCTTTGCATATTCAATTGTGGGAGATTTTATTAGGATATGCTTTTTCTTTTTTCCAGGACATGCAGAGACAGAAAGGTGCTGGCATTTCTAGCACAGGGGAGGCTACACCACATTTAGTCTGTCTGCTTGGGGAGGTGAGGGAAAGAGTTCAAGTGCTCATGTTTTGCCATTCTTGTTCTGTACCAAGAGAAGTGCATTTCTGAAATCTCAAAGGAAAATGGCTTCTGCAAGTTGCCCAGTGCAGGAGCTGACAGGCTTTCAAATGTTTCATTGGATCTGCCTCAGACAATTTAAGGTTTCCCACGGTCTCCTATAAACTTGCTCTCGAAAAGCTATTCATAGTAAATGTTGATGCCACTGGGTGAATGTTGCTTTAATGAGGTTTGGTTCAGGACTTTTGGGTTTATTACATCTCCTGTTCTTAGGTGGTAAAATGGGGATCACAGAAGAATGTTCTAGAAGCAGGGTTTCCCCACACATCGGTACATTCACTTCCTTTTACTTGGGCTTTTTTCCTTCATTAGTGAAGCTTCTGGAAGCTTCACAGTGGTGATAGCCCAGCAGTGGCACTCAGGAGGTGGACTCCAGCAAAAATTGTCCTGAAGAAGCTTTTTCTATCAGTTTTTAACTGTCGTTTGTGGCTGCTTGAGACACTGTTATATTTTTACATTGTTTTTTTAAACGGAGAGCTGGGAGAGGAACAAAATTAGGCAAAATTTATATGTTTAATTTGATATATAATAGTCTTGTACTCAAAGATGGCAAATGATGTTGGCAGCATTTGGGTTATCCCCTGGGAGGAGATAGTTGGGTTTGATCCTACTTCAGGACATGATTAATTCTTCTAATTGGATCCTGAAGTGATAAGTTTCATTCTGCCAGCCTGAGGTCCTGAAAGGAAAGTACCAAAGGACATTGTTTAACGCACCTTTTCTATACCTACATGGCATGTCTGAAATCTGCAACCCAAAAGATCAAAACAAAGCATTTGGAAATACAAGAATTTCCTTAATATCCTTTCACTAGGCCAGAAAATAGGCTTCGTTTTTCTACTGTTGTTGGGCTCCTACATCCCAGTGTTCTTTAACTTTCAAACAGCTGAAACCCCATCTGTAATGAAAAGATGTTCTCTTTGCCTTTGCCGTCTGTTTTAAAGGATCAGCAGGACTTTAAGGGACTAAAATTCACTTTTTGATTTTCTTCCTTTGAAGGGAATTGGTACAGCTACTTTCTGAAGATTTTATATATCAGTTGAGTTATTGATCTATTTTTATGTAGAATCCATACACCTATTGGGAAGGGCTGTGTTGTGTGTATGAGACAGGAAAAGATGTCTTAACTTTGCAGAGTTTTAGTGATTCATAAAGAGCTTGAAATTTTTCAGCAATATATTTTTATGCTTTAAAAACTGCAGTAAAAAGGGGTTGTTGGTTTCTGGTGGGACATTTCTTTCCCTTAAGGAGGAAGGAGAGAGGAGCCTGACTTATGTTTGCTTTGGTAGCTCCGTTTTTTCCTGCAGTATTTTCTGGGATGGTATTACATCCATTGAGACGTTTCATAGAGTTCTGGGGGCTTTTTAAACGTTCTAGTGGCATTTTTCATTAATTCTGTTTTCATTGCAAGGTTGAATGTTTGCAAATTAAACTTAGGTCTGAGCTGGTTATAGTCTTTTATTGATCTTGCACATTGTGAGCTGTTCTGTGCCTTTGGTTGTCTTCAGAATGTATTGGTCAACTTTCAGACTGGACAAGAAAATGAAACTTATTTCTGGTATTGGGTTTCTTTGGAGCAATCCCTACTCCAGTTTTGCTAAAATGAATCACTGAATTCATGAAGCATTTTAGAGGGCTGGAGTATAGTGGTACATGCCATTAATTTTGATGTTTTGCTGCTTTGCTATTGCAGATGGGAAGTTTTAGGAAAATAATTTTCAGAATAAAGTTGTATTGTTTTTAATAGCAATGAACCAAACCTTGATAAGACTGGAATGGCTGCACTCTTGGCTCTGTCCTGATGGAGGCACAGCAGGGAAGCCTCTGCTCAGGCTCCACTCTGTGTTTCAGGCAGAGGAGAAGGCAGATGCCCTCAATAAGGAGCTGCTAATGACCAAACAGAAGCTGATTGATGCAGAAGAAGAAAAGAGGCGCCTGGAGGAAGAATCTGCTCAGGTTGGGGCATTTCTGTCATTCTTGCTGTTCTCTGCAGTACAGAAATGATAAAAATAAAAAGTGACAAGTGTGGGAAGGGCTTAATGTTCTAAGTCATGTTTGTCCCTCCTCTGTGCTGTAAAGGACGTCAGCAAAGCAGAATTTGGCATTTTCCTGCCAGGTGCTTCATAGGGTGGGGAATTTTTAACTTGAAATCAGTGTCACAGCCTGTGCCAGATGCTGCACAGAGAGGCAGTGCAGGACTTCAGCTGTCAGCACTTTCTGAATCCCTCCTTTCCTTGGCTAGCCCACTGCTCTGGCAGTGATGGCCACCAAAGCCTGGCTTTACTCTGGGTCCCTGGGTAGAGCACAGCAGTGAGGTTAAGGAGAAGGAAGAAATAGCACCTGGGTATTTTTCAGACTACACCTATATAAACCCTTTATTTTCTTTTTTTCCCGCCCTACAGCTGAAGGAAATGTGTCGTAGGGAACTAGATAAGGCAGAGTCAGAGATCAAAAAGAACAGCTCTATTATTGGTGACTACAAACAGGTAAGTACAACTTCATGATGATGTGGTTTGTTATCAAAGTACAAGACTTTGGGGTAATTTAGGAGATTTCTGGAAACCAATGTGATTTGTGCCATGCATTTGAGGACACAATTTAGCTGTTCTAAATGGGAAGCCTGTGGCTGGTTTTGCATTTTCTTTGGCCAAGATCCTGAAGTGGTCAGTCCTGTTTGCCCCTGATGTGGGGATTTGCAGATCAGCAGTCACCACAGCCTCAGGTACAGACAAACCTTGTTCAGATGGGCTCTCAGATATCAAAGGTTCACTTCATGCCAAGAACAGCTTCTCTCTCATCTTTGCTTTGTCAATCAAATGCACCTCAGAAATAAACAAAAAGATGCCTTTTTCCTTTCAAGGCTTTGCTTTGGCATTCAGGCTCCTGATCAGAAGGTATCAAGGGAGAAAATTCATGTGTCTCTTTAGTAGGCCCATATCAGGTCTCAGGGAATGAATTAGGGCTTTTTTACTACTCTGTCTTGCCTGTTCTTTTTTCCCAAAGGCAACAAAAGGGTCATGCTATTCCTAACCTTTTCTGGCTCCTTTAGCAAGGCCAAACTGTTAATAACTTTTGTTGGAACTACACCTTTTCCTGTGGGGATAGAAGAATATGTAGAGAATGGGAAAATGTGCAATGAGGCAGCTTAATGCAGCATCCCAATTTTTCTAGCTTTCTAAGGGTCCTTAGACTATCCATGTTAATATTGCAGCAGCATTTATTTGTGCTTCAGCATTCATTTGGGAGAGAATTTACATTTATAAATGGTTTGGTAACATAATTTTGCTTGTCAGATTTGTTCCCAGCTGAGTGAGCGACTGGAAAAGCAGCAAACAGCAAATAAAGCTGAAATTGAGAAAATACGGGTAAGAGACCAGATAGATCCACAGTCTACAATGTTTCAATCTCTTAGCAAAACCATAGCAGCAAACACACAGTTTATTTCATTACTAAAATGGTGGCTGAGAGTCCCCATAGATGACAGAGAAGATTGTAAGGGGGAGGTCTGGGAGAAAAGGTGAGTCTTCTCGTGCCATAGTGGTTACATGCTAATGTTGATGCTGGGGAGGATTTTGAGGGTCTTTTTTTTTTTTCTGGAAGAGATTTTCTGACTGTCTTTTACCTTAAAGTAACAGTGGGAGGGACAGAGCCCATTATTGTAGCAAAGCAGCACAGCAGTGAGTGTGGGGCTGGCAGCAGCTCCTGCCTGGCTGTGCCTCCCCACAAGTTCCCATCAGTGGTTCCTGTGGTGCTGAGCTGCTCTCCCCGAGCACAGGCAGGACAGGCTTTGCTCACAGCCAGGTGTTTGCTTAGCAAAAGGTGGATGACTGCGAGCACTGCCGCGAGTTCTTCAATAAGGAAGGCCGTGTGAAGGTGGCCAGCACTGCCAAGGATGGTTCAGACGAGGACACGGATGAGGAGAAGGAAACTCTGAAGAACCAGCTAAGGGAAATGGAGCTTGAGCTGGCCCAGACCAAGCTGCAGCTTGTGGAGGCGGAATGTAAAATACAGGTAATGCTCTGGGAGTTTGTTTTGTAGTCTGTACAGCGTGTCTGCATTCCTAGAAAAATGTGTGTGTGAGCTGTAGAGGGATTGGAACAGATCCTGTTGGTTGAAACCATAACCTGCTATTTCCTGCACAGTTATTTAACCAAACACTGCGTCTGAAACTTGCTGTATGCAGACGATATAATTGAAATTGCATGAACTGTATTTAGCAGCCACTACAGCTTCCAGACATCTGCCTGTCTGCAGTGCAGTGCTGGCTGCCTGATCTCCTGCAACTGCTTGGAAGGAGCCCAAGCTCTGACAGAGTACTGAATCATGCATGTCTTTATCTCACAATCAGTGCTAAATGAAGAAGTAACATTGACAAATGTTAGACATGTTTCTTAAAACACGATTGCAAAGCACTCTGGGTACCTGAAGTATTTCTGTAAAATATGACAACATTGTGCTTTTAGCCTAAAACTGATATGTCAGTGTGGCTTGCTCACAGAAAGGTAAAAATTAGTTTGTAGAAAGTCTACTTCCTGTGGGAATAACTCCTCCTCAGATGGAAGACAATTAAAGAGTTTGGATGTACTGGAGAAAGCCGAATGTTTCACTAAGGGCAATGACACAAGTCTTGTTTTGCTTTTCAAAGCTTTTTTTTTTCCTCTTTGTCAGCTTATTGTGCTGCTTTTAATTTATGTAAGACTTGTTTAACTTCTAAAGTGGCCAAGAGTTTGTAGATGTTCTAGAGCCTTCTAGCTTTAACTCCTATAACCTTGTGCTGGGAATATGTAACAAATTAAGGAAATTACTCTTCTGTTTGCAGGATTTGGAGCACCATTTGGGTCTGGCCCTTAATGAAGTACAAGCTGCAAAGAAAACGTGGTTCAACAGAACAATAAGCTCTATAAAAACAGTGACTGGAGTCCAAGGAAAAGAGACTTGTTGAAAAGCAGTTCTGTCAAACACACCTTCTTAACACCTTTTGTTGCCTTCCTTGGCCAGATGTTTAATTCTGTGACATGAGAGGACCAGAATGTAAATATAATAGAAACACAGCATGTCAGGAGTTCAATAGGTCAGTGATAAAGAGGATGGAAACACAAGAGAGGTATTATTGCTAGACATGGGATGTTCATACTACTGATATTTAACAGGTGATGTAGCTAGATTGAAGCTCTTCCGAGAAACACTCCATTCTGCGTCTGGCTGGAGGCTTTTCACAGACTAGGTACGAGAACTTACCAAACCCTAATTGTTAAGTTTACATATGATAGGTTTTTTTACAGTTATAACCTTTTTTAATATTTTATTTGAAAGGAAAAATGTCACTAACAAAGTTTAAAAAGAAAAAAAGAAAAAAAAAACAGAAAAAATGCAACAAAAAAATACGAGTTTATCAAGAACTACATCAGTGCCAGAAAGCAGTCCCCAGAGGTAGGAAATTGAGAGTAGGAGGTGACATGTTTTGCTTTATGAATGGGGATGATTTCAGCATTCCTGTCGAGCAACCCCACTTTGTTTTAGTAGATGCAGCATCCATCTCTCTGTGTTTGGCATTTCTTTCTGTTACTAATCAATTCTATGCAACTCTGGGCTTTTTTGGCAAGGGCTGCCAAACCAATTTGCCACCGGAGGCTGGGAGACTTGTCCAAGTGCTAGACAAGAACAATCGGAATTGTGGGCAAATTCCCGTTTCACTTGTGTCATATTGTTTGATCCACATATCAACAGCACCAGGACTGCTGATAATATGAATTATGTGGATGGTCTGACATTCAATGGAGTCTGTCTGGGTTTTGTCAGGTTTCTGTTTTGTTTTTGTTTGTTTGTTTTTACCCGGCTGTAGCAGGCCTTCTGCGGAGCTCCGACAGAGCTCGCAGGTTTTAGTTTTGCACATAGGTATGAATGGGACAAAGAAACAATAAACTGAGATATATCTGAGGCAGAAATCACAGCGTGAGTGTAGCTGCGAGCATCTCTCGCTGTAACTGGCTTCCTGGTGGCGTTCTGAGGTGGTGTAGGTCATTGTTCACGCTCGATGCAGTTGCACTGGTAGGTGCTAAACGTGCTTGGAGTTCTCATTCCTTGGATTGTATTGAGTTCTCACCAGAAAGCTGTAGAATGGAGTTTTGCACCTTGTAATTTTTTTAATTTATAATGGTTTGTGTTATGCTGAAGTATCTATTGCATCAGTGGATAAATTTTGTGTGCAGTGTGAGTATAAGCTGGTAACAATATGAGGCACTGGTTTGTATATAAAGATATTTGGTTTATTTTGTATTTCTAACTTTTTCTTGTTTACTGTACTAATGCTAGCTAATGTACTCTGTAACTACAGGATAGAACATGCTATGTCCAAGCTTTTTTCCTTAACTGCATACATTATCTCTATTGTTTAATACCAAAAAACAAAATACTGTAACTCCATCAATATTAGATGCGTGGACATTGTGGTAGCATAGTTGCAGTGTGTATACTTTATGAATTGAAATATAAACTAGTAAAATTGTATAACTATTTTGTTGTTTCATTTCATTTGAACTGAAAATTATTAAATATTTTGCAATATGAAGCTAATTCTCTTCTTAAAGTAGAAACAGCAGCATCTGCAGGCTTCTCCAAGACTGAAACCACAGTCATGCTGCAAAGGGCTTTGCTAAAAAAGACTGCATGTTCTGAGTGCTGCCAACACTGGTTTTATATAATAAAATCTAGGGTTTGCTTTGAAAAAAGAAACTGCAAAAGTGACCTTGTGCAGCTTGAAACTTGTGACTCAGTATTTCTCAAACATGTCCAATTTAGAACATTTTTTTTTTCCCATGGCCCTCCAAATTCTGCTTGAATCTGCAAAATAAATGTAGGCTATCTCTGCTTATCACCATCAGTAAAAAATTCTGTGGGGTCAAGCGTGGTTCATGTCATGTTCAGCAGGGTTTTGTAGCCATGGCTGAGCCTGCACAACTTCAGGGCTGCAGCAATGGGGTCACAGCAGCTCTGCTCCCCAGCCCTGTGCTCTGCAGAGATAACCAGGAGAACAAATGGATTCTTGTCTCCAAAACCACCAGAGGTGGCTCGGAAAGCAGCCCTGCTCTAGGAGGCTGCTGTGATGTCACTTTCCCAGCCATATTTTGCTTTAAGAGAATGGCATCATGGGGCTGTGTGTGGTCTCTGCTGTTTGGTCCTCCCGGAGGTGCATCCCTTGGTAAGGTCAGCTCTGCAGTTTCTCGATAATTGCAACCTTTAGAGAAAGTTTAAAGGTAAGTAGGGGACAGGAGGAAGCAACTCAAGAACTCTTCATCCACTTGTCTTTCTCAAAGGCACTGGGAAATAGTGTATTAGTGCATTTTCCTCCAAAAATGAGGTACTTAAAGGAAGAGAAAAAGCTGCTTTATTGTTCAGATGTCTTCCACTCTCTAAATAAACATTATCTTCAAATTGCATGCAGTATATACTCCTCTTTTAGTATGGATGCAGAACATGCATAATTGTTTCACACCATTTCATCCAAAACACTTTATAGTCAGTTTCCAGTCATGGATTATTTTGGATGCCTACCTGAAGGTTTTTGGTGCTCAGAAATAAATATTAACAATGTATTCCACATACAACTCCATCTAAAATATCCACAGCTAACTAAGAAAAATGGATCCAGTGCTGAGGTGTGCATCTTTGGAAGCATAATTACATGTGAAAGACAAGGAAGCAGGTCAGTTTAAGGATGAGGAAACGGAATTTTAAGATGTTCAAAACTATGAATAAGGAAGGTACAAAACCACATAGAGTGAGGATAAGTATTTTACAGCCCTGTAAGAGAAAAGGAATTAGTGTGTTTGGTAGCATTTGGGGCATTAATGAGATGGTTATTTTCTGGTAGTCCATCACCTTTCTGTTCACATGTGCCTCAGCTGGGTTTGAGTCTTGAACTCCAGCTCAGTGCCAGTCTGCTGATGCTGGGATTAATCTCCTGTGCCCCAGGCTCCAGCTTCCAAATGCTTTGCGTGTTTGTGCTGTATCATTACGTTCCAATGGTCTCAGTGTGGGAGCTCGAGTGTCACAATCTCATTTTGTTGCAGAACTTCTTGGCAGCTCAGGGTCTGCAGCTGGAAGTGGATATTCAGGATCTATCGGAAAGTTTTACCTTTAAGCATTGCTGGTAAGCTGTCTTGAAATTTATGTAACTACCTCCCTGACTTTTTTTAGCTGCCCTTCTTATCTGTGGCAGTGATATAAAGTTCCTGTTATCTAGAGGAGGATTTCACTCCATCTGTTCAACAGCTTGGCTCACATTCATCCAGCCTAACTTTAGACACTTCGGAGGTGCCTACCATAAGAGTTTAATCCAGGGAGGTTTTCCAGCCCTCGGCGCTGCGGGGGCAGCGCTGCAGGCAGGCGGCTCACCCGGCCTCGTGCCCGGAGCCCTGATGGATCAGGGGAGCTCCTGTGAGCCCTCAAACTGAACTGAGAGTCCTCCTAAATTAAAAAAAAATGTTGGAAATGGGCCATCAGTGGACACTCAGGGGGTTGCTTTCTGTTTTAATTTTTCCTCCTTTTCCCATCACTTTATTGTGCAATATTTTTCCTTCTGTATTGCCAAAGAGCATCAAGGTCTCTTCATACAGAGATTTTGCTAGAATTTACTACTGCTTTTGAGCAACAAGGCTTGGTTTTGCTGCATTTTCTGTATACCAACGAGCACAACACTGTAATCTGGGACTGGGGGCTTTTCCTTGGGATAATCTGGCCACAGGCACGGTAGGAAACTCGGGCTGTGAGGTGAGGAGGGCTTTGCTCAGGAGCCATGTTTGTTGAGTTTAACATTGAAGTCAAGTGTTTCCTCATGGTGTAAATTCCTGCTGAATGGGGATGAGTGGAACCGAGCTAACTGAAGTACAACCAGGCTGTTTTCAGGTGGATTTAGCCGAGGAGGGGCTCGAAGACCATCCCACACCCTCAGGCTCCTCAAGCCCCGCCGGGCGCCTCCTCAGCACCCTCACGGTTTCCCGCGCTTTTCGCGGGAGCGGGGCCCGCAGGGAGCTCTGATTGGCTGGCGGGTGATTGGCAGCTGGAGCTGCCTTGAACGGCGCCATTTTTTTTGCCGTGTGGGCAGGAAAGCTGAGGCGGAGTGCCGGAGGAAGGAGCCTTGGAGCGGGGCCCGAGCAGGGGCTGTCCGGCGTGAAGAAGGTGCGGAGTGCGGGCACACTGCTGGGCTGGAGGGGAGCAGCGGCCTTCGGGCGGGGCGGTACTTCCTGAGGGAACCATGCAGAGCTCTTCCAGTGTCTGTGGGTGTTAGAAGAGTGCCAGGGCAGCGGAGGACAGCAGAGCTTTAGATCCAAACAATAACCACTGGAGATGAGTGATACTTTGGGGAAAACCTGTACAGAACTTGTAGTGCATTAAGGGCCCTTGTGGAGGTGTAAAATTTTCGCCTTAATTTGCACGGGGTTTAAATGGCCTCGTCTATTGTTTTCCCCTTGCGGACACGCCCCAGGCCCCTCAGGCTGAGGCAGGCAATGAGTTCTTCCCAGGCAGCAGTAGCAGCCTTTCAGCAGGAGGTGGGTGATGTTCATGGCAGCCTGTGACAGGCAAGTCTGAGCTGAGGCCTCCTGAGGTGGAAAGCTTTGAAATAGTCTGTGAGAGCTAATAAAGTGGAGCTGTTTGATCTCTAATATGATGAGTGGCTGCCGTGGGCAGTTCTCCCCGTAGAGAATCTGCATGAGAAGTCAGTCACACCACTGACTGCTGGTTAAGTAATTCATGGGTTCCTCCTATAAATCTGATCAGAAAGTTGTATTATGTCCTTGTACAAAAATTATCTCCTAGGAGGAAGTGTAGTAAAATTGAAGTGTCTTGGAAGTAAGTCTATGGGATGTGTTTCTAATACACCTTGAATTTACGGGTAAATCGTTCTAATCCTCTGTTTATTAATAATGGTTGAGATAGGAGATGTAGCAAACTTTATAGCAAAAGTTTATCTCAGAAGTTTTTCAGAATACAAAAAACATTACATGTTGGTTAAAATGTTGAGCCACTTTTTAATCAGCTTTAGTGGCTTGAGTTACAGCTGAAGGTGACGTGAGTTGGTCTCTCGAGAGCTCACCTTATGGGCCCTTGATGTGTGGCTTAACGTGGTCACTGGAGGGGATCGGGAGTCCAAGTGCAGGTTGTTTTATGACAGTGAGCTGGCTGGTTCAGTTATGGAGTTGCAGAGGTCCATCTTAATCAGCAGCTTGTGTGGCAAAAGTGATGATTTTTAGGAAAGGGCTGCAGTGTTTAGGATGGAATGGCAGCCGCACTGGGCTCTGAGGCTCCAGAAGGTGCAGAAGAGATGAGCCCTGCAGGCTGCCAGCTCTGAGCAGAAGCCCTCCTCGTGCTGAGCACAGTTAGCGTGTGCCATGAAAACATCCAAGCTGTGTGTTTAAACTCCCTGCTGCGAGCGTCTGTTCATGCACAGAGCTGGTGGTGTGATGGGGAAAGGGGGCCTTGGAGCCACATTCATAAATGGCATTTGGGAGGGGACACTGGAGTGACTCCTGCTGGAGTGGCTGGTCAGTTTATGCCACACAGGGAAAAGAAAACTGCTGTGCAGATGTTATTCAGTTGCTGTGCCTGAGAAAGGCTAGTAAAGGACTCAGTGAGATGGCAGTGCTGTGTCACTGTCAGCTGTCACGGTGCAGGTGAAAGGGGTTTATCAGTTCTTTTAAGAACACGACAGCAAACCACTGTGGTTTTGGCAAAAGTCTTGGCTGCTGTGTCCTGGAGGCTTGGCTAGCTTACAGAAATGGTTTGGTGGTAATTAATACTGGTGCACCAGACAGAATGGGTGGGAAAGAGGAGGAGGATGAAGGCTGGTTGCCTGCAGAGCAACGTATATCTCAGCTTGCCACCTACTCAGGGCATGGCAGAACTGCTGCATAATACCACAGGGAAACACTTGAGGAGCACGATCTCATCGGGAAGGGAGGGGAAGGTGTTTTGCACGAGGGTGATTGTGCATCTGCCTGAGGTGGTTTATGTCCCACAGAGGGGCTGTGGGAGCCTGTGGCAGACTGCTGTGAATTGTAGGTGACATGGCTGCTGCTTGTAGACACAAACAGTAAACTAGAGCTCCTGAGTGCCCCCAGCTTCAGCGTTACAGGAGTAGCCTGAACTCTGAATGTCTTTAGAAGTTACAGGTGCTGCACATTCCCATAGTTAGGACAGAGTGAGACCAGTAATGACTGTAACTGGAAAGTTCTAAATTTCATTCAAGTTTTTATTCATTTGATCTCAGAGAGAATAGTTTAATGTACAGACAGAAGTTACATGTCTTCTGCATGTAACAGCATCTTTCTCAAAACTGCATAGTTGTTTAAACCCAGGATAAGTGACCTGAGCAGCTCAAACCCTGTCCTTGTGCTTGCTTTGTGCTGGATGCAGGAGTCCTGTGGCTACCTCAGGACTTGCAGTATTGGCAGTGTAGCAGTTTGTGTGGAACTGCTTTGCAGAGCAACATAATAGGATTTAGTGAGCAGTATTTTGTCATCTTGCCCTGGTTTAGCCTTCCCCCTTCTACTGTAATCCAAAGGTACCCAGATATTAAAAAAAGAAAAAAAGTCCCTTTGAATGAATCAGAAGCAGCAGTGCTGAGCCTGCCTTTACTGCAGGCAGGAAATCCCACCTTTGGTGTGTGCCAGCATCTAAGCAAAGGACAAGAGGGAAGTGTTATTTGTGCAGGGTATTGGCCCTTTTTTGGGATCTAAAGGTGTTTTTAGGATTTTGCCTCATGTTCATGCCTGGAGCAAGAAAGGGCCTTTTGTTGTAACTTTAACAAGAGTACACACAGGCTTTTTACAGCATTGCAAATAAACGTGCTGGAATGCATAGCCCAAAGTGAAGATGAATTCAGGGCCCTGAAAGCAGTGGCAGCTCCAGTTTCTTTCAGTTGGTTCTACCAAGGATTGGGGTCACAAAAGAGAAGGATAATTTTCAGCTTACCAAATGGGAAAAACTCTTTATAGCTGACTTGCTGGAACTCAACCCTGCAGCAAACCACCAAAGTCAGCATTATGTCATGAGCAATTAAGTGAGGTGACACTTCTTGCAGAAAGAGGGGTGCTGTTTTGGGCAGGTTTATAGATGCAGCAGTTCTTTGCACATGTAAGTTACAGGCTGGCTTGTTAGTTGCTTAACATCAAACTTGGACATCAGTCAATCAGTATTTTTTTCCTGCTTCCTCTGCAATCAAATACACTTTTCCAAGGTGATGCTGATTGCAGCAAGGTAAACTGGACATCTTGCTTGTTAAGCAGATGGCTCCTTCTGCATGGATCCCTTCGGTGCTGTGCCAGCAGGGGATGGGGCAGTCAAGCAGTGTTGGGGAGGGCCTGAAATGAAAGAGCTTTCTGCACAGATTTCACTGTGTGCATTCAGCTGCAGATGCATAGTGAGAGGCACTGCAGGTTGCCGAGGAAAAGTGGATGGACTTGCTATTTCTTGGTTTGCAGGAGATGGGGGGAGGATAGGGGCCACAAATCACAGCTTCAAGCAAGATACTCTGTAACTGCCTGGGCAAAGTTAGCTTAGCTACAGCAGGACAGGAGTAAAACCGAGTAGGAGATGCCAGGCATTTTGTCAGTGAGGAAAGAAGGATGTGCCAGCCTCCTTTGCCAGTGCAGGCCCAGTGGCGTGTGGCTTCTCCCATGTCCCACTCCCATGTGTGCCCCTCTCCGTTCCTGCGAGGCCACAGAATGCCCGCCAGCTCCTGGAGCCGGCCCAGCTCACTGAGCTGTCACTGCCCAGCAGTTGCCAGGCTGCTGCCGAAGAGCTGACAGCCTTCTCAGCACCTCCGAGATGATAATCCCGAGGGAGCTTTTGGAATGACCTCTTAGTGAGCCAGCTAACATCAGGCATGAGCAGGCATTATGCTAATACAGGGGGTAAGACTGACTTCAGTTTCAGTTAAGAGTTAATGATGTTATTCTTAAGTGACTCTCTTCAGTTCTTTGTGGATCTTGCTTGCTAAATATTTGATACAGCTCTAAATTTTAAGTGATGCGTGGTTTCGTTGGTTTGGTGCACTTGTCCCTGAGTAGCTCTTTGTGCATTACTGACTTGTTTGCAGAATGCCAGCAGACTGGGCTGGCTGCACGCTGGCCTGTCGAGGGCAAAAGTGTCACACCAAGTCCTGGTCCAGTTACCATACATTCTAAGCTGTGGGATTTCATACATCTCTTTTCATTAAGAGCAATCTCAACTATAGTCAGCTCATAACAGTTTCTAATCCCTTCTCAAGTCTGATCTTCTCTGAATTTGATTAATGACCTCTGCACTCAGACTTCAATTTAGCATTTCAAGACCAGAAAAACACTTCTAAGAAAAGTAAGACTGTATGTTCACTGACTTCTTTTCTAGAGTACAGCTGGGTTCTGTGACTCCAGTCTGGACATATGTGTGTATTCCAGTAAATCTTACCATGAGTTGCAACCTCAAGCAAACAACACCAGCCACACAATTGTCATGGTATTCCCAACTCCTGCCCTCCGTGGCTGCGGACAAGGAAATTGCTTGGATTTGCTTTGGACCTCAGAGGAAAAACTGGGACCACAGGAATTTAAGAAACACAGTGAAATGAGAGGGGTGGAGAGAACTTTGAAAAAACCTTACTTGTTCTTTATGTGTATAATTTATCTTTTAAGAAAATAAACATCCAGTTTTTCTAATTAGCTAAATGCTAGGAATTGTAGATTTCTTTTTGGAGTGAAACTTGCCTTCCTGGCTGATCACAGCTATTACAGCCTTCTCTGGGCTTTTCTGCTACTGCTTCCAAGGCAAGCCCCCAGAGGTACTTGTGTACAGCAGCCCTCTAAGTTGAAATCCAGTAATGCTCTGTTCACTTTCACCTTTGTGAAGGAATGCATTCTGCTTGTTTCAGCATAAATGTGCTTTATGTTTGCACCTCCAGGTCATCTCTGCTACCACTGCAGCCTTTGGGAACCTGTCTCTCCTTTTTGCTGAGCCTGCTACCTGACTCGGCACAATGGGCCTCTGTGGTTTGGCTCCCAGGCTTCAGCACCCCCCTGGAGGCAGTTTGCTCACTGTAACCACCCCCCCCAAACAGGCATTAGGCCATAATTCCTGTTTACAGAGATAAGTCTTTATTGGAGCTATTGGAAGCAAATGGGACATGGTTCCAGTTTTATATACAGAGAAGTCTGTAGTGTTGGTTACAACCAGTGGAAATGACCCGAGGTTACAGTGCAGCTCGTGTTGTGTACAGTCAGTGACAGGGGCTGGCGTACAAACCACAGCACAGAAGCCAAATGAAGCCAAGTGTACGGGGTACAGCAGCACGGGAGGAAGCAACTGAAGGTACAAAGAGCGTTCCCTTGACATCTGTACGCTTTTTTTGGCTAGTGAGTAGATACAGCTCAATTTAAAATTCATTGTGCAGTTATTTTTCTTCCCACTCAACTGCTACCAAATTAAGAAAATTTGAATGTTCAAATTACATTTTTAGTGCTATAAATAGCCGTGGTTGTTGCCAAATTACTTTATTTGAAATTGCTTTATTTATAGTTGGGAATAGTTCAGTCATCATTGTTCTCTAGTGATTACAAATTGGGAGAAAACTGAAGTATTTTGAAAGTAGTCTGTAATTAGTCCACAAGGATCTCTTGTACTTCATTTGGAAATTTAATTCTGGTAACTTCTTTGAGAGACATTTATTGGGAAGAAAGATGGAATCGTCCACCATATTACTCATTTGTGGAATTCGTTCATAGTATTTAAGGTTTAGATAGTTTATAGGTCATACTTCTTTTTATTCAATGCCATATCCAATCTTAGTTCAAAAATAAACACTCCGTCCTCTGTGGATAAATAAATCCATCTCTTGGCTGCAGGTCAGACCTCTATTGGTGAAAGATATTTAGAAAAATAGACCTTTTCTTTAACGTTTAATATGCTGACTCACAAAGGAAAAGTGAAATTCATTCAAGTCTAGAAACAAATACAGTACAAGTGATTTATAGAAATGCATTCCTTCCCTCTACAAACTTGCTGAGCATGAAACACTGCCCCAAAGCACTGCCTCTGTCTTTACCTTGTCTCAGAGAAGTAATTATCATCAGAAAAGTCACATCAGACTGCACTGCCAGATTTCCTGTCAGAAGGGCTCTGCCTCCTGAGAAGTCTTTGCTTAGGAATTCTTTAGATGCATGGATGGTGGTGGTTTGGGTTACACAAAGGATACTTTAGCCCAAATTAGCAGCAGTTTTAATTGATTTGGTTGACGGTGATTTTTGGTGGGTGGAAATTCAGCCATTAAAAAAAGCCTGTGAGTTGGCCTTGGAAAGCACCAGCCTTTCCTCAAAGTCTCCACTTCTGAGACTGCTTCCCATCGATGCCCTTCTCAGCAAGGGGCTGATACATGTGGCAGTACAGGTTTCATGCTCAACTTTGTCACTAAGAACTGGACAGGACTTTAAAAGCATACAGCCCTCTTGGACTTGCTCTGCTGTTGTACTTCAGTGCTTTGGAGAGCCCCCACCCCCAGCAGCGGTGCCCTCTGAGCAGTGCAGCGTCCCAGGCTGGCTCTGGGGCAGCTGGAGCACGGTGACATTCCGGAGTGGAAGCAGTAGTTAAGCACCAGTTACTGGCCCCTGCGGAGGCTCAAGGGAGAATTGCTTCGTAGAGAGCTGGTCGGCCTAAAAAGCTTAGTCAGTTTGATCAATAAATATTGACTTAGGGTTAGGATGAGAAATAATACACTGCACCTTGGAACTGGAAGACAGAGTCAACTTCCTGCTTTTTCTGTCCAAAAGGAGACTGGCTCCAAAACATTTGTCCTTAAGGACCTCTGTGATGCCTGACAGATAACTCATTATGTGTGTATGAATGTACCTGTCCCCTTTTGCAGAGAGGGGTAAATGTGTGACTGGATAAAGCTTGGAGGCTTTTTTCTGTGATTTTTTTTTTCAACCATCTGCTCTGTTTCATGTTGTCCCTGAAGGCATGGTTACCCACTCCTAAATTATGCAGCATTGCCCAGAGAATGGCTCTGTAGTTGAATATGCTCTCTGCAGTACAGCCTCCCTTTTCTTCCAGTGTATGTGGATTTCCACACAATAGATGTTATCAGAAAACTACACTTGTCTTTATCCTGTTATTTTGAGCAGGGAAATAGTTATATGAGTTTAAAAACACAGGAAAGAGAGTTTAAAAACACAGGAAAGAATCTGTACTGCAAATCAGAATTTTTGTAATTAAATTCATAAGATCACGAACTTTTCAAAAGCTGTACTGCTCTAAATGCTGTTCTCTAGCCCACCGTTATTCTCCTTTGAGCAGAATGACTTTCCATCTGCTTAGAAACAGTTCTTTGTGAAAATAATGACAGAAGAATAAATACTGTCTCTCTTGCCCTGACTTTGATACTTTACAGGACACCCTTACAAGACTCACATTCTGTTGGGAGTGAGTGCAGCAATACACACATTTCAGTATGCATAGATCATTAAATTGTAGCAGTGCCAGTAATAAAGCAAAACTTGCCAAGATGTCCTGTTCCTCTTAATTAAGCTTGATTTATGTGTGCCTGTTGACTTAAGATGCAGTTAGTGTCCACTGCTGAGATGATGCAGTACCCTGAGTAACTCTGTATTGATTACGCTTCCACAAGCTTGTGCTTTTGCAAGAACACAGAAATGAAACTCCAAGAAAATAAAGAAGTACATCAGGTTGTTTCCATGGAACACTGTTAATCTATTCATAGCAGCTTCAAAGTATGAAGTTAAAACTTACCTTCTGCTCTACTCCCATCGAAACAGATGAGTGCTATGATTAACTCCCCTTTAGCTTAAAAAATAGAAGTGGATAGAATGTCAAAATACACTTTGCTGGTAAGAGGAACCTACTTTGTCATAAGGAGTTACACCAATATTGGTGACCTAAAATGTGTACACACAGGTCACTGTGGGAGCAGTATCTGCTTTCCCTTGTTGCCACGCTCCTCTGTGTAAAGGCAGCTTGTCTAGAATACTGTGGGCATTACAGAAATAACTAACTACTGTTCCTTCTGAGGAAATTACTATTATTCCTTTTCCTCCCAAAATTCAATGGCATGCTCTGTACAGTGCCTGGAACTATCTACCTGTTTTGGGTAGGACTGCATCAGGAAACAAAATCTGTCCATTGGATTTCTCACATTCCTCCTCTGGAAAACCAGCAATCCTGGACTTGTTTACTGAACAGAAAAAAAAATTCATCTCCTTTAGCAACATCATTAGCAGCTTTTAGCCTGCTGTATGGATAGCTTAAACCTCTTACCTCATTTCTCACTAAGTATTGAAAAAGCAATCCCAGCTCCCCCTGCTCATAGTACATAAGGCTGCTGGCTTTCCCCAGCACACATAAACCTCCTGGTTTTACCACAGACTGTCTTAATGGACTTGGAAAAGGCAGTGCAACTTTCCCTCCAGCTTCTGTCTATGATGCTCTAACCTCTAAAACTGGAGAAGGACATTTTCTTCCGTTATGTTTTCTCTCTCTTGCCAGAACCAGATGCATTCAGAAATCCTGTGTTCAAGCTGATGCTGCACTACACCTCATGAACTGCAAAGCAGCATAAGGCAGCTGGAGCTTCTGGATCCTGGTTAGAGGTATGAATGAGGCTTAAGTTTAATCAATTAAAAATTAACTGCAGCTTTTACTCATTCCAACTCTCTTCTGCTAACCAGTGGAGGATAGCCAGTTACATTCAATTAATGCCTTTTTAAAATTAAGTGTTATTTATTCTACTAGAGATAGCAGTCCAGAGGTTTTCAGAAATGTGCAGTTCTGGCTGGTGAGAAAACATTTTGAAGTTGTTTACTTACACAGCATAGAAAAGACTGCAGCTTTAATTATCTTACTACCCCAAACCTTTGAAGTTAGAAATCAGATAAATTCAGTCTCTACAGTTAAAATTTTTAAATGTTCTTTACATTCTTGTAACTCTCACTTCTTGGTGGATTATTAATTAAGCATGGAAGAGTACTCCCCCTGAGAAGGCTTCAGTCTGTAAAAGAGTTTCTATAGACTAGGCTTGATGGGTTCTTTTCAAGTACACAACTACTAAACTACCTGCGGTACAGTATATATGACCTTAAACTGTACAGAGTTAAGGCACCAAATGCAAGATAAAACAACATCCAAAATAAGAGATGTGCTTTAGAACTGCACATCTCCACACACCACTTTTGGACATTCCTTAAAAACATCAAGGTAAACAATGTGGTCTGAATGTTTCATGCAATCTCAGGAACTGGAGAAAAAACCCCACTTTACTGAATTTAAACCTTACTGTCTGATGAACTTTTCTCTTAGCTAACTCACAGCACTCCCAGTACAGCACTGCCTTGCTTACACAGCATCAGAGCAGTGTGGGAGGGAGAGTCCCCTTTCTCCTGGGAAACCCCAGAGAGAGGAGGAGACAGAGGAACAGGCAGATGTGTCCTACTTGTGCTTTTGTATTATCAGTCACAAACCAACAAGTGAATCCCATATCTCTGAGCAGAAAAGGCAAGCACCACGATACCTGGACATAAACAGGTGTGGATTCAGATGACACAACTAAAGCTAAGAAGGCATTGCTCTGAGGTTAAGCAATAAAACAGTTTAGTGGTGACAATTCTCTTAATGCCAACTACTTAACCACTAGCTGAAATGGTTTATGTTCAAAAGAAAGTGCACATGAAACTGCTGCTGTGGTCCATAGGCACAGGACTTCAGTGCTGGGTTTCTCTGGTGAAGTGCTCTAAAATGACTGTAGCAGAATTTCCACTTCCAGTGGAATGAAACCAACAAGCTGTTAGACAAGCTGTCTCCTGCACTAAGACAGCAGATTCAGCTACCCTGTCTCTTTGCTCTGCTTTAAACAAATCAATAAAATATCTCATTTTTCACTGGATTATTTAGCAGGAAGCCCAAGAGGGTCTGTGTGCTGAACATTCGAGCTGAGTTACTGTTTTTTGAGACAGAACAGCCGTTCCTAACAGAGCTCCTCAGTGTGCCCAGCACAGAGCTCATTTTCATTCTTTTGATGCCAGAGAGGCAAGGTCTTAGTCAGCCTCGTGACTGAGAACAACAATCTAAATTTCATGTTTACACATCTCATCATGTATCCAAAGGAATCCACAGCAGCAGAGCTCCTGTGCTGTTTGCCAGAGCCACCGGAAATAGGAGCTGTTTTTAAAGCTGCTTTGTGACTTGGAACTCAGTGAGGCTGGGACACAGCTTTCCCTTCATTAAGTAAGAGGCAGCTGTCTTAGAATTCCCCTAAAGGCAAGAAGTTCTAATACTGAGTGAGTATATCTTGGTATACCAAGCACAAGAGGCAGAAGGAAACGTGTAATTTTGTCTGAGTAAAGACTGAAATACCATCTTGTCGTTTATACGGATTAGGAGAGATGTTCAGCTATCCCACCTCTAGACTGACTCAAAAGTACAGATGCAGAATTACAAATGAAGCAAGGGACTTTACATCAGGGAGTTGGTGGCAGGAAAAACAGGGAGTGCAACTCTCACTCTCCAAGGGACATTGCCAGGACTGGATCAGAGGTGGTACTTTAAAGCTGCTTACATTTATTGCTGTCTTGGAGAAAAATAAGTGACAAGACAATGATGTTGCATAGATGAACAGCCAACAAACAGAAGGTGTTTTTCTCAGACTACTTGAAAAATCTTCATGCCTCTCCTCCTGCATTTTCTACATCCTAATAATCTGAGGAACTTCTTGTCAGGGAAATTGTTCTCAATAGCACAGTATAAAGCCTTAAATAATTTTAGATTTGTGCGCTTTTCCCCAGTTAAGTTCTTTCAGGGGCTTGAGGGCACAGTATTTTATTAAGACACACTTTAAATCTTTTTTCCTACCAGAAGGCAAGTGTTCTCAAAGAAAGAATCCTTTTCTCCAGAGATGAGAGATACTGGAGCAGTTTTCAGATCTTTGTTAATGAGTAGAAATAGTCCTGTGGCACATGAATAAGTTGAAATATTTGTAGGAAAACTGGTTTCTCTGAAGTGCTTCACAGTCTGATTAAAAGTTTTTAAGAATCTAGATACTTATATGTAACAATTTCATAATTTGAGAGAATCAGTTCTTTACTAGGATTCTAGAAGATGATCAGAAAAGGCAGGGCAGGAGGACAGACTTCACAGAAGCAAAGGTATTTAACAGCAGTGAAAGTCATGGCAGCAGCATTTACAGCACATTAAGTGGGGAGCCATGACAATTGCTGAATCATCTAATTAGCTCACACTGGCTACAGGACAGCAAATTAGACAGATTAGGAACCACCTACCCAGGCACTAAATTGCCTTTGTGAGGGTTGGATTGTGCACCGTGTCCAACAGAAATTGCTTGGGCAACCGAGGCCTCGTGTTACACATTCCCTTCAGGAGCACAGGCTGGCCTCCCTCCATCCAACTGGCCAAACGCCCAGGAATAAGGTCAGTGTGTTCCAGCTCCTGAATGTGTGCTTAAGGAAGACAGCAAGCACTGGCAGAGAGAGAACGCGATGGCAGGAAGCACCACACACCACGTTCTGAGCTAGCCAAGCCCTCCAAAGCAGGCTGCTTGCTCTGAACCCTTCTCTAGGAAGAGCCTGCCTGGAGGAATCTCTTACGGCTGGCAAAGTAGGACAGAAGCAGACCCCTAAAGCTCATGGGTGTTTTTGCAAAGTCAGTGGTGATGCCATTCATTTCCAGTATAGAGAACACATTAAACAGTTTGGTTCTTCATTGTAAATCTCTGGCTTTTAATCCCGTAAGTGCCAGACACCATCTCCCAAAATACACACGATCATCTGGTTAGCTAAAACTAGCGTTAAGGTGGGTAGTGTATAGGCACAGACTTTCCCTGGTCTCCTATTTATAGATGTACTAATTGAAAGGAACTTTTCCGATTTCTTTTCCATGAACCAGAAATTCAAACTGTAAAATACCATTTCTGCTCCACTGAAAAGGTACTCCAGAACTGGTAATGCTACTGGCAGCTGCACAGAGCATACACAACCAGATGTATGCGTTTGGCTCTTGGGTACATGCAGAAGTGCAAAGCCCAATAGCTGTAACACAGACCTCCAACCTCACAGAAAAGGCAGTTCAGACCAAGATCCTGTGAGGAGGCTTTTAAAAGGAAACCTGAAAGTTATATGCAGAAGAAATGAGTTTCTACTTCTGCTTTAGCAAAGCTATACTTGATGCAACACTGATGAAGCAGATGTTATCCAGATTACTGATCAGATAATAGCCTGACATTAGGCTAAAATCTACTGATGGAATTGGCTGCTCTCTCAAACCTGAATACATCAAGCACTTCAGAGCCTACTCTGTTGACCCTTCAGTACAAGGGGCTGTTTTGCTCAAGTTCCACATGAATGAGAGGGGTTCCCAGGCAATCATGCCCCTTAGAGTCTTATCTCTGATTCCAGGAGGCTGCAGAACCCAGATTTAGGAGTCTTAGTATGTTTCACATATCAGAAAATGGTTCTCTCCTACTGAAAAGGGAGGCAGCAAAGGCAAGGGGCCATCTTAGACATAAATACTGCAATGCTTTACTGCATTACAAACAGCAGGGTATTAGAGAAATCTAGAGAAAAAAAGATGCAAGAAAGTTGAGATCATTTAAAAAAAACAGCAGGAGAGTGGAAAGCTTAGGATTTTAAGAGTTAAAAAAAGTGATAACAGAAAAATACAGAAATTCACAGTTAAAGCAATTCTGCTGGAAAGAAATACATATGGATTAAGCTGCCAAGCATAGTCCACAAAGAAGCAGATCAAATGAGAGTCAGCAAGATGTTTATTATCAGTCTTGAAGTGGACAGTGCTTGTCAGGCTGACAGCAGTTAAGCTTAGGAAAGGAATATTCAGGAGAAGTTCATTATAATGCACCTTGATGCATATAATATCCTATCTGAAGGAGCAGAGCAGCCTGCTGCTCCGGGGTCAGCACTGCTGGGCCTGCCAGGCTTAAAAAGGGACTGAAGTGTAGGTGAGCTGCAGATCCAGCCCTGAGTTTGCACCTTGAAGATAACAGCAGATAGAAACCTGCCCCCTGAACAGGAAGGACGTTCTGATGGCTCATCAGTTGTCCTGCAGATGTCATGGAAGGATTATGTGCTTCCAGGGCCAGCCCCTGGAACAGTTCCTCAGTTCATTTCCCAGGTGCAAGTTCAGCAGCAAAGCTGACACTAGTGAACAGCTCTTTTTCCCTTACCAGCCTATGCATTATATCCAGAAATATCCTGAGGAATGGATGTACATGCAGTTACTTAGTGAATTTGATGATTCAATATTAAAATCAAATATAGTTTATATTTGCTGTTAGTGTTTTGATGCAGACCTTTGGGTTTGATACACCACTACATATTCTGTACTAAGTGGTTTTCTGTTTGACACCAGTGTCAACTGTTACCAGTCAGGGGTTGTTCCTGTTTTCATCTCTGGATTGAGACCCTAAAATGCTAATACATCATCATCAGCTTGCTCCCTTTTGCTTTTTTATTTTTTAGCCATTTTTATATAAAAAGAGTTGTTTCCAGCAACTTCAAGTACTGCAAGTAGTGCACTTCTGGAGTACTGTACTATGCAGCTTTGCATAACGCAAGTTTTAAAAGGCAAATAAAAAAATAGTATTTTAAAACTACACATATCATGTGCACCAATAGGTCATAATCCAAACCCATTTTTATTTAAGTAAAATATTGTTAAAACATTTACTACAGAACTGAAAAGAATTATTTATGGATGGCTGTATCCTAATTTCCAGCTGTAGAAAAGCACAGCTAAGCAAAGGATTCACGCAGAGATAAATCCCTGCCTGCCTGCCCTCCTGTCCTGCACTGCACCCACAGGAGGGAAGCAAACCTGGCTGCTTCCTGAATTAATTTGACCTAATGTAATTTGATCTCTGCAGATTTTAACTGCAATATCATCAAAGTTGTTCATTCTTCATTTGGAGTTTAGCTTTAACAGTTTAGGGAAATAGTTTCTCTCATGATTAGTGTCACCCATTGCACTTAGCCAGAACCAAGGTGTGCGTTATTCAGAGCAGGCCATGGCCTGGCTTTGGTACCTACCCAAACGTGTCCACAGGGATGCAAGGAATGCAGTGCCTGACACAGCGGTATCAACACAGCTTTTTATGCTACACAGGAGAAAAATATTTGAAGGAGAACAGTCCGTTGAAAAAACCAAACAATTTCTTAAGTGTTAGGTAATATTTTTTTAACTGAAACTGGAGTATTTGAATTGGCCTTGAGAAATACAAAGTTGGGATTCAGACCTGTGTATTACCTCTTTAAACACTGAGTTATCAAGACATAATAAAAACGTGCCATATACAAGATTGTCACAGGTATATGAGATTTTTAGAAAAAAAGCAATAAAAATATTCTTTAAGCTGAAAATAAAATCTCTTACCTTTTATATCACGATCTCAGCTTACAGTCACTACATTTCTGCTTATTTTATACAAGTGCATATGGCTATGAAGGTCCGGAGAGAATGAGAATAAAGTGGAATTAACCTGCTGAAAACTGCTTAGAAGTCTTAAGCTGCAACATATAGATGTTCCAATACCATTTAAAAAAACATTAACCTTTCAGTTATTGCTGATTGACAATCTCAAAATATCAACATACAAATATTCAAGAGGGAAATATCTCAGTAAATTTAGAGCAGCAAAGTTTTTTGCACTGGATGTTTCCCAAATACTGTATTTTCCTATCATTTGGTGATGATTTTAAGAGACACAAAAGCAATCCACTTGATTTTCAAGTTCAGGCCTACCATTTTTGTGCCTCATATCAATGATGAGGGAAAAAGAGAATATATCATTCAGTTACATTTTGGGAAAAAATATTATGTTCTGTTTTCTTCTGCCATTTTGCTACATTTCATGTCTGCTGACATGCACAATGGTACAAAGCACTGCTGCTTCAGGAGTGACCATTGCACAGCTCTGTAGCAACTTTTATAGGAAACATGCAAATACAGCATAGTATCAAAATTCTGAAGTACTTCAATAGTGAAAGTAAAGGCAGATTTCAGTGCTTGAAGCAGCACTCGACCCAGGTTGTGCCTTGGTTTGGCATTTGGTTTTCCCCCCTCAACACAGCAGTCCTTCCCCTTCTAGTGTAAAGAAATAACCAGGAGTATATACACATCTATTGCTATGTACCCAAAGAGAGGACTTGTGGCTTGGACTAAGTATTGCTTTTCATTACATGGAGCAAAGTTCAAGAAGTGAGAAAAACACTTAAAAAAAAAAAAGAAGGAAAAAAGCTCAGATCCCATGTCTGAAGTTGAGAAACCTCAAAACGAGCCACATTTTTCTTGCTTTTAAGACATGTACAAAATGCCATTTGGAGCCACACAACCTGATGGTTCTAGAAGTCAGAGAAGAAATCTTGAGGGCCCAAGTGAATAATAAAAGGTGCGATGCTGAGAGGCTGGCAATAGGGACTGTCAATGAAAAAACCACCTACAGTGGGAGAAGAGCAGAGAAGCAAAAACCTCACATTAATTGCTGAGACTGGCTGAAGCTAAAGCTCCATTTAAATTTCTCTGCTCTTTCAGCTGCAAGTGGAATTTTCATTGTAAAATGGGCACTTTGAATTCTTTGAAGGTATTGAAACATCTAACACTTCCAAGGTTACCACTTTCTAAACAAAGAACTGATAGCTCATTCATATTTTCAGTAAAGCAGAGAAATGTAAAATATGCAGCAAGGGGGCAAGTTTACAATGTGGTTAGTAACTCCCAACAAATGACAAAAAATAAAAAAATGACTTCTATAAATCATTTGAAATGACTGCCATCATGTTGGAAAAGAGCATAGCGCCCTTCTTGTCTTTGAAATAAGAACAAGCTTTTGGCTTACAAATGTTCATTGTATAGAATTGGTTCACAGAATATTTTGTTTGGAATTTTACAAAATTGGGGATTCAGGAAAAAAAAAAAAAGGAAACTACAAACAGTTGCCAATCAGGGGAACTCCAAAAGAGAAGGAGGGGAAAAAATGTGTGCAGAGGAAAGATTCCTTTAATGAATATTTGATTAACAAAAATGGGCTCTGATCAGCCATGCTTTTTCTGCTCCGTGATGGCTTCCTTTCATCCATAGGCCAGCAAAACAGGTCAGTGATTTCTGAGCACCTCTCAATTTGGCTCCATCCCCGGCCCTGCTCTGTGTTCCATGGGTGAACCCAAGCTCACCCTCCCGGGCCATCCTCTACGTTTTATTAAAGTACCACCAACAGCAAACGGAAGCGAGAGCTACGGCAGGGGGAGAACCATGGAAATGGAAACACATTCCTAAGCACAAATACTCAGCTTAAGAATAACAGCTGCAGTGAATTCCAGGGAAAGCAGCTTGTTCTATAAGCCACCCCTTATTCAGCTTTTCTAATATTTCCCTCCCTCTAAGGGGGATGTGGGGAGGAGGAACTTGACATTGCTTTAAGCACCGCTCTTACAACACCCTCAACACAGACACAGCTCCCCTGGCCTCAGCAGCAGCGTCTGTTAGAGAACAGGGGGTAAAGGCAAATCTTTGGAAGAGCAGGAACTAAAGCCAGCCTATGGAAAAGCAACGGGCGGGGGCTGAGGAGAGAGTGCAACCAACAATGCTGCTTATTTGTGGGGTGATACCTTAATAAAGACACTGGAATCCCTTGTTAGAGCCCACAATCCATGGAGACTCCAGTCGTGGAGCTGGGGCCTATCCTGGAATTTCAGACAGGTGCACACACTCCTCATCAAAAAGAGGACTCTGGGTTTGAGCACCAACTCATAAAAAAGTACTGGCCTATGGCTGAAGTGTGTCACTTTTCACAGCAGCACTCAACAAGAACTGGGACAATTAAATAGCAAGTTTTCATGGGGACCTTGTTGCTGCTTTAGATTCTTATAAATGTAAGGGGGAAAGGAGAACCTTTGGTTTAATATACAATTGACAAATAAAATGCTTTCTGTAGAAATGGTGGATGGAAAATCAAGGGTGGGCAGACAATCTTAAAAGTGAAGAAGGCCACAAGAACAAGTGGAATTTTTTTTCTTTTTTTTTTTTTTTTGTAAAAACAGAAAAGAACAGAAAACGTGTAGTTTTTGAGCTCTAAAGAACCTGATTGTAACACTATTGTTGTCCTTTCTCTGGGCAATACGGGTGTAAGGTGTATCCCTGGAATTGCATCCTTCTGTGGGAACTTCCTTTAATACTTGTTTAATACTTGTTTCACAGAATGCAGCCTTATACAGAGACAGACTAATTCCCTTTGTTTCATTTGTTTTTCAGCATTTTGTGTATGAGTGAAAAGTCTTCTTGGATAATTAAGACTGTGTCTAAAATCACAGTTACAGTATGCTGATCTATAAGGAAACTCAGGTACTGATGCTTAACTATAAAAAATAAGATAAAACAATATTTTAACCCATATCTTACTAAGTTTATTACACACCATAATATTTACAAAGTTAAATGTTAACTGTAAAGTTTCTATCTTTTTTAAAATTATTATTATTTTTATTTTTGTTTTTTAAAGAACTATGCCCTGCATTTAATAACCCTACAGCAAATACAGGTCATTAACTGAGTCTGTGTGACTGCATTAGGAAACAGGCAGTACTCTTGTGTTACAACAAAACAGTTTATTTGTGATCAGTGTTTTATATTCTATACATCCTTCACAAATTTAATTTTACATAATCGGATACTTCATTTAAAACGTAAGATTTAAGCTTCTAGTTCTTCCCTATAACAGAAGGCTGGTATAAGTTATTTGAAAATGAGGTAACATTTCACAGAACATTTTTTTCAAGTTTTAGAGAACTAAATTTGCATTTTGTTAAAATCAAAAAGTAGGAAAAAGATGTTTCTTTACAAATGACTTTGCTCAAGTATGTGTTCAAAGAAAACAGGATAAAAAGGCTTTTTTCTTCTAACATTCTGTACTGTACTGTGTTGTTCAATCAATAGGAATTAGCTTCTGCCATTTGCTAAAAGAATGAGTAGTGGGGAACGGGGTAAGTTGGGAATTTCATAACTGGTAACAGAACCATTCTCTTGGGTAAACCTACAGAGAGAAGAAAGGGAGAGGACTCCAAATAAGTTCAGCAATCCAAGAAAGTCAGATAAGAGCTTACAGTAGTGTTCTCATTAACCTTTTCCAGATCAGTCAGTCAATGTGCTGTCAGGGTGCAGAGTCCCATAAACAGTAACACTTCACCACTTTGCACTGTTTCAGACAGATGGTTATAGCTTAAACTCTGCTTTATTTTTGTCCTGGTGTTTGGTAAAATTAAGGCAGTAATATTCTCAAAAGCAGAGTGTGTATTTGGATTTGAAGCTCTATTTCATAATCTTTATGGTAATTAATCTCTACTAGTTTGTTCTACATTGAGGTAATTTCACAGGCCAGTTGCAATTGCAGATATTCTAGACAGGCACTGCTGTGCATAAAATACAACTCACAGGGAAACTGTTCAGCAGTTTTGATCAGCATCCAGGTAAGTCAGCCAAAAAATCAAGCACCTACAGTAAATTCTGCATCTGCTTCCTTATTCTGCACTTCCTCTCCTGAGTTGAGGTAGGTAAATCTGGAAAGATTGACATCTGCCTGATTTCATTATTATTTTAGAGTTCTTGTGGCCTCACAAACTTCTGCACAATTAAACGTTTGTTTGGTTTTTTAATCTTGCCTATTTAAATTCTAGTATTTAACCTATGTATCCATTTAGAAATCACAAAGCAGCAACAGCAGGTATTTCAGAGCACCAGATGATCAAAGTGAAGTTTCCCAACATGCAACAGCTTACAAAGGCAAAGAGACATGTTTACCTTACAGCCAAAAAGCATTATCCCAGAACTTTGCATCACAATCATAATACATTAAGAACAGAAACTCTTTATGTGAAGAATGGGGGCATCCAATTCCACAATGCTTTGAAGTCAGTGATATGTCACATATATACACCTAAGTGCTTAAAATCCAGCTCCCAAAATAGGCATAATGAGAAAAAAAAATCCCAAACAGGAAGGAATGAATGAAAAAAAAGCAAGAAAAGCTGCAGGGAAACTTGGTAACAGTTGTATTGCTGCCTTCAGCAGGGAAAGGATTCTTCATGTCACAGTGTGTCACTGCTTGTAAAAACACGGACATGCAGCTACCAGTAATCCTAGTTATACTCTGAGACTGTTGCTTGAAAAGAACCAAGGGGGTTCTTAAAAAATCCATATCCCAAACTAAATTCCCTTTCATTTTTCTCTGAGAAAACATGTTGCTGTTCCTTGTGTGATGCACCACAAAGGACAACACTCCATGGAACAGCCCTGCTGCCAGCTGCCCTTCTGTCAGAGGACAGGGCCAGTCAGCAGGTGTAAAACTACAAAGGTTTGCTCCAAATCCGAGGGAGAATTCCACACTGAACACAGCCCATGGGCCCATTCTCCCTCTCAGTACAGAACTGGACCAGCTGGTCCCAGTCAGGCAAAGCAAATATCTTCCATAAGGCAGCAGCATTCTTGCCCTGTATGAGCTCATACCTCTAGAAAAGTCATGTAATTGACATTTCAAAATGTTTTAAACTTTTATAATGATATCAGGGGAGTTGGTACTGCCCAAGTTAGACAGATTTGGGAGGAAAAGCTTATTACAAATGCTAAAAAGCAGAAGTTTCCCATATGAAAAATTCCAGGCCTTGAAACATGCCAGTCATTTGAGCAGCAGACTGTGACCAGTCCCTGCCACAGGAGAGGCTGGTGGGACTGGTCCTGGTGGGCTCACACTGTGTGTGCCAGGACATATCACTGACTCCAAGTGCCCTGCTCCCATTGCCACATAAACCTCATTCAAAGTAACCAAAAGGGCCGGTTAGAGGAATGCATTGTTAGTCCAGCATAAAACAAGCCAGTGGGGAGGGAGAAGCCGAGTTAAGGAGAACCCTTCCATCACAGCTCTCTGGTTATCAGCTCATTTTACAATCTCCACGAAACCAGTGCTTTGCCAGCCTAATAGAACATGTTTCATAGTGAAAAGCATTGTGGCAAATGACCGTGTCCTGGCTGCCTCACAGAATGATTGCTACCAGTACCAACTACCCAAAAGCCATCCTGGTGTCCCAAGCAGTGGTGTTTTAGCCTGCAGGGTGGGGGGGTATTTGCCCATAGACTTCAAAGAGTTGAAAGCATTAAGGGAGCTTTGTCCACAAGTCACTTACACTTGGGAGCAAACATTTCACCAATGTTACTGTATTGCCATTTAGCTAAATCTGAGTCAGAGATGCTGAAATAGGCCCTTCGGTAGTCTTTGAATGGAGCACAGACTAGCTGTAAAAAGTAAGGGAACTACTTTGACTGGGTTCCAGTATGAAGGGAACAGGCAATTAGAACAAGCAGTCCTTCCACAGACCAGGCAAAGCAGAGGCAAAAAGCTACTCCAACCAAAAAAGAACCACAAGGTTATGGCATAAAAGTGGTGTTGTTGTCATGGTTTAACAGCTTAAATCTCTTTGAATTTTTACGTGGACTGCCACATTTGGATTGTCACAACAGTTTCTGCATAATTTCTAAGGTGTTAATTACAGGGCTGTACGTACCGTAGGCTGGTGCCGCTGTGCTGTATCCATATGGTGCTCCATAGCCTGCAGGGAAACACAGGAGGGAGAGGGGTCATTCCCTGCCCTTTCTCTCAGTGTTTGCACACCTGCACATGGGCAGGGACCCTGTGCCTGAAGCAGGAGCACAGCAAAACCAAACTCACACCAATACATACAAATATTGTTCAAAACACTGCAATGTTCCTATGCGATGGCCAGAAGGACATGCTGCCAGGGACTTTCTCAAGCCTCAGCATCACAGAGTTAAAATTCCCTATTTCATTTCCTCAGCATTTTCTTTTCCACTCAGTCCCTCAAGTCAGAGCATGGAGTTGGCGTGACACAGACATCTCATATTTGCTTATGTTCTTCTTAAAACACAAATGCAGTCTATGCAGAGAACAGTCACTTCCCTAAATTTCCTTTAAAAAGAAAACAGGCTGGATGCCTGTGGCAGATGTCACGTCCCCCTTAGGAAAGCTCCTGGCTTTCTCTGCCATTTCTAACAGACAGAGTTCCACAGAAGACATGTGAACACCTCCACACAAACAGATCGTTTCCTCCAGAGAGCAGAGTGTGACTCTGAAGTATCTGAGAGAAAAAGCAACACAGGTAATACCAGCATTGGTTTCTACATGTCAGTAGTTCATGAAGGCTTTACAGGGTTTCTTTTTCTGGTGAGACTGCTGGTGTCACTCCAAAAAGTAAGAGATTTCTGAGAATAGGTGATAGAGAGAAATAATCTGTGAAGGCCAAGGCCAATAAAAGCTTAACTACAGCAACTGGGAAATGAAACTTATTTCTGGAGTAATTCCACACTGGCAAGAAGCATGCCCCTTGGCAGGTTAAAGTGTCTCTTAAATGACTCCTCAGGCAGACAGACAGTTCCAAAAACAATGTTAACAGCCATTAAAAATGAATTACTGGGTTTTAATATTTAAAATGACAGGACCATACAGGAACAGTGAAGATGACATGCTGCCAAAGGTGCCAGGCAGGAAGGCTCCCAAACAACAGGGCTGTGCTATTAGCATGTGTGAGCTGCTGGAGGGTCTAATTAGAGCTCATGCTGTAATCTAAAAGCCTGAGCATGAGGACTAGAAGTGTTATTTTTTGGAAGCTACTATTGGATTTGCTTTGACTAAGACATCTCCAGTATCTCATCCTTACAAATCTGTGGTGCTAAGAACAAGCGAAAACAATGTCTGGATTCCTTTCACATGTCACCCACAAACCTCAGACATGCTGTAAAGTCACAAAGAAAATGCACTTTGAAAAGTAATTTGAGGATGGAGAAAGTGATCATTTAATGAACATTTTCTTGTGAAAATGTGAAATGGGAACCAGAAGCCCTTGAACTTCAGAATCTGTTTTTGCTAATCAGAACAATGCAGTGCAGATGATGATTCCTCATCAGCCAGAGTATGAAAAGAAATTCTTTTATTTCTGGCCACCACAGAAGCTACTATTAGATGCTTCCAGGTGAATTCACATAGAGGATTTTTGGGAGCTCAGGGACGCTTGAGCCTGCTGACTTCACGTTCACAAAGGATTCTTGGAAAAAGCACTCCTATTGCTAAACCAGGACATGATCCAGAAGGTTCTTAGGCAGGAAGAGAGTTTTGGGAATTGTGCCATGGCAATGAACAATGAAGACAAATAATAAAATAATAAGGCCAAGACAGCCGTTATGCCCATAACTGTGTGCTCTGTGCACACAGAGCTTTGAGCTGCACACTCATAAAGGATACAGTCTGCCAGTTTTCCAGCTCTTTGATTTATTTAAACCCCCATGAAGCCTTCTGCTCCATGTCAGATGGTTAAAGGAATCACCTGCACAGGTGAATAACACACATGAAAAAGAACACCCCAGCAGACAAATACTAAACTGTCAGCTACAAGTGTGGTACCTCACCTGGTGTTATGTATCCAGTAGCAGCAGCTGCCCCAACGAACGCCCCTCGTGTTAAAGCACCTCGTCCTCTGCCTCGAACAGCCTGGACTGCTGCAGAAACAGCTGTATTGACGACCCCTTTAGTCTGCCCAGAGTGACAAAAAATAGCAGTTTAGAGAGTGAGTGTTGCAGGAATACAAGGCCACCTGCATTAAATCATCCCCTTTGAGAGGGCTCTGTAAACATCCTGATGTGCCAGGCTGGCTGAGCACAGACTGGAGAGTGCTGTGCCAAAGGATGTGAGTGACAGGGACACAGCGGGTCCCTGGCCCTGTCACTGCCTGCAGAGCCCAGCACGTTCCCCATGCTCAGCCCTGGCAGTCCCTTCCCTCAGACTGTGACTTATTTACCTCAGATTTGGGCATGACTGAACACTGCTGGCTTCTGAGCCTCTCTGCTGCTCCTCCATACTGTCTTTCTTACTTCCTTACAACTTCCCTCAACCTACAGCACTGGTTTTACATCTCCCTTACTCTCCTGAATCCACATGATTGCAGCAGGGCCAGGATCTCACCCCCAAACAACCAGCTCACAACAACACCAGCCTGTGTTAACCTCACTTTACTAAAATGCTGCCTTCTGTATCAAAACCCAACCCAGACCTGGGATAATGGTCCAAAAAGCAAGTTACAGTTCTTACCTGAGGAAGAATCTTCTTTTTCTTGTTATTTGCTGCATTAGGCCCAGAAAACAGTTTTTCAAGTGCTGCTAATGCAGCACTTGCTTTTGCTACTTTCTTGTTTGGGCCTGCACCTCTGAACTTCTGCCCATCTACTTCTACCTGAAAATTAAGACATGAGTTTATGCCTAGTATTGATGCACAGGGACACCATGCTGCACCCACTCAGCTGATGTACCACCCATAAAGAACTTCAGTAGGAAAAAACATCCTTAGTGCTTTATGTGACAAATTTCTATTGGTTCTAGATCTGAAACTGCTTGGTATCTGAAAGGATACCAAGGTTATCCTGGGAACCAGTGTGTCACAGATACTGGGAATCTGGAAATTACAACTGCAATTCAAAGAGGACCAGCGTATCTGTTGGATACTGGATTTAACCCATACCCTGGAGTCTTCCTTGTCATGAAGTTTTGGTCTGAATCCAGTTTGAATTCTCACTGTATTTTCCTAAAGTAGAAAGGCTATTCCTTTCCCCAGCTGGATCATTACAGCAACAAAGAGGTACATAACCTGAGAAATCACCACCACCAATGTGCATTGCAAAAGGCAAAATAGCAAAAATGTGAGCTGCAGCAGCAAGTGACTCTGCTGCACCATTAATGACCAGCTGCCCCTCTGCCCCTCTCACCTCCATCACAAAGCGCTTGTCATGGCTTCCCCCTGTTTCGGAGATGAGCTCATACTTCAGACCTCTTCTCTTTTCATTGAGCTCCATCACCGGGTTTTTACCACTTGCTGTGAGTATGGGACCCTGAGTTCTTACCTAGAGAGACATGCAGGGTGTTACTTCAGAGCCTTTCTCCCTTCAAAATGCAGCCAAACCTCTGCACAGCTGTATCACAGGTAACACTGCCCTGGCTGCAGCAACCTGCGATGCCGGCACGGCAAAGGGCAAGTCTCTAAAGAAGGGCAGGAGCACCAATAATGGTGTCACAGAAGTCACACCCATTTATTTCTGTTAGTGAGGGCTGCTGTCCTCATGGCCTGATCTGGTGCCTGCACAAACTAAACATGACACCAGCTGCACTTGGAATTGCAACCCTGAGAGAATGCGAAGCTGAAGGTGGGGCCATGGTGTCAAGTTCCTTGAGCTCAAAGGCTTTCACACTGAAAGGAGAGAGACCGGCCTTCCCAGCCCTGCACACGTCTCTGCTCTTCCACCTCATTATGTCCTGGCACTACCCAGCTCAGACTGAGTCACGTGTCTTAGTAGAAATGTCTGTAACTGTTTGGAAAGCAAGGTAAAGCTGAGATCTCAGCACACCAGATCAGTCTGCAATAGAATTCTCTCAGCTATGGATAAAAACAGGGCAGTTCCATTAAAAATACTCCATTTCCATTACCCAGGAAATTTCTCCGTGGACTAAACATGTATGTGGTTAGAGTTATCCATTATTACACACTGGAAATTGTTTCCCAACTAGAAGAATTTTGTGTTTTACCATTCTGACAAGTAGAACAGAAAAAAAACCCCAATGAAAAGTGAAACCCTAAACCCTACACCTCCATCTTTTGTACTTTCAATGCAATCCTTACCTCTAGGGTAGCGGAGGTGTCAGCTGTGGAATTGCCAGTATTATTATTGCTTGAGATTGAAGACGTTGTTTCATTTTTACCTTCAGTATCTGATTTTTCATCAGAACTTACACACTCCACATCTGCATCAAAACCTGTTGGATACCCCATTGCTTGTAAAACCTACAACAAAGCCCCATGAAAAGAACTGTGACAGAGGCAGCAGAACAGGAGCAAATACAAAGTTGATCACAACACAACAAACAATCCACCATACACTTAAAAAAGGCAGATTCCTTAGAATATTAGTTTTTTTCTTATTTGAAATGGAGATATCCATTTCAGCGGTTATCAGTAGGGAATACAATATCAATGGGGAAAATAATTTCAGGTTTCCAAAAGTGGAATCAACACAAAGCAGAATTTTAGTCTCAAAGATACTCATGAGCATCATTCATAATCTCAAGAATTCCTTGTAAAGTAAGAAATTAAAGACACTGTTTAATGACCTTATAAGGAAATAGTTTCATGCATGATTTGCCCCCTGTGTCTATGGACAGATCAAGAGACAGACTGTGGGCAAATGTGACAAACAGTCTTGTGAGAATTCAAGCCTTGTACAAGATGGTACTTCTGGAGTTCAGTTCCTTCAAAAACATCCTCCATGAGCAAGGCCAGCCTCTCCCTTAACCAGCTTCCTGATCCAGCCGCACAGAGCTACCACACATAGGGCAAGGGAAACTGAAAGGAACCTGAAACTCTGCTGAAAATTTGGGGCCAAGAACAAAGTCTGCAGAAATGACTGTGTTCAAACCCTGAGCTGAGACCTGCCTGGGGAAACCCCTGGCGGAGCTGCCGTGCATTGGGATACATCTGGCTGCGTTTCCAGGGCTTCTGCATTTTAAAAAGGTCAGATTAGAAAGTGAAATCTCACATTATTCCCTCTTACAAGACTGGAAGGCAGGGTCTGGGTCTGCTAAGAAAAGAGAGAAAGAGAGAAAGAAAGAGAGAGAGAGAAAGAGAAGAAAGAGAGAAAGAGAGAAAGAAAGAGAGAAAGAGAGAAAGAGAGAGAGAAAGAGAGAAAGAAAGAGAGAAAGAGAGAGAGAAAGAGAGAAAGAGAAAGAAAAAAAAAAGCAACTGTGACCACACCACCCATTTCCTCTTGGCTTGAATCGCGGATGTTTTGATGTGCAAATTTAGAGAAAACAGAGCTGGGTCGGCACCAGCACAGATCTGGCTGACGCAGAGAGGTTCAAGGGCAGAGCAGTCACAGTTTTTCAGGGCAAGAGGGGTTTTTGGGCTTTTTTTTTTGTTGTTTTTTAAACTGCAGGGACGTAGGAAAAATAAAAGAATGAGGCAAAGGATCTGGAAGGACACACATGCAGGGAGCTACTTTTCCTGAAGGAATAACACATGCCCTCAGATGCTTCTGGACACTTTGAACTTGAAAGCACATAGGACAATGGGATTTTCAAAACTGAAATCAAAGGAAAGCAGAAAGTTGCCAGATGAAGATTCTAAAAAGGAAACTCTTGTTCAAAACAAAATGAGGCACAGAATGATAGATGGGCCTGTTCCTATCAGAAGAGCAGTTCTATTAACAGATGTTCTTTTGTAGACTCGTTTAGGCTGGGAAAGACCTTTAAGATCATTGAGTCCAATCATCCATTACCCCAGCCCTGCCACGCCCACCACTGAGCTGTGTCCCCAAACACCACATCTGGTGGATGCTCACACTGGGCATTCCAGTCTGTCCTGCTGTCATGTAGAGCACCTACAGGAAGCAATAGCAGCGTGACCAGTCTCTGAATGACACCAGTGTCCTACTGGAAATTTAACTGGATAAATCATGGTTTACCCAGTACACAGAGGGGACTCTTCAGGCACCAAAGACAGAACTCTATTTCCAGGAGCTCACAAGCCAGGAATGGACACAGAGAAGGAGGGGGAGAAAGAAGCAGCCACCAACATGGCACTTCCAAACTAACAGGAGGAAGGAGTAGAACAGAACAGAATAAACCCCTCCCATCCAGAATTTCACCACCACATTCAGTCCACTGCAATATGAGCTGACCTTGTAGAGCCCCAGGAAATTCTTCCCCCCCCTGCTAGCACAAAACCAGTGATGCTCTTTGAACCAGCTGTCTTTAGAGCACACAGTGAGCAGCTCAGCTTAATGTTTTGTTTTTTTTTTTTTTTTAATTTTGAGCTTGCATATTTCTAGTTTTAAGTACATTTCATTCTCCATCCCAAGATGTGGGGTAAGCAGATTATTTCAGGCTGCCTTACCTTCACTGCCACATGGAGCTTGGCTGTTTTCTTAGAAGGTCCTGATGCTTCATAAGTCGTACCATCAACATCTACAGACATTGTGAAGACTGGGGCATGGACTGGACCAGACTGTGACAGCAGCTTATACTGAAGCCCTGGCCTGATTTGGTTCAGCCTCATCAGAGCATTCATGAGATCTATTGCTTTACTATCTAGTACTAGTACAAGATAGTAGAAGGGGTAGGGGAAGGAGGGGAAAGGAAAATGAACAAAACAAGATGAACAGAAAAATGAAACAGTTTGCATTTCAGTGCCTTCTGTCTGTATCAAGGAGCAAAACCATCCCTCAGCCTCTCAAGAGGGTGAGGAGAGCCATAACACTGTTAAGTCCTTAATAAGCCATTCTAATTCGGGGTAACAACTATAGTGAGCTGCTTTTATATTAAGAACATTCTGCTGCAGCTAGCTGTATTCCTCCTGCCTGCTGTAAAAGGAGTAACAAGTTTTATAGCTAATGGGGAACCAGATCCAGAACTGGCATCCAAGTAGCACAATGCAAACAGCCCCCAGAATAACTGGATCCCAACAATGCCAGGAGACTTCTAGTCTGTGCATATGTGCAACATCAATGTTTTGCAGATGATGCATTTTATTTTCCTTGTGGGAGGTCTTGAGAGACCAGCACCTAACTCAGGAAGGGGAAGAGTGAAGAGAGTGCAATCTTCACTCACCAAAGTCACTGCAGTACTTTAAAAAGACCCCACAATACAGGGATGTTACCAATAAAGTACCTCAGCTGCTTGGGCAACTTCAGTTCTGGTGTAACTTGATGGGTAATCCCATTTAAAAATGCAAATCATTCAGTTAGTAAAGCATGTCAGGGGAAATTCAGATGCACAGAGATGTGTTTGACATTCCAAATGCAGGGTGATAGAGACAACAATTTTGTTCCAAAGACTTTTTCACATGCTCTACCACACCAACAGAGAGAAGCTTTTAAAGCAGCTCCCCCTGTACAATAGATCTTTGAAAACAGAGTGGAGAAGTGCTGCACTTACTTTTCCTCAGATTACGCTTCATCTTTTTATTTGGATCTTTATCATCCCCAACACTGTCTTCAAACGGTCTCTTCAGAGCAGATGAGCCTGTACCTAGGGTATAAAGTTCCTTGTAATATGGATATGCCATTAGGAAAACACGATCCCACAGCAGGAGTCTGATTAGTCCCACACTGTTTCTTGCTTGTTTATAGAGAAAAGAACTCATCCATCAGTCACAGCTTTATTATTGCTACATGAAAGTCAATACTGGTTTACTGCTCACTCTGCCAGACCAGGCAGGATCTCTGTGTCCAGTACCAGGTGTGGGATAAGGACTGCAAACCTGCAGTGCTCTTTTCCACATTTAGTCTAAGCAAGACCTCCAACAGTATTTTTTTACAAAAAAATACAAATGGAAATTTTTTAAATTAGATATATATTGTTTTCTAGGAATAATTTCTGAGTAATTCTTATTATTGACACTCATTATATGCTTTTTGACACATCTGCAGTATCTCTCCTCGCCAGCATAAGAATCAAACACTACTTCTGCTCATTGCATGCCAAGGGACTTTGTGCTTAAAGATAATCATCAGCTATATTATGGCTGTTGTGCCTCTCATCTCTTGGTTTTTCTGGAGACCAAAACTTCCAGATTTTATTCTCACAATGAAATATTGAAAAAACAAAAATCACCCCACATATAATAAAGAATAGCTTCTACTTCACATTCACAGCACATAATTCATAACTTCACCCATTCTAAATTAACTCCTAGTTTACTGCTCAAGTAGTGACTTTTGGAACAAATAATACCTACCTTCTTTGTCAGTTACTGACCAGGAATATTTCTGAAATGACTTATTTGATGGGAGGGGATCCATTTCCAAAACTTTATAGATCTGCCCAAAGGCTGATAATCTGAGCGCGTGCTGAAAGGGACAGTAGACACGCACATTAATCACAGCAGGATTTCACGTCAGTTGCTCAAGTTTTTTAGTAAGTCTTTAGACACAAAACTACTCCTGTGGTTTTGACAGACAAGAAGACAGCTTTTACAGCTGGCCTCTGCAATAGCTGTGGGACATACTAATGTCTAAAACCATAAAACTCCTGAATTTCTGTATCACAGAATGCAGGGCACACGGACAGGGAGCCCACCCAAGGGCTCTGTGCTGGGAGCTGAGGTGGGTGCACAGGCACCCTGCTGCCTCTGCCAGGATAAGATTTCACACACATTTAACTCTTGCACTCCTGATCCGTGGTTTAACCTTTCCAGGATAGTGCAGCCCAAGTACTGTCAGGACTGCCATGAAAACAAGCCATCCTGGCAGAGAATAAATGGTGCTAATGAGCTGAATTCCTCACTGCTGCACACACACAGAGTTCCCTACCTGAGCACTGTGTGTAATGGCTTCTTTTTGCTGAACTGTCATGTAAGACAAAGCGTCCGTGGGCTCGCGCTCGCAGGGGTCGTGCAGCCCCGGGCCCCCTGGCAGGGAGAGGAACGGGGATTACTGAGGGAACGAGCAGCAGGGAGCAAACAGGGACTGACAGAGCAGCTGAGCCCAGCTGCTGCACACAGGGCAGCAGCCCTTCTCCAGCAGGGACTCAGGCCTCACACAATACAAACTGACCCAGGTTTTATACCCTTGCAGTGGCCACAGACCTTATCAGAGTAAACACTGCACATGGGTGATAACATTAACTGAAATCAGTAGGTCAGGAAGAAAACACATAATTTGGACATATATGTAGATTTCAAGGAATCTGTAGAAACCAGATAATCATTAAGTCTATTTACCTGCAACCCCTTAATGAGGTAGGGGTTAATTTATAACAAATCTTAACATTTCCTGGGAACTTCTTCTGCAGTGGCACTATCATTCACACAGTTACCACTGTGCAAAATCCTTTCTTTTAATTTTATATTTAAAAAAAAACCACATTAATTTCACTTCATGGCAGGTTCAGACTTCACAGCAGGCATTTCTCATGCAATCCTACAGCAACAGCTAAATGTTTAGGTGGGCTGAGCATCGCTTTGTGTTCCTGGAGTTCATTTGGCCCCTTACCAGGAAGCAGAATTCCAGATGCCAAACACTCCATCACTCGTCGCAACGCTTCCCCAGCGCCCAAAGGTCTATTACAAGTACCTATAGATTTTTCACATATAAGCTCGAGTGGCTAGAAGACATTAAATTACGATTAGTATGGACACAAGGGTAACTGTGACTGAAAGTTAAAAATGGGGGGGAGGTAGAGGGGATGAACATTCACATCAGGACACTTTGTAACCCACTACAGGTCTAAGGGACAGAGACCTGCCCCAGATGAGGCCATGTCCTCGTGCAGGGCACATCTTTGTCTCCCTGGTCTGAGTCACCTTTTGGAGAGCAGCTGGTGTCCTCACTGTCTGCCCAAAAAGTCAAAAAGAAGAGGTCTCTAAAATCAAGCCAGATGAATGTTCTCCTTTTAGAGGGCTTTCAGTTCCACACAAGAGAAACATCATCTCTGCTGCCCTACAGAGCTTTCCTCTCCAGGCACGCAGAGCAAACCTGCCCACGAAAGGGCGACAGCCACTGGCAGGAGTGGCATTGTCACAGGAGCAGGACAGTTTTACAATACTAAACAAGAGGGATGGAAGGCAACAAGTGGGAATCTGTTGCCAATCCCCTGGGATGTGCGAGGCCCACAAAAATGTGTCCCTTTCCATGGGATCAGTGCATCACAGACTCGAGGACTACCTGCCTTCTCTCTACACAGGGAGCAGTTAATGGGGAGCAAACGAACAGGGGTAGAAGGAGGAGTCTCATACAAGACTCTGCTTTCTCCAGTCCAGACACTGCTGCAGCTCTCAGGAGATCTGAGACATGACCCTGTGGCCTTCAGCTCTTTCTGTACTTACCCAGCCTTTCAACGGTGCCCATGTGGGGACTCTGTTGCACAAATCCCGCAGAATACGAAGGACAATTACACATGATTTTAGTCCATTTGCCCTGGCCTAAAACAAACAAAATGATTCCAATACACCTGCAAAAGCCTGGTCTTCAATTCTGCTTTTCTTTTTAAATGCACAGAGTCCTGGGATAGATTTTAAATTATTATTACTTAATCAGCTTCATGCAAAATGAAAACACTTATATAAAAGTACACTTGAATTTAGAGAGATGTATAAAAAAGGCAGCGAAATGTCAAGATTGCTTTTGTAGCCTCATGACAACTCTGGACCAGCTGACTGTCTCCCTGTCACGTCTGCCCTTGCACAGTACAGCACTGGGTGTGAATTCTAGACCTTTGCTCTAGGAGGGACTAGTCAGAATTAAAGAGGCATTAAAATTAAAACTGTCTCAAATAAAACCTCGCAAGGCTACAATAACAACAAGGTAAGAACAAAGAGCCAACCTGAAACCATTTGGCGTGCCGCAGAGACGCCAAGGCCTCCAGGCATTTCTGCCTGTCCAATAAGTCCGGAGGATCTTTCATCGCAACATTATCTACTGGTAAAAATGGGATAAAAAGAGACAGATACAATTTGACCAAGGGGTTTCTGTCACAATACAAAAAGAGCGGCAGCATCTCAATGAGATAATAAGACTCCCAGAATTTAAGTGCACGGTGTTATTTAATTTAAACAAGCCATTAAAGATAGTAAATGTGCACGTGTGCAACAGAAGCAAAGGCGTTCACTCCTTGTAAAATAATAGTAATAATAAAGATGGCCACTGCTACGGACAATCTGGGATCTTATTAAAAATGTAGAACACATTTCAGGGCAGAAAATAGCTCTATAGCACTTTTCCTTTTTTTTTTTTTCTGTTGGGATGGACTGGGCTTTTTTTTCCCTCTTATTCTTTGTGACTTTTATTCCACAAAGGTGGCACCGAATTTCAAAGCTTCTTTGGACAAGAGGAAGATAATCTCAGAGGGTAACAAAAAAAATTTAATAGGTAGAAAATGAAATTACATCCATGCAATTGTTGAGAATTCCAAAGAGAAACATTGAATATATTTGAAATATTACTGCATTAACAGTACTAGCCAGTATAATTGAATGGAAGAAATATACAGAAATGCTAGTTCAATACTTTAGTTTGATTAGTCTTTCATATAACCAGAGCATATGAAAGAATGGGTTTGGTAACTTCCAGGTCATTAATGTATTTGAGAAGAAGTGCCCTCGTGTAAAAGCTTCCCAACAGCAACTGAAACCAACAGAGGAAATTTGAAGATGGATTTGAGAGACAAGACACTGACATTTTCTGTCCAGGTTTACACTTTTTTGCCTTCCCCCCCTTTATCAACCAACTTGTAACAAACTGCTTTTAGCAGCCACATCCAATTCTACATTAAGGGGAAATCTCTGTCAGTCCTTCTGTATTTATTTTATTTAAATCCAAAGGAGTTTGTGACATCCAGATTCTCTGGAAACTCTATATAAATGTCAGATGCTACATTTCTGTGAAATCACATTACAAAGATACTAGTTTTAGCTGATGTTGGGAACATCTGGAATAACAAAATGAATCCATGGCTTAACTAAAACCTTGAATATGACATTTTCCTATGAATACATAGTTACTCTTGACTTAAAAATAAATAATTTGGAAATACAATCTTTCCATTATTCATAATGATTAATTCTTCAGGTCTTTAGAGACCTTTGCAGAGGTGAATGAAATACTAAATCCATTCCAAATGGAAAACTGCTAAAATCCAGTAAGACATCTAAAATACCAGGACAGGTTTTGAGGAAAAAGTACCATCAGTTTGTTAGTGCCATCTCCAAGGACATTTCCATGGATTCCTTTGAATGGGACTGGCTGCACAAGCAATTGCATCTTGAATGTTAAGGCTGCCTCTCCTAAGCCATTTCCTGGGAAGGTTGCTCTGGTAAAAGCACTTGATGTTATGATGAACAAAAGAGCCCAAAGCAAAAAAACCCCACCAGTGTAAAACTGAACAGAACCAGTATCTTGTCTGACAGGTGATGGTTGCAGTTCACAGCTGCTGACTCAAGTGCTATAAGCTTATTTTCTAACCCCTGTGAACTTCACAGCAGATATTTGCATTGTTTGTTATTGCCCTCATCAACAGCATTCCATGACTGGGATTAAATCACTCCTCTTGTCTGCTTTGCAAATCAGTGTCCAAATGAAAGCCGCAAAGTCTCCAAGCTCTGGCTTTCTTTGAGCACAAAAGGTCACTTTGGAACACAAGATTTGCTTCTAAATTTCCTTTGCAGTTTTGTTTTCAGGAGTGACATTTGTGGCACAGGATTACTCAACATCCATCTGGGTAGCTCTCTAAGAAAACTTCACTGCAGACAATATAAACATCTGCTTAAAGCTCAAGTATTGTATCAAACAAGTACTGTCAATGAATGATCAGAATCTTCTTTTAAAACGTTAGAAATGGCAAAGGTGACTGACTGCAAAATCATTATTTTCTTGCAATGAACTGGGGCTCAGTGTTATATGAGGCTTTGCTAAAGAGTGCTGCAGCTGTTGATAAAGTAAATTAATTTTTCATTTCAACTACAAACCAAACAGAATACATGTCACCTGTCATTCAGGTGAACCAAAAACCTCCTAAGATGTGTTTCAACAATTGAGAACCATACATTTTCTTACAGGATTAAGACCATTTCCCAAGGCCTAATTTACAAATATCTTGGAGAATTTTGCTAATTTCTTGTTCAGCCCCAGTGTCCTGATGTTGCAGTCTGCCAACTTTGGGGTGCAAGATTCTATTAAACAGAAAGATGAAGAGAACAGGCAGTGAAGAGGGCGAGCGGCTTGCAGCGGGCTCCCTTCAGACCCCTCGGGAGAATGGCATGTTTCTTCATGCTCTGCCAGTCAGGAAAGTGAGACCAAATCAAAATTTTCAAACGGGATTGCAAAGCTTTCCTTTTTCCTTGTAGTTTTAACAAGGGCAGCGATCCAAGGAGTTTAGTAAAGAGTAAATTCTAAAGCCCTGACGTGAGCTCACACTATGCAACGCAGAACCAATCCCTCAGGAATTCTCTCCCCACTGCTGTAGCATTCTCTTCACACAGGAGCTGCCAACTCCATTCATCTGAGCCCTACGAGGAGCCTTGTGTTCTCCAGAGAGGGGAGGGCAGGCTGGGGCTTGCTTGGCTCCTTGGGAGCATCACTGGCCGTGTCCTGCTCCAGGAGCAACAGGACTTCAGCCCCACTTTGGTGAGCCAGCTTGTTTGCAATAACATTATTTGTTTTACTGTATGCTCAGTAACAACTGGTTTCAGGATACAAGGTTCTGGTCTGGAAAGCCCAATTTATATTTGATGCTGTGACTATAAAAATTCAGTTTCTTAAGGAGTTTAAAATTTAAACGGATGCACAATGCAGGCAAATTTAGGTGCTTGACTTCTCAACATGAGAAAGCAGAGCTTTATGGGTAGCTGTTTGTGAGAAACACCAAAATGCACACACACACTGAGCCACTATTTATTTTTGCTAAGGAGCAGCAAAAACAAATAGGACGTACACCACATCTTAAACATGAACACTTTTCCAAAGAGGTGGGGACTGAAGAGAAATCCAGGAATGTTTTTCAATACATTCTGACATCAGGGCATGAAGGCACACACAGCATTCCTACAGAACAATGGGAGCACTGGGAACGAGGGCCGTTGGCCTGACCTGGGTTGTTAGAGGACAGATTAGTGCTAATCCCACCACAGAAACCTTGGTCAGTTTTCCACAGGCTCAGGCAGTCTGGGCCTATCTTACATGGAAGATGAAAGGCAAGGTCAGCAGCACTTTGAGCTCCTTCAGTCAAAAGAATGCATGGAGCCAACTAACAGGTTTTTAAAACTGCATAGGATATCTGCTTTGTCTGCTTATATTTGGCTGACACTGTTCAGTGGTAGTGAAAAAATATGGCAGTGCTTTGGTGTTTTCGCCAGTTTTCTCCAATTATTCTCCCTATTCACATGAAATTTTTTTGGTCTGATTCTAAGTGATTCAAATCTAAATGGTTGGAAAGATTACAAAAAAAAATGTATCCCTACCAACTCAGTGACATCTGCATAATGCTCCATATACCTTGAAAAGGAATATGATAAATGTCTCTGTTCTTTGTGATGAATCAATGCCAAGGAACCTGGACTTTAAAATGAGATCCATGACCCTACTCCCTGTTCTCAGCAGCTGCACAGAATGACAGTGTATAACCACTTCAGGAGAGGTGGTAAAACCATTTTATATTTCAAAAATAAAGTAGAGACCTTTGAAAATATTTTAAGATACTGAAAAAAAAATAGACCACCTACATTTTAAGCATGAGAAAGCATAAAATTTCAACTCTCCTTTAGTCTGAGATTAATTCAGAAATTCCTGGACTTCGCTGGCATTACAGCATCAATTTTTACAAGAAAATACTTGGGCAGAAGCCTTTGTGTAAAACCGTATCCCCCGGTGGGAATCTCACAGATCCTTCACCATTGGAATTCGTCCTACACTTCGGGCTCTCTCATGAACATGGATGAGCTGCAGCAGCTCCAGGGCTGGTCTCAGCATCTTGTGGGAAGCTCAACAACTAAAGCAATATGCAGTTTATTTTTAATGGTCTTGGAAACAGCATTGTTGCTAATTTCAGAATAAACAGCCAGTGTAATTAAGGGATCTTTGCCATTCATCTGTTCTGTAAGATTTTTCTACATTCAGCTGCTGCCAAAGCGTTACATGTCACTTGGAAAGGGATCCCTTCCTGCCATCGCCTCCAACAAAAGGAGGAGAAACTGACCAACATTTCTCACCCCGTTGGTTTTCCATGTGGGAAAGGGAGGAAGCAAAGGACTTGTGGCAAGTCTAGAAATGGGAAGAGAGCAACAGGGAGTTCCCTAGCCCACACGGGCCCAGCTGCCTCAGTTGTCATGACAGAGAGTGGCCAGTTGGTCAAAGGTCTGACATCATCCAGTGGCAAAGTTTCTAGGGATAGGTTTGGGAAGCGGAAGCAGAAATTACTGAAAAGATTTCAAAAATACAACAAAGTATGGCTACATTTGCTCTTCTCTATTGCTCACTGTTTCCAGCCTCACTGGTGCTACAGGCCCCGCTCCTGCAGCACAGAACTGTGTGACACCGCGGTGAGGGAGAAGGAACGGAAAGGACTATGTGACAGTTTTCTAGAACTATTTTAGTCTAAGGACATGAGGTACAACGTTCAATTCAGAAGCAAAAGTGCTGTATCACAGCACCATAACTTCAATTGCATCCCAGTTAGGAAATTCTTAAAGCCAGAAACATACACATCATCAATCAATAAAAACTGAGGGCCAGGACGACACACTGGCGAGCTTTGCAGGAGAGGGCTTTTACATAAAGAGAAACATTTTTATGAGTTTTTCAAGAAACTATGAACCAATCCCACTTGACTGACTTAATTTGCAAACAAGACTGTGCAGCGCCAGGTGCTCAAGAATTAAATAGCAAGTCTGAAAGAAAGGAGAACTAAGATCTAATTGTATGTCAGAGTTAACACTGTAGGAATATTGCTTGAAAGGAAAACTACACATATTTACATGAAATTTAAGTGACTGCTGTCTTTTTAAGGCACAAATAATATAAGCCATCGTGGCAATAGCCAGTCAAGTCAATACATGATGCACAATTAAAAACCTACTTGCCAATTAACCCTGTGCTGCACAGTCAGGATATTTAGCTAGAACAGTCTTAAAACCAAGTTAAAACGCTCTGTGTACCTCCTTCCTTCTTCTCTGCTTCATCTCGGATGAGAGGGGATGTGAGTATCACCTTCAAAGTGAGCTTGGGCTCCTTTGTGTTATGGATAACAATAGCTGCCTCATTTACATGCTCCTCCACCAGATACTTCTCTTCTGTAAGTTTCTGAAAGTCACCAAGAAAGATTTCAAGACTCTCCCAAATCAACTGAAAAAGTGAAGAATCTGTGTATGTGTTTCAGCTAATGAGAAGGCTACAGGGCATTGCAGTAACAAAGGCAGCCTTGCCTCCCTCATTAAAAACAATTTAAAACATTTCTTTTGTAGCCAGTGCCTTACAGTTTACTCCATTAACATGCACTGTATCACAGTCTCTGCAGTGATCTCTCTTCACGTCTTTCAGCGGCCCTTTGGGACCTCTCTCACCCTCCAGAAGCACAAGGGCAGCCACAGATGGCCCAGAGGCCTCCAGCCACCCCTTCTGTGCAGAGCCTGGTTCAGCACACTGGTGGGTAGGATGTCTGCTCTGACCTCTTCCCTGCTGCAGTCTGCTCTGCAGCTCCCTTATTGTTGGGATGGAAATGGCTGAGCATCTGCTCATCATGAGCCTTCAAAGCAGCAAAGCAGCAGCTCCTGAGTCTCTGAGCCTTACTTGTTCCTTTTGTCCACTAATGGGCCTAAACCCTCCTTCACCTACAGCATCTGATCCCCCTGCAGAACCTCTCCTTGTCTGCCATGCCCACAACAGTTGGAGCATTTCACGAGTCAGAGTCCTCTTCCCTCATCTTCTCTTTAATCACTCACAATCCTTCCTCACAGGATCTTACCTGCCCGTCTCTTGAATTTATTCAGTCTTCACATATTTTAATTATGTCTATTCTTTCATTTTATCTCACTTTCTTTGAAGCACATACTAACTTCTCACTTTCAGCCCTCCTCATTTCATGCCTCACTACAAGGTTTATTCTTTAATACTCAATACATCCCTATCATTTTCAAACAAGTAAAATTTACTCTTTACTACTCAAAAGATCCTTTGTATTTTTAGCTATGGATAGGGCCACATCTCTAGGAACAACATTAGCCTAGTAGAACAAGCCCTTTGTGTGACAAAATTAATGGTGAGAACTAACAGCTGTCCAAAATGGTAAAATGGGGAGAAAAGCAGATCAGAAGAAAAGCAGATTGAGCCTGGTTGTGCTTTGGAGAGGGGCACTTGCAGTGGAACATTTGAAGGCAGTTCCTTGGCACCAGTGTTGGTGAGCCTGGAAGCTGGACTGATTCCTCAGCCTCAGAAGTATCCCTAAACAAGCTGCAACTGCTGCCCACTGGATGCCAGCACCAGAACTGAGTAGCCATACATAAAAAAATGTGAGGTCATGATTAACATGAGCCCAAATGAGTGACCACCTAGAGTGACATGTTCTCACCTTGGCAGCACAGAGGGGTTTATGTGGGAACAGCCCAAGCAAAGCAGCTGCAATGGGGAACTGCAGGTTCAGGCAGGGGACAACAACAGGGACTGAGTGACACACTTGAGCAGGAAAGATTTCTGCAGTTCAGCTGATGTTGGGTGGACCAGAGCACCCAAACCCACCCTGGGTTAGTTGCACACACAGAGGTCAGCTGCCCTCAGGGAACTGACAGCACAAACAGGAGCAGGGCAACAACAGCAGGAAGAGGTTACATTTTGTGAGTAAGGACTTCATGTCATCACATTAAACACGTCACACGCCCCAGATGCCATCCTAGATTCAGAGCATATTCCTTTACCTCACTTGTCTTTCTTGCTGGAACAAATTCCAGCCTTTCCCCAAATAGCCCCTGCAGTGCTATCAGACTTGTGGAAGGACTGCTGCAAATGAACTCACCTGAATTTGAGCTGGGAGATTGTCTTTAACAATACATAACAAGGTCTTTGTGGGTTTTTCTTTGCACATGAGAACCAGCTCCAGGTCCATGTCATCTTTGATCAGCAAGCCCTTTGCAACCAAGCCAATTCTCATAACACCACATAATGTCCGACCACCTTGATCCCTGGAAATGAAACGAATTAGGGTAATTAAAGGGGATTTTATTCTCCAGCTACAGTTTAGGGGAACCTTTCAGAGTCACGGTAAAGAATTTTCAAAGCAACACAGGGACACTTAATTTTTGAGTGCTGAGAAAAAAGACTGTGACAAAAGCCAGTTTTGTACACTAGGATTGTTTAAAAGCATGGAGTAAAATGCAAGAAATGCTTCTTTGACAGGCCAGCACCAGCTCTTGTCTCATCCAGTTGTCTCCAAAGCATTTACTGCCCACTTGGACTATTTTTTTATTAAAAAATCAGCATCTATGCTGATTGGAGCTAATATGCTCAATGGGGCTGAGTTGCCAGCAGGGGTTAAACTGTGGCAATAATGGAAAGTAATGGAGGCTTAGGAAACTCTGTTTGCTGGATTATAAAAACTTTTTTGTATCAGACTGCAGGAGCCCCCAAGCACATGGCTGTCAATTTGGTGTGTTCCAGGGAATTGTATTTGCTTAAAACTGCTGAAAGGTTTGTCTGCTAAATGCAACTTCACAGCATCACAGTAAAATAAGCAAAGAAATAGAGAGCAACTGCTGCCCACACTGGGCTTATTGCCATTCCCTGCACTCCCCCCACGTGCTCTGACATCAAAAAGTCCAAATATATCCCCCTCCTTCTATGAACATCCATCTGCAGCAGAGCCAGGTAACACTACGGCTCTTATTAGGAGGAAAGGAGCCATTGAGAGCAGCACAGGGACACGTTGTGAGCTGAGGCTTCACTCACTTGGCTGTGCCTTCTGCAGCTTCCTCCTTGGCTTCCACATCACCCTCGCTCTTTGCAGACTTGTTCTTTTCATCCATCCAGTCAGAGACATGCTTAAGGGCACATTCTACTGTTGAGACCATGTTCTGGACAGCTTCAAGCTCCTCTGGAGATGGATAAATGGTTGAATGTTTCACCATTACGTGGCGGTCATCGTTAGCAAAAGATCGGATCGATCTCTGTTGTGGAGTGGGAAACAGGAAGAAAAGAGAACAAACTTACTGGAGCATTGAATGGGAATCCTGCCTGGCAGGGAGGGTGCAGCCTGGGCACAGCATGTGGAAAGGAGGGCAGGCAAGGAGAGATGGCTCCTGCTTTGTAAGAGTCATTGATACTGTCCAAATACAATTTTACATATTCTGGAAGTGCTGAGTGCAGCCACCTCTCGTGTGTTTATGCCAGGGACCAGAGCAGCACAGCTTGGAACAGGCAGCCAAAGAGCCAATCCCTCACAGGCAGCACAGAACTCTGAGAGGCTCAGCCACTGCACAGGGATTTGCAAAGGCATGAATGAAGATGAGAATAAAGAGAAATGGTAAGAGACTGAAATTTCTTTTTAAAAAACATTCAAATGAATAGGAAGACATTAGAGTGCTAATTAAAAAAGCCTGCAGTGAAACTCAGAGTCCTGAGTGATACTGCTAAGGTAGGTAAACTTCACTAGTTGGGTAACCTGTGCTAGGAAGTTTTGGGTTTGCTGCACACTATTCAGGTGAGACTTTTTGGATCTAAACAGTGCCCCAGACCAGCTGTGATCACAGCACAGACCTGTGGCAAGGGCAGCAATAAGTCTTGGTCTCTACAGACACATCAGTCACTGCTGAAAGCCTCCCAGAACAGAATCACCAGCCAAACCCCTCTCTCTGTTCCTCCTACACATTAAGCACCTTAATTAGGTGTCATTTTCACCCCTTTTTCATGGGTTTGTAGCTGTACCCACTCCTAAGGACACAAAGGGCCTATGAACAACCTCACAGGCCGTTAGGCTGGATCCTTATTAAGGAACTGTCCATGATTTCCTGGTTTATTGCACTCCCTGTGTCTCTTCCACTGAAGGTCATGACATCATTCCCTTCCTAATTTTCGTGTTCCTACCCAGGTGGATAATTTGGACAGTAACAATTCATCTGTCAGGGGCTGGTTTTATCCCCTGCAGTTTGATAGGCTGCAGAAGGCTTCCAGGAGGTCCCTCTTGTGGTTATCCACAACATGGATACAGCCGGGCTGCAGGGAAACGGCCGAGCTGCATTTACCAACTCACCCACCATCTTCTACCCTACAAAATGTCAGTTACAGCAGTGGAACAGAAACAAACTGCTAATTCCTAATTGTGAGACACATTTTCTTTTCTAATGAAGAGAGGCTAACAAGATCAACTTGTCATTACAATTCAGGCCAAAAAAAATGACAGAGTGGGACACTATTTAAAATATATTAACAACTCTGCTTTGCAAAGAGTTCTTTCTCCCTTTCCCTCTGTAACTGCTAAAAGTCTTGGTTTAGGTTTTTTTTTTTTTAAATACAAATATAAACACACAGCCTATCTGCAGCAACCAGCTACACAAATGTTAGCAACTCTGTTTAAAATTTATTGCATTTATTCTCATTTCCATTCTCTCAATAAAAACCTTAGAGGACTTAAAAATATATAAGTATATTTAAACTATTCTCCACTCATTGTTCAGCAGCTGAGTAGGTTCATTGCCTTTTTGTGAACACATTTCAGAATCTCACCATGACAATACTTCATACTTGCACATCTTTACAAATCCCACATCTCAGGGATTTCTATTTGCAGCTAAACCCAGGCAGATGAGCAGTGACTCCTCACTTAAACCATACACACCAGCTATATTTGATACACACATTTCATCTACACTGCCACAAAGTGTGCACAGAGGCACCTTCAATCACACACACAGGGATGTGAATAATCAAAACTTGCTTTTGTCAGGTAGAGGTGGAAGAGGAACGTGAGCATTTGGTAATGAAATCTGTGAGTTCAAGGTCACTGATGCTGTTTGCTACAGCCTGCTAATGCTAGTTTTATTAGAAAACCTTATGAGCATCCCCCTTCGTTGGTATTTAATAATTCATGTACTGCAGGCTCACAAGAACACTCTTTGGCTTTAAGAGGCTGACAATACATCAAACCTCACTTGCTCTGCTCAAAGCACACACTAGCATCCCTCAGTTAGTGCAAGGTCAGAAAATCCCCTCTTGGGTTTGATCAGGCCCCATGCAGGCCTGGCAGCAGAAAACACTTTTAATGCACCCCTGTGAAAGACAACAAATACCTACCATGGTTTGTTAGTGTTGCAGCTCTCTCTCCCTCCCTTTCTCCTTTTCCCTCCTCCTTGGTGTCTTTGCTAAGCACTGTTTTGCCTGACAGAACCTCTTCATAAGCCTCTCAGTCCCTTGACAGCTCAAGAGTTCATACGGCCAAGGTGCTCTGGGAGTCACTTTCTCTAATTCACCTGCAAAAAGAGAGAAACAATTTGAAATCAGCAGTGATGGCATGTTGATTCCAGAAGTGCTGGATGCAGCACATGAGGCAAACCACTGATCAAAGCACCCCAGCTTCCAGATGGGACAGTCACTGATCCATTTATATCTGAGCAAACAGATGTCACTGTTGAAAGCAACTTTTTTGTGATGTGCCCACACACATGTAACGACTTTCCCATGCCAGTTAGAGCTGATCCCAGGGAGGTTTGTCAGCCACCTGGCAATCCCAGCTTCTGGGATGAGGAAGACAGGAAATCCAACATGGCAAACGTGCTCCATGTGAAACCAGCTCACAAAGTCTCAATTTTTGTGTTGCACGCACGTTAGGAATCAACAAATACATTTAATTACCAGAAGGTAATTCTCTACAGAAATCCTCAGTGCAGCCCTCAATCCTGAGTCAGGTGCTGCACGAGAACCAAGGCTTCAGGTTGCAATAACTGCAAGTTGTTATTTAAAGGCAGACAAGCACATTCTAACAAACTGCAGACGTCAGACTTGCAAGGAGCTGAAATCACCCACACCGCCTGTGCTGCCCATGCACTGCCTTTCCCAGCACAGCATGGAAAGGATCCTGCAGGAGCAGCCTTCTTGTACTAAACGGGGAAACAACACCAGCACTGGCACCATAAAACTGCAAAGAAATGCTCTGTGACAGAGAAGAGCACAAGAACAGAGCAGGTAATGAGAGAGAGTGAAGCATAAACTCACTGCACGGCAAGACGCTCCAGTCCTTGCAGAAAATTTCTGTTTTCCTTTCTCTACACATACTGTTACATCAGCTCTCCAGCAACATTTTGAAGCAACTGGAAACCCAGTCAGTGAATTTCTGCAGATTGACACACACATAATGTTTCCTTTTCTCCTGCATGCTGAACCCCTTCTCCAGCAACACTTTGCATATTGTGTGTCAGAGAAGCCTGACATTGTTAGAAATTAAAAGCATGTTTGGCAACAGCAGAGGGATAGGTGAGATGACTTGAAAGCTGAGGAGATACTTAAACCTGTGATGTGACAGGGAATAATTAAAATGTTGCATCCCACAGAGATTTGAATGTGACAGGGGAAAAGGTAACAGCAGATCCTGTTTCCCTATTTCCCTGGTTAGGAACAAATTAGGCAGGTTTACAGCACCAGTAGCCTTGGCAGCAAGGGCCTGATAGTTGCTTGTAAGTCACACCACTAAACTGAGGATGTAGAACTGGGTAAAACAAAAAGACAGACAAGAACTCTATGCAGGGACCTGTCTCCTCCAGCAGCTGAAAATTGCCAAGGAAGAAACCCCAAGAGAGTTAAGTGCAGTCATACTAAAAATACTTGGGAAAAGCAAGCTAATGAAAATGCTGACTGACCCCACTTCTCATCAGAGGCTCTGTGCCCACCAAGGTGTATTAACACTCCACCAGACTGCTTCCCAGAAGCAATCAACAAAGGGGATGTTCTTTCTCTTAAGAGATCCTGGAAGTCAGACAGGGGCAGCTGGGAGGAAAAGTAAGCAAAGATCACTGCTTTGGCAGTATTTATTTTGTGAACTAGTCATAAGCTCCTCCACACTCAACAGCCTTTCACCATCTCCAGAACCAGCCAGACTCTTTACAAGGTCGTTTTGCTTTTTAATAATATTAACTTGAGTCAGCAAATAGCAAACTAGAGAGACTTTTATGAGACACATTTCTAGATAATCTATTTCAAATTATTACTCTCTGCAAACTGAATTCCAGCTATCTTCACCTACTCTTCTTCCCTGTCACTCCCACATTTCACATTTTCGGTTTGTTATCTTCTGTGGTAGCTGTAACTTGGCAATTCCAGGCAGAGAGAAGGGCACTGGAATGTGTTGCTGACTTCAGCATATGCCCAGTGCAATGTCTCCAGACTCCAGCAACACTCCAGGCCGGCCTCCCTCCCATGACTACTGCAAGCTGTTGCTTATCAGCTCACCCAGGCTGTGGCAAGCAGATGGCCAGAGATAGGTGGCTGAGCAAGTCCTGGTGCTCCCTAAGTGCTGAGCAGGCTGCTGGCCAGAGGAGTCTGCAGACACTCACTGCTGGGGGCAGCCCTGCCTGCGCCAGGTGCTTCTCAGCTTCTTGAAAAATCCAAAACGGGCTGGAAATGAATGTGTCACAGCCACAGCAGGGGTTAATCTCTGCTGGGCTGATGAAGTGAAAACACCAGCACCTCTCCATACTCTGCCCTAGCAGTGTATGCAGCAGTGACCTGCTTTCTTGTTTTCAAGACAAGTAAAGGTTGTTGGATGAAGGCATTTATGAGCTCTTTACCTGCCTTTTTTTCAGCAGTGAGTGGCTGAAGGCAGGGCACAGACAGATGAATTACAAAGGGATCTTTATTATAAAATTCAGAAAACTGGAAGAAAGTCCCAAAAATTGAGTCAAAGCTGATACACGATGTCTTCCAAGTCATTAACATCCTACGGATATTTCAGAAACACACATAGGAGTGAAACCCTAATTTAGTTCAGACTTTGAAAACATTTTCAACAAAAGCACTAAACAGGAGGGAGTTTACTATAAAAGTGCAGACACAATATACAGAATAAAGTACATTTGACAGCACACAGAATTAAATTAAGGAAAACCAAAATCAAATCTGCTCCAACCATATGGACTAAGGCAGCATAACACAGCTCAGCACCAAATACATCAGAAAGCATTATGTGAAGTGAGCAGCAATTCCATAAATCCAACAGCCTCATTCCACTACCAGACTGGATAGCAGGATATCTGCTCCTGCATCCTCAGGGAAGGAACAGTTGATGCTCAGACTAAAAAGCACAATATGTAAATGTGTTGCTGTCTTACCTAGGGGCAGCCACCCACACTTGCAAGGAAACTTGTACAGGAAGCTCCTTGCATTACTGAGACCTTGGTGACCTTGAAAAAGTCACTTCTGCTCTGCATCATGTGCCCCTAAAGTGTAAAACCAGGGTAAATAATCTCTGTCTCCAAACCAGGTCACAGTGGAGCCGCGCAGAGCCTGCAGTGTGGTTTAAAATCACTGGGGATTTGACACATTAGAAATGTTATTAAAACACCGTGACAGTGTAGCAACGTTTCCACTAAACATCCCATCCTTCACAGAGGAAGTTTATGCTTTGGCTCAAGACAAGCAAAAAGAATTTGAGATGAGGCTTTTGTAGTAGGAGATATTGCTGCATCTGCAGCTGCATTCCCAGGGGACAGACAGTTAAACAGCCAGGGGTGATGAATATGCTCAGCTACCTCAGTGCCTGTGAACAGGGAAGTGAAAAGGCAGGACAAACAGGTACTTGCATTCCATGGAAACTGAAATACCAGAATTAGGGTGCTCTGAGCCTCTAGAAAGGAGACATGAACTGTCTGGCACCCCAGTATCCCCTTGCAGCACCACCTTGCACAGAAGCATTACTGGTGCAACAGAGAAGAGGAAACTGGGGTCACTGGACACCAGAGCTCCAAACCCCTCACTTCAGTGAGCTGCTCTCCAGGCTCCTGGCCAGGCCAAGTAGAGCACCATGAAAATTGGTTTCAAATGCTCTATCAGGAAGGCAAATGCTAACAATATTCAGCTGAAGCATTAAACACCCTCCACCTTCCGAATCTACCCGACCAGTATCTACCATGGGAAACTGCAGCGTGCAGACAGAGTTTATACTGACAGGGCAACACGAACAACAGAGGTTGCTAATAACAAAGCAGCCTGAGGTGCATCACACACAATAATAGAAAATAACTGGAATGTATACTGGTTTTTGTTACCTTCAAAAGTCAGAGTGAGAGGCTTGCAACTTCAAATTGGAAGTTTATTTTAGCCTCTGCTTTGCATTCAGGAGACAGGTAATTTTTCATCACACCACACAAAATGCTGCTGAAAATATGTTGTGTTTTTCTGCAGTATAATTTTATTGCTGGCCTTCTGCCAAGAGTCTTTCTGGCAGCATCTCCCACAGTTGGAAACTGTGTATCTGGGTCAGAAAAGACAAGCCGCTTTTCAGAACAGCTCAATACATTTGGCAGAGATGCTGATATTGTAATTGAACTCTTTCAGCAACTCTCTTTATGATGTACCCAGACACCAAACAAAACAAGATCTGCAGTGTTGATTAATGTCAAAATAACTGACAGAGAAATATCAAAATAGTTTTCCTTCATGTTAAAAGTATCAACAAACCAGGGGGGGACAGATAAGAAATACAATTCATGAGGATTCAGAGAGGAGCAGAGAAATCTGCAAAATATGACTGACCTGTGCCTTGTGCAGATATTCACTATTTAAAATCCCAGCTCCTTGAATGGAACTTCCCCTTCCCCACACAAAGAGAAATCCTGGCCACTCAGAGTCCCAGCAGCATTGTGGAGAGCAGTGTCCTGTAACACTGGGACACATATTTAACAAGGCTCAGACTGCTTCCAGCAGTATGCTCAGCATCCAGTTTCACCTGGAGACCGTGTATTCATAGGAATTTTATTATTTTCCATGTAATGCATTTCCTGGCAAAGTTGCATCTGGGATAACATTTAGAAGGCTGGAATTTTCCATCCAAATGAATAATTACAAAGCAATGCTATAGTTAGAAGCTGAAAAGGTACTTCCTCTGGCAAACTTACACTTCATACAACACATACTGGAGTCTGGGATTACTCCTGCCTGTTCAGGTCTCATAATATTTCAGTCAAAGGCTCCTGTGCTCAGAGACCTTTTGGGAGCAGCCCCTGCCAGGCAGCCCTCACACCCAGCTCTAAGTGACCAAGACAGGGTAGGCACAAACTTGATAACCAGATCTGGAACCACAGCACATGTAAGCATCAGAAGAGAGAAATCAAAGTCACCTTCCAGGCTCCAGACTCTGACAAAGCTCCCAGTGCAAGGAGCACAGCTGCCCACTTGTCAGCTGCAGGAAGCTGCTGGAGAGCTCCTGGAGAGAACCCATCTGTGCCAGGGCGGGACCCTCGGGTCAGATGCAACTGAAAATCACTGAACACATGGAGGCCCCTCCACTGTGCAGTAAGGAGTGAAAAAAGAGCCAAAGGAAATCACACTGGTACAGGAATTAAAGAAGTTGAAGAATCAAAGGCATGCAATTGCTTAATCTAAATTAATGCATTAAGGTAAAGGAAACAGGGATGTGTGGAGTGTAGCTCATATTTTTAGCTTCTGGAAAGAAGGTGAGAAGATGGTCTAAGGGGAAATCATTACCAGCCTAACAGGAAGATTAAAAAAGGAACAACAGAGGCACTGTGTGAGCACATATGCAATCATTTGAGGAAAAAAATGCTCTATTTCAGATAGAATCACACCATCCAGTCTCAGAAAGAAATAGACATTAGTAGCAATAACTGCAGCTATTGAATTGTAATGTATAAGAAAGATAAGAGTTTTGGAAAGAATATAAATCCTCTTGGGACTGAACCTACTACAGACTGCTGAGGACTGGAAGGTATTCACCACACTCACCACACTCACCAGGTGGCCTTCAGAGCAGCACACCAGCTGCAGACCTCAAGGTATTTTTTACATCTCCCTCTAGATTTTTATCTGGCTTCACATTCCCTGAAACCTGTACAACCCCCAGCAGAGCCAGAGCTACAGAGGGTCTCTAATGAAATAATTTTGAGATTGCCTTCACTTCTTGGTATGAGTGTCAAGTTCCAAGACTGACTAGAGACAGACCAAGTGCAAAAAGTTTTACAAACTGGCTGCTGACACTTAAATAACAAATTGACACATGAACAATTTAATGTTTTTCCTGTTCAAACAGTAAGAAATATGCAAAGCTGAATTGCCTGTAAAACTGAGCACTGCAGAAGACAAAATATCTTAAAGAGTGCATTTCTTGGCAGGTGTCTTAAATAAAAATGTACAGATTAGATAGTACATAAATAATGAATAGCAAAGTATTCATTTGAGACAAGGCAGAAACCACCACTGGATTCTCAATCTGTCTGTGAAACATTGAACTGATTTGTGACTTGAGACACCCTAATGTTGCATTCCTGCTTTCCTGGCTAAACTGGTCAAAGGAAACATGAAGGTACTGTGCAGTCATAATGTGACATCCATGCTCAAAATCATCTGAAATTCTTAACTCAGACTGCATTCATTTACAGTTGAAATATTAACTAAATAACAGAATTACATTACACTGAAATGACACTCACCATCTGCAATGTCATTTTCCCAGAGACAGAGCTGGTTTAAGCAAAATTCTGGATCTATGCCTGAAATGACATCACATTCTCCAAAAGAGAATCACAGTTCTGCCTCCTCCACCCAGTTTGTGCCATGCTGGGTCCTCACCACGCCAGCCCTGTCCTGCCTCACAGCCCAGCACCAAAGCCTTGCACATCTCCAGACTCCCAGAGACTCCCCAGATCCCTGGATTTGTCAGCACTGCCTTTACCTGCTCAGCTTCCACTGGTCCAGAAACCACCCCAGGAAACAGGCACGGTGTTGAGGAGATTCAGAACAGGGACATTCCTTCCCCAGCACCCTTCAGCTTCACTGAAATAGCTGCAGTGCCCCAGTTTCCTTGCTGCTGTGATTCATATCCCATAGAATATGGGATTCTGCAGGTGGACCCTAGCTGCAGCCCAGCAGCCAGCATGGGGGAACTGCTGCCAAGGAGGCAAAGGCACACTCATGGAAAGGGCTGGAAAGCATGGCATTCCTTCTGTGTTGGCAATAAATAAAATACCATTGCCACAAAAAGAAAGAGGCTGGAGCCCAAACTGTCCTACAGTAGAACTGGATCTGCTTGTATTGGTGGTTTGCACTTTTCGTCAGTTCCATGAGGCAACAGCCAAACACTTTGGCTCTGCTGTCTGTCCCCTGCTCTGCTGCCCAGGATAATGCATATCCTGGGAATTAGTCAGAGGAAGGAGAAAAGCAACATGGACTCTAAAGCTCTGCCTATAAACAAAGCAAATTTAGTAATTCTACAAATAACACAATGCAATGCATGTTTGAGAGTTGTGTTTTCCCAGTGTTTACATGAAGTGTCAAAGCATTAAGAAGTTTTTAAGAATAAATGTTCTCCTTCTGACTAAAATTTCAGTAACCCCCAACGGGCAAGTTTAAGGAAGTTTCTCCCCAGAATTCCTTCCCTGATGTCAATTATAGAGACCCTGTGTTTGCAGTGTTGCAAACCCCCTTGGTTTGCCTTTCAGCCAGTTTAAACATTCATGACTCTACTCTGAAATGCATTTTCTAGTATGTCAGTCTTGCTGCCTCAGTGACTTTTTTTTTTTTTTTTTTTTTTTTAATTAAAGAGAGAAGATTTAAAAGGATTTGGAATGGAAGATCACTAGACTCTGTGAGTATTGTGTAAAAAGCTCTTGTGCTCCCAGCCAGTGCACATCCTCCATCAGACTTTTCCCATGTTTTAGTTCCACTCTGACTCCTGAACAAGTTCAGGATAATTTTTTACTTCCTGACTAATTGGCTGTTTTGTCAAAGAACACATTGTCAAAGTTTCTCGGTTACTAAAACCTTAAGGTTTTAAGTATTTTCTCTTGCCATCTCTTGCCCATCCAATCACATTATTTTAAGTTTGACTCAATGTCACAACATGCAATGCCACAGAAAGGTCTGAAACGCAATTTGTAACACAAATCTTGGGCTGTTTAGGGAACAAATTTGGCTCTTTTGAAACCCTTGAGAACTCAGCACCCGTTCAACAGAGCACTGGGCTTTGTCACTGAGGAACTGTACCCTGGTATCCATTTTCAGCCTCAGAACACAATTAGTTGCTTCAAATGCATTATAATCCTACCAAAAGATTTGAATTAGGTTACTTAGGCATGAAAGCTAGCAACAATATCCATCAAAGTAAAACACCACACCAGCCTGAGATGGCAGAGAAGAACTGTCATTTGTGACCCAAGTCCACCATGGGCCTTGGACAAGATCTTGGAGTAGGAAGTCTCAGCTTGGCTACAAGAAAGAAAAAGACCCACAAACATATTTAGAGATGTACAGAATTAGTAAATAAAAACAAAAGTCCTATTTCCCTGGAAAACCATGAGTCTAAAAATATTTTAGATGGGCTCAGTCCAGCATCCTCTTGCCTCAGCAGACCTCCACTGCACGCATGTGCTGTCAGCTCTGCCAACTTCACTTGCAGAACTCATCTATTATTCCCCTCTCCAGTTCACATGGCACAGTACAGCCATGGAAATGAAAAGAAGGATGACTTTAGCAGGGACCATCACTGGTGAAATGCTCAGTTTGTAGACCACAAGCTAGGTTACAAAATTAATTTCTCAGCCTAAGTTCTGTATATTAGTATTATCCTTAGGAACATCCCGAGATAAGTAATGAATTCCACAGACTTTTTTTGTTTGCTAATTTTTAATAGGCCATTGAAATTTAAAAAAAAGAAAAAAGTTAAATTAGGTGTCTAATACTGTATTCTCCAGTATCTTTGGAGAACAGAACTGTGCTAAGTAATTGATCTCAAACTTGAGAAGCTACAGTTAATCTTTTTTTAACTTTTGAAATTCAAATAAATTCTGGGGGGAGAAAAAGGAGCTCCCAGGATAAACACACCAATCCCAGGTGGATGATGTTTTTAAACCACAGACACAACTCAGCTGGTTTGGCCTCTTCCTTTACATTTCCTACAGGGCTATGAATTAGTTTAATTTCTCTTTATAGATAGTGATGTCATCTCCATCATGCCACTCACAAGATCACTAAAGACACTTCCAGCTCTTCATTTGCTAAAGAAACTTCCTCAGCCTTTGCATTCTCCACCAGACAACACACGCTGTCCTCCCACCAGCATCAAGCAACCAATCTCTGAGCAGCAAAACAGGATCAACATCTTGGGAGGCACCACACTTGCCAGGAGCTCCAGGAAGCCCCTTGGGCAGGGCAGTGACCCCATGGGCAGGGCAGGGACCCCATGGGCAGGGCAGTTGCCCCCAGCCAGGCTGGCACACACACCAGGATGTGGCACAGCTGCTGCAGCTCCTCGAGCAGGGGCAAACCCCACTTTCGCTGGGAGAGCAAACAGCCTGACCAATTGATACCAGCATTCCAAGTGCTCTCAGCCTTGCAGGGACATCAGCTCTCAACAACAGACCACTCTCTCCCCAAAGCTCCTTTCATACACTAGAGCTGCTAAAAGTAACACTTGGAATTAGTGTCCAGGGAAAGACTAGAGAAAAACAATCACAGTTAGTTTATTTTGGGCCATTAGCTGCAATTTGTGTCTGGCCACTTCAGTTCCCCCAACAACAGAAAACCTGCTGTGCCTAAATGCAACACTGATGGGGTTTATTTTATTTCTCAAAAGGAGTTGCACTTGGGAAGCCACAACCTGTCAGGGTAGGAGAGCACACGGTTCCGGATGCAGAGGCAGGATCAAAAGCAGGATTAGAAACCAGCTGCCACAGACTGAGGGTGTTCTCCTCAGGTGGGCAGAGAAACAGAAACCCTTTCATCCTCAGTCCAGATTAGAGTGTAAATGTTTTTATTGCCTGCTTAGCCACCTGTGGAAATCTGTGTCCATGTCAACACCATCATTATACTGAACTCTGCTCTTGTCAGCACAAAAAACCTGCCTGGTTTTCAGTCCAAAACTACACTTTTAGGGATATAAGAATGTGAGATTATAATGCCATCAATCTATCCTATTCCACAGTTAAACAGAATTCAACTCTATAACCTGATGCTTCTGTGTTAGTGAAAATAATCTTTTTTTAAAAAAACCAAAAACATAAATACTTTGTGCACTGAAAGAGCACTTGGTTCTGCTGGTTTATGAGGTCTTCACTTTGCACAGCTCCTCTGTGGCGGAAACAAAAGTCCTTGTATTGGGCTTTCTCAGTGATATTTGCAAACTCCTACACTTGCTGTAACAGGGTGTTCAGAAACAGTTCTTACTGGCCTGGGAAAGTCAGGTCATTATTTATTAACTGCAGAAATACATTGAAGAAAACAATAACAAGGTAAAAGAACATTCTTGCAAAGGCTTGTTGCTTGTTTTGACATAAACAGAAAGTAATTAAACCTAGCTAACTCCTTTCCACTGAGCATTTTGCTCCAAAGCATTTATAATTCACACCCTGCAGGACCAGGAACACAGCAGCAGAACCACCAGTGCAACACTGTCAACAGAAGGAAAGGCTGTCCCTGAAATTCAGTGGACAAATACTACCAGGCAATTTCATGCTTTACCAACACAAAATCCAGAAGTTAAATTTAGAAGCATGATTTCTGCAGACATTCAGATGTTTCTGTTCTAAATTTTCCAGAAATTGCAAATTAAAACTTGGCAGACCTTAAAGTAACCCAGCACGTGTCTTGTGCAATCCAAATCATGGCCAGTCCTAGTACTCTGCAAAACTGTTAGGAAAAAAACCCCATGCCTCTCACCACATGGATTCAGACAAATGACAGAGACATTCAGTTTATCTCTGTGCTAAGAACAAAACTTAGGCACTGTTTTTTCCTCTTGGAATATTGCCACGAGAGTTAAAAGCTAACAGAGGAACCAACATTCTGCCCACTGAAGGATAAGCACAGTTTGGTGAATAACACCACTTACAGAGCTGCAGTCCAACTGGTTGTGGACAATTTTTCCCATTTAGCATGGGGAGAATATACTGCATTTCTAGACTGATCTCATTCCTGAATATTGCAGTGAGATATCAAAACATGCAGGTGTCACCAAGGTGCTTTGTGGAACTGTCAAACCCTGCAAAGTTTCTGCAGCGACTCAAGAGATAAAGCTTGTTTTTCAACTCCACAAAGAGTAAATTGAATAAAACACCTCAGAGGTAACAAACCAAAGAAATCTTGGAAATTACTTCTCTGTCTGACAGAAACCAGACAGGACTGCCCACCCTCCTCTTGCTAACCTGGGGGAGATGGCAACCTCCATGCTGGACTTTAAAGGAGACTGAAAAAATATTACGCAGTCTTTTCTATTTTGATTGCAGTTACCAAGTTTCACTGTACTTCTATTAGCAAAAAAGCCAAAATCAGATCTTAAATACTCAAGAATTTCACAACTCTTCAAACATCACTTCTCTCATTGCTGTGATAGGTGTAAATGTTGTGTTGTTTGCATGGGGAAGAGACCCCACTGCCCAAAAATTCAAGTGACTTGCCCAGGGCCACAGTAACTCAGTGGTAGCATTGGAACAGTGTGAGTTTTTCATTTACAACACACACCAAACATGGAGCATCCTCTTCCTTTTCTAGCATTCCCTTTCTAGCATTCCTTGGGCTTCACTAGTTTAATTTGACCAGACACTGCATTCCTGGCTGCTTTTGCTATTCAGTCTCTCTTGCAGGATCCTGGGTTCCTCACAGGTCAGCTTGGCAAACTGTCCCAGGAAACGCTTGACAACAATTACCTGTCCATTCAGGAGAGTCAAATTAGCAATTCAATACCTGAATATGGTATGATTAAACTCAGGAATCTAATTCACAGTGTGTCCTACTTTCAGGCATCAAATTTTTTGAGCACTGTGCTCTTTTGAAAGTCAAACTGACGAGGACTCAGGAACCTTGTGTCTTTTCCAAAAGAGCCCAGTGGAGCCCCTCTTTTGTCAGGTAGCAGGACACACACAGTCTGTTCTCAGGAAGAACAAGCCAAAAAACAAGAACATTTCAGAACACTATGAAGGGGCCTGAGCCATTGTGCAAGACAAGGGGAAGCTTTGCAGGCAGCTCCTCAGCACTGAGCACTCTGCACAGCACATTCTAGCACATCCTTGGCTTAGAAGAAAGGACCCAAAGGCACTCTTTGCCACTTGCTTTTTCTAAAGCTCCAAATGACAGAAGAGCAGGCTGTGGAGGAGAAGGGAGTTTCTTCTCTCTCTCAACAAAACAACAAAATAACCAGTCAAAACCCAGCTTTCACATTAGATACTGAGTGACCATCTAAAACACCCAAAATCAGATGTAAAGGATGGAGAGGGTCTGAGAGCATCTTCTTACAAACCAGGAAAACCACTGGAACCCCCAGCTGAGCAGGAGTGCATGGCTTCCCCTGCCTGCACCCAAACCAGACCCCTTTGGACTGCTCCACATTGAGCTCCAGCCATCCAACAGCAGTTTTTAACTCCTGTAGTTATTTCAGGATGGCTACTTTGATCTTTTCAGGAGATATTTCAAACTTTGTTAGAATATTATCAGCTACATCGATCACCTAGTCCAGCTGTAACAAGAGGAGCACAAATAATGAAAGCAGAGCAAGGGAAAGAAAGGAGAGGGGAAGTACAGTAAATGCTGAACTCCTCAGCTCTCTGCCAAAATTCAGTCTTCTATAGACTGTGCATGAGACTTGCTACTGTGCTGTGTGATGAGGGCAAAGAGAACTCATTGAGACAAGGTGCACCTGCTAAAACTGGCACTAAAACCAGGCAGCTACTGCAAATCAGTGGTCCCAGCACCAGCAGAAAGCAAGTCTTTGTTCTTCTGGCACAAGAGGACTCCTTTACTGCGAGTACCACATACAGATCAAACATTTATAAGCAAGAGAAAAGCTAGCCAAGGGATTTGTATTAAAATAAAGATTGCAGATCGCAGTGTGAAAGAAACAGGGAACGTACCAGTGAGTCCCATGCTCAGCCCAGCTCTCCCTGAGCAGTCCTTCCTCTGAAGGAGAGCTGCAAGGAGACAGCCTGAGCCAACAGTTTCTACAGCAACTGCAGAAGCACCAGTTCAATGATATTCAAACCCTGCAGTAACTGCAGAAGCATCCGTAAATGGATACTCCAGAAGAAATATTTGACAGCTTCTCCTGGACTCCCTCTGCCTCCCTGGGCAATCCATTGATCCCAATCAGCTCAGCCCAACTGAGGAGTTGCCCATTTCTCTGCAAATGCTTCTGAATCCTCTTTACCCTTAACAGTCTTGCAGCACACTTGCTCCCCTTCAAAACTTCATGGAACAGCCACCAGAGAAAGTTTTGTAGACAGTGCTGGAAGGATGAGTGTCCTCATCCTGCAAGGGAGAGACCAGTGCATCCTCATGTGGTGCTGCTGCAACTCCTCACAGAGGCTGGAATGCTGTTATGACAGTGGCACAGGGCTGCTGCTGCACCACTAAAAGCACACTTGGAAGCATCTCAAGAGGAACCAAAACAGAGGCCAGTTACCACCCAACTGCACAGAAAGAGCAGATCCATTTATAACGTGGCTATTTTAACACCAATCTAGAGACCATATTAAGGAACACTAAATATTTCACCTATACACTTGGTAAGTTCTAAGAATTGTAATTTACTGAAGGATGTTTAGGGCAGGACATCTCTTATTCCCCTTCTAAGAATCTGCTGTAATAAATCACAGCACCTCAACAGTCACAGCTTCATCACTTCCATATTGCAGGAGGTTTTCCATAACTGAAACTTGGCATGAAGCTCAGGCTCCTGACCCGCAGCAAAAAGTTAAACAAAATTGCTCGTTTGTTTTTAAAAGGGTCAGGAGGTTTCCAGTTTCAGGCTCCTCAGTGTTTGGGGTGGAAGGGAACAGTATCTACAGTCACAACTCAGGGACATTCAGTATTCAACCCCTCTGCAAATAATGGGCTTGATCAGAGACCTGTCCAAGATGCACTTTGTAAGCTGCTCTCTTCTGTTAGTTTATTACATAAGGCCACATCCACAAAACCACATTTTTGGTCAAGAGATCACTACTTAGATAGTGCTGACTCCCAACTACCTGCTTTAAAAAATATCCTTCATCTCCTGAGCTAACAAAAGGAAAATTACTGAATTCCCTGAAAGATAAAGCAGACCATATGAATATATTCAGTGTAAAAGACAATCTCATTCCCACACTAATGGTAGGAGAAAAGAAACATGAAAGCAAAAATATTTTGGCTTTATATTCATGCCTTTTATCATGATTTATCCAAACAACACAATCATTGTGACGGTTGTTATTTCTAAAATATGAAGAACTATGAAATCTTAAGTGGAAAAGCATTTTATAAGTTACTAAAGTATAAGCATGCAAAGATGACTTCTGGATCAAATACATTCCTTAGCAGGCCAGTTTTGAAGGAATAAAAACTGCCGTTCCAGACAACCAATTTTAAACACAAACTAAAATTTTAGAAGTTATTTATTTAGCAACTATGAACAGTGTCAGGTTCCACAAAATTTGCTAAGACTGAAAATTCAACTAAATTTTTAAAATTGTTGAAAACTCCCCAGTTACAGGAGGTTCTTATGTGCCTCCAAGGTGGGAGTCATGATTCTTTTCTCTTACACAAATTTAGACAACTGTGTTCTCTCTTCAGCCTTCTGGCCATCTGTAGAGATGAGGAGGTGTGTACAGATGTGGGCTCAGAGCAGAACAAGCTACTTCTCTGAGCTCATATTTTTGGCAGTCACCAATTTCACCCTCACCCACCAGAAGCAAAGAAGTTATCAGTTTTGTCTCCCTGCCCTTTTCCCAGTATTTGCCTTTCTTCCTGGCTTTTCTAGAGCACCTGTCACCATATTTACCAGAGTACATTTATTAGTGATTTAATTTAAAATAACAGTTTTTGTGAGACAGGAAAGCATTTCAGATCTTTATAGGGGGAGCTTCAGACACGAAGAAACGAAATTGTGTGGTAAGTCTGCAGCAGAACCTGAAAAGAGGCCAAATGCTGCCCTAATCAATACTTGCAGGTTAACTGCCAGACATTCTTCACTGGAACACAGTGTTGCTCAGTGCCTGCTGTTGAATAGTTTTACCCATTTCCAGTTTTGGAAGCAGTGCTCCCAGTTCTCCTACGCCCCATCCCCGCGTACCACACTGCAGTTCAGCCCCGGTGATGCTCTTTAAAGTCACCCAAATGGCACAGCTGAGCACTTTAAAGGAACAGATTAAGTCTCTGCATGATTGAAGACTTGGAGAGCACGACTGGGTAACCAAAGAAGCCCTAATCTGTTTGCCAAGTCCAATTACCTAGCCATCAAATCAAGAGATCATGAAGCATTAGGACACGGAGTAACTGCTCACCAAACAGTTTTAGCTCTTTGAAAAGATGACACTCACTGAGAGCCTATGACATGGAAAAGGCATCCTTCAAAGCACAGGTGGGGAGAAATCAGTTCTTGGACATTTATGTTTTCCCTTTCTATCTTCTGTTGAGCTACACCAGCTATCAGAGTACAGGGGAAGAGATTGGGACTGGAAGAGCAGTCCCAGTCAGAGAGTAGGAATCCAAATGCTCTGAGTTTCTGTTTCCTTGAAATCCCATCAAGTATGCTACTTACAGCCCCATGTTATCCTACTTAGAGCCCCATGTTTGCTGTTTGTTCCATCATACCACAGCCCTCAGCTTTCCAGTGGCTGTGCCTGTTCTCCAGTACTCCACTCCCTGGAGTCACAGGCTGCACACCTACAGCTTCCCCTTCTACTCCAGAGTCTTCCATTAAAGCAAATCTCCTTGTTTCAGACATACAGCAATCAGGCAGAGCAGAGAAGAAAAAGTAGAAGAGCATCAGGAGTGTCACAGAGCAAACTTAGCCCCTATACCTGGAGAAAAAGAACAAGTTTCCATATGCAAAGAGCTGTCCCTTTCAGCACAGCTGTATCAAAAATAGGAATAAATTACTAATCTATCTCCTTGTCTTCGTACTGGAAAATGGCTGTCTTCAGCCAGCCCCAGCATCAGTCACACCTGTCAGAACATCACACAGCTTCCTCAGCTGGGAAAACCAGCCACACAGGTTGGGCCGCTGCCACCGCGGCCAGGGAAGGAACAGCACACGAATGGCTGTCATGTGCATTCAGCTTCAAAATGATCAAACCTTAGCACACGTTAGTGAGCACTTCCACATCACTGCTGTGATCTGTTTCATGGTTAACAGAGACACCTCCAGCCAGTCCCACAGACCTTCCCTACACAAGGTGCCGCCACTGGACCCTTGATGATCATGCTCCTGCTCTGTCAGAAATGCAGCACCAGCTGACTGCCATGGGGCAGCTAACTCAAATGCTTTTTATTTTCTTTGTTAATACAAGTTTCAATTTGTTTGTTGAATGGATCTATTCATACTCTCCCACATCATGTGTTTGGTCCAACTGGTCAGTGTCTTGCTAAGCAGGCTGTAAAAAGACCTTGTCAATCAAACACCTTTACTCAGGTATATACCAGCTGGCAAGTTTAAAACATCACCTATTTCAACAATGGCAGCTAAATTCAGTGGAGTGCAGCTTTTTTCCTTGCTGAATTTCAGTTTCTTTAGTGAGCAAGATACCACATTTATGATTTCATGTTAGTTCATGTTATGAAGAAAGATACCATGTTTATGGAGAGGGCTAAATTGGGACCCAGCTTTGGTTGCTACATCCTAAAAAAAAAAAAAAAGCAGGCCTGCAACAAGTGAAAAAAACTTTATGCCTCCTTCAAGATCAACCATGACTTGCCACAAGCCTGTTATGGGACCTACCCCCTGCAAAACAGCGACAAAAAAGGATGCATTAATTTCACAATATCAGGGGAACTATGGTAAACAATTTTTTGGCAAAATCTTGCTAGAAGGAATCAGCTGCTGTGTGCCCAAAAACCCATGCCACAGCTGAGGCCTCCTCAGGCTCTCGAGGGAGAGTTTGAGTTTTGCCAAAGCTCATTTCTGGAAGCACAACGAGCTGCACAGAGGTTGTGGGGCCGTGCTGGCCTTTCCACAAGGCAGATCCCGCCAGCTGAGAGCTGGCATTAGGGAACATTTGCTTTAGGGTCATCATCACTGAGCCCAACAGCTCCAGAGGAACATTCCCCCATGGAACATCATCCCCCTGTCTCAGGGAACACCAAAGACTCTTGAGGGCCCAACACTTTAAGACGCTGTGCCAACACTCCAATCTGCTGTGCTGCAAGTAAAACAAGAAATGTGTTCAAAGTGTCTTCCCCCACAAGAATCAGAGGAAAAAGAGAAAAGTACAAGGTCCTAAACTCAGCCTGCCCTCTTCTGCTCCTACCAGGGGGCAATTTCTGTGGGGCAACATCCATTTCTCACCATTGAGTTCATTTACTGCCAAGCCAAATGCCAAGGTCTGCTTTAAAATCTAAATGAATTCTGGTTCATAATATTTCTTAAAGTTTGTGACATCTCACAGCTACCCACGAGTAAGAGTGTTTTTCCCAACCAGATACTCAAACATAAAATTTTTCAATAAAGACAATTTAAACTAAATGCACAAAAAGAACAAGAAGCAGCAAAATTTAATTTACTGGCATAGCCATACACACCCCAATTTTATTTTCTTTTTAAGCATACAATTAAGGGTAATTTAATTCCCCTGTGTAGGCATTACATGAAAGAGAAACATTATTGTAAGAAGAGCTCAGTACTGTTGGTACACAAACCTTACGACAGATAAATTAGACCTTAGGAAAACAGCGTATAATTTACATTTTGTTATGTCAATCACCAGGAGCATCTTAGGGCTCTGAAATAGCACACCAAACCACAACATAAGGGAACTAATGTAAATCAACACATGTGGCAGGACCACTCAAGTTTCCACAATCCAAAAGAGCCCTAAAATGGATTTCATAAGATTATTCCTCTTCAACATCCACTTACACCTTTAAGTTTCCAAGAGGTTATGACAATATTTTACTACAGAAGAGTTACAAAGTTTTGCATAGTTATAGAAAAATCAACAACATAAGACCACAAGGGCATAGGGTTTAGTAATTAATCCCTGGTCTTTATCACTGGAGAAGCCAATGGGCAGATGTGCAGGTGGCCCAGAGAAACAGCAGCCTGGCTCAGCTGCACAGCAAAGCCAGCCCTGGGTTAGTCCCACAGTTCTTGGGTTTCAGCAGCAAAGGAGGCACAGAGCAGCCCAGGGCTGTGCTTTACATACCTTCACAAACAGCAGAACAAATGACACACCCTCATTGTGTTCTGGGGCTTCCCCTATAGCCAGCACCTCATCCACATCCTGACACCACACAGGAAATTAGAGAGGTCAGGATGTGGATTGCACAGCAGAGCTAGGAGCACAACACAGCAGACCAACGTGGGGTGGGCTCCAAGAATTCTGTCCCCTCTTATTCCATGATGACCAGAAACATAAGGTAATTTAGCTACTAAATAAATAAAGTCTAAAAGAACCAGAGTGCAAGATGTTTACTTGCTCATATCATTCGTAAGAATTGCTCTGCAGGTTTTTTGTTAAGGAACATGAATTGAGGTTTTCAAAGAAGCTAAATAGGAACACTGTCCCTCTGTGAGCTGACACTGACACGAACTGTGACACTGTTTTCTGTCATCCGTGCTCAGTGAAAAACTTGCACATGAGAAGGAAAAACTACACAAGTGCCAAGAACTGCAGAAGTACAACTGGAAAAAATACTGTTGTTGGCCTTGAAGCTTATATCAATTACTGCTTTTAACAAAAGATAGCAGCAATGCCTTTCAGATAAGGCTTCTCTTTCTAAAAATATCAAGTACAAAATTTCTGTTTGTCAAATCACACCGCAATCACAACAAACATAGTCAAAGTATGGTTTCTACAAAAGGGTGTCTATTTTTCTGTTCTTTAAATCTCTTAACAATTTTTTCACACTGCTTTAAACAGGAATTTTCCTTTTGATTTCCTCACTGCAGCATATTCAGCAGCAAAGCAATCTTCACTTGCCAATTCTGCTGAGCTACAGCACATCCAGGACACCACACCAGCCAAGTGCTCCTCATGTGGCTGCTCAGAAAAGTCCTCGTTCTCCAGCACAGAACAAGGTAAGGCACAGACCCCAAAATGCTGAAGTCTGCTGTTGGCATGGTGAGAGACACCATAAACCTGAACTCCCCAGAGAGGTGCAGACTGACCCTGTGCATCCTCACCTCCCCAGCATTTCCCTCAGATCAGATCAGATCATCCCAGCACCTCCCTCCACCAGCCCCGGGTGTCCCCTCTCGCAGCCCAGTCTGTAAATACACAAACTGCCACAGTTCTGCCCTTTCCACAGTGATACCTGGGCACACTGGCCACTCCAGGCGTACGTCCCTCGCCCCAGGACAGAGTTCCATGCTTTAGCAGACACTTCCCCAAGCATGTTCACGGTGCCTTTTCACACACTCAGAAGCTTGTTAACCAGCCAGAGCCTTTCCCACTCCCCCTTTCAAGCCATGGATATGCTCTTCAAAGAGCTCTATTTACATGCCAGGCTACAAAGCAACGTGGAAAAACTGCAGCTTTTATGATTCTACAGTGAGGTTTTTCACAACATGAAGCAGCTTCTTAGACTACTTTTTTTTACTTCTTTTTTTATTTCCAAACAAGATTTCACTGTTCAAAAAAAAAAATCTCAGTCCACCCACAGGCTTTTGAGGAACATTAACAGAGGGGCTTCAAAAGAAGAGAGCTCTGCGACCTTAAGCATTGCATTCTGAATGAACATCCATGGAAAAGCTGCGCACAAGGCAGAAACAAGAGTCACCAAAACCCACATATCCACACTGTTTAAACTATTTCTCCCATGTTTAGGTCTGTCATGGCTTGCCTTATGCCATCTTCTGTTGTACCTTCCCAATTGCTTACTGTCTTCTCATTTACTTCTGAGCCTTTGTTTTGAAACCAACTGTGTCTGAAATTGCTTCTCAGACAAGCCACAAAGCTGGGTTTGGTCACTTCCTCAGCAACACTGACACCAGTTATCCATGGGGCTCCCCCAGCCCCCAACACACAGGTATTTCTATGTAGAATCTTTCTCCAGTTCCACAAGAAATCCAGTCCTAGTCCATTTCCACCTCGTATTTAGCCTGTCAAGCACACAAAGCTAGAACTGGCACTTTATCAGCATCTTCTCTGTCCAGAGATGAAAAATGCTGCCAACAGTTAGTAGAAACAACGAGTCTGGATTAACAGCCCATGCAAAGAAAGCCCTTTATAAAACCAGGACTAACCAAACCTGCAAGACTAAAGATTCTCTTTGAACCACACATGCCAAAGCAGCACCAGACTGGCACCATCAAAGGTGAGATTCTGAGGAACAGAGCCCCGAAAACATGAAACCCTCACTGTTACCAATGCTACCCTCTCTTCTCCACATCTCTGCCTGCGTTCTACACAACATGGAGCAAAGGAAAATGGTTGGAAAGCTCCAGACAGAAGACACTTCTACATGCCAAGAACTTCCAGAGACAAGTCTAACCTGAAAATGACCAGGAATTTAGCAGAAGCTACAGCCCGCTGCAGTCTGCTGACACAGATTTCTCCTTCCTCTACACTGGCAGGAAATAACCACAGCCCAGCTTGCACACCTTCCATGGAAGAGGTGGGCTCCTTCAATCCTTGGAAAACGCTTCTGCTCTTCAGAGAGAGAACAAGGACCTTGAGCAAACACAGGAGTACAGCAGTGCAGCCTCTCCAGAGACACTGCCCGGCCTTCCTCGCTTCCCATTCCAAAAGTTTTGTTCTAAGGCCTCCCCTCCAAGGAGCCAGCCCTGCTCCGTACTCCTTCCTTCCTTCCTCTCGGCCACCACGGCTGGCTGCTTCCTATAGGTCTCAAAAATGGTTACCATGTCTTTAAAAATCAAAGAAAACTAGATCAAGTTTGCAAATAGTCCTTTCTTCTCCATTCTTTTTAAAGATGCTAACGTATTCTGCATGAATGGAGGAAATTATTTTAATTCTCTGTCTTTACCCTAGAAGGCCAGGCTTCAAATGTCTGCTAGAACACAAGTATTTTAATTTAAGTTAAACAGCCCAGCGATTTTAATTAAGTTACAGTTTCATAAACATTTTTTGGAACTGGACATCTGAAATATGTGATGTTCTGCACAATAATGCCCATTTAAATCTTTCTTTGCTTTAACCACATTCAGCCTTTCTGAGTTGTCACCACAAAGTACAATAAAACTTTTTAAAACTGTTAACAAACTGGAGGACACGGATACAGAAAATAATTAATTCCAATGTATCTTGGACCCCCCACATTACAAATTTTCTCTTCTGCCATACTCTGCACAGGAGCTGCTTGGAATGCTCACTCTCTTCTTTCTGTAAATCACAAGGCAGCATTTTCAGAGCCACGTAAATAAATAATAAGACATTTAGCCAGATAATGCATATTTCCACTTTGACTCAAAACTCAAGTTTTGCTCTACTCAGTGGCAGGCATGTGACTCCCCGGTTATCCCTTCCACACTCTCACTTCCGGAAGGGATAGCGGGTTAATGATTACAAAATCCAGTGCAAAGCAAATACAGAATGAAGGAGGAGGAAAAACCCAAACAAACCGTGGACCATAACACCGATGAGTGTGCTCGGAGCCGGGAGCCTGCCCGGGGCCCGGAGGGCGCTGCACCGACACCGACCGCGCCGGAGCCAACTTCGGGCCGAGCCCCGAGCCCGGCGGGAGCCGCCCAGCGCGCACCTGGCCGGGACCGCCCGGGGACACCGCGAGCAGCGGCCCGGCCCCGCCGCACCTGCGCGCCCCGCGGACAGGTAATGCGGCCGGCGGACAGCTGCGCTTCCCGCGAGCAGTAACGCGGCCGGCGGACAGGTACCGCGGACAGGTGCGCTTCCCGCGAGCAGGTAACGCGGCCGGCGGACAGGTACCGCGGACAGGTGCGCTTCCCGCGAGCAGGTAACGCGGCCGGCGGAGGGGCGGCCCCCGCGCACGGCGCCGCCGAGCCCCGAGCCCCGCACCCCTCCCCGCCGCCCCCGCCCGCGGCCCCGCCGAGCCCCCCCGCCCACCGCGCCCCTCCGCGCGCGCAGCAGCGCCCCCCGCCCCGCGCCGCCCCCCGCGCCGTGTCCTGCCCTTGCCTCCTGCCCGCAGTGCCCGGTGCAGTGGGAGGAGCGGTGCCCCGGGGACGGGCCGCCCGCCGCCCCGACCCCTCCCCGCCGCCCGCCCGCCTCACCCCGCTCGGCGCCGGCCCCGGCGCTGCCCCGCGGCCCCGTCCCGGCTCCGCGGCCCCGTCCGGCTCCTCCGGCTCCGCAGCGCCGAACGGGGCTGCGCACGTGACCGCGCCCCGCGCCCCCATAGGCTGCGGCTGCCGGGCAACGCGCGCCCGCCCCTTCCCTGCACCTGAGAGCGCCCTACGCCAACTGCGTACGGGGTGCCGCGCCGCCCTGCGCCGGCTCCGTAGCGCCGCGGACCCGGCCGTTTCCTGCAGGCCGGCGCAGCCTTACGGAATCGGCGTAGGGCGGCTCGGCCCGCCCCGGCTCTCCACCTGCGGCCGCTGCTCCCCGCGCAGCCCGCGCGGTCCCGCCCGCCGCCTGGGGAGCGGCGCTGCCGCTCGGAGCGCTCCGTGGCCGCGCGGTGCGGGAGCGGTTGGGCCGCACCTGGAAACGCCGCTTGCGTAGAGCCCCTCCGAGAGGTCGGTGTGTGTTACGGACTCTCCGTAGTGTCGTCAGCGCGGGCGCCGCACCTGAGGGCTCCCGCCGCGCTAACGGCGTAGGCGCGAACGTGCCGGGCGCAAAGTGCGCAGCGCTGAGTGCACGGGCTGGGCAGGTGTGTGAGGGCAGGGCGGGCCCGGCCCCGGCCGCGCTCGGGGCTCCGAGGCGGGCACCGGTAATGCGGCGACACCGGCGCTACAGCGACCCCGGTCCCGGCCGCGAGCGGGAATAGCTCTGGCAGCCCCGGCCCCGCCGCCTGAGGGGGGCGCCAGGCGGGCCCGGGGCAGCGCTGAAGGGCGGGAGCCGGGCAGGGGTGATGGGGGGCCTCGGCCCCTCACGCAGCGCCCGACCATGGAGGGTTTAACATCCCGCTGCCAAATCCAAAGCAGTGCAGGAAAAGCAGGTTCCCAAACTAAGTTGAGGAATAGGGTTTCCATGTGAGGGGTTGAGCTCCTTGTGGAATCCTCAGCGACTGAGGACAAATTAAGGCACTTTCATGTTGTGTTTGGGCAGGTTGGGCTGCACAAGCAGTGTGGTGGGCAATGATTTCCATCTTTCTCTTCTAGAGATCAAGACAAATGGTTTTAAGTTAGTTTTCAGCTCCCTGCAATAGTTCTTCCCAATCCCAGGCAGGTGGCTGTTCTACAGCGCAGGGCTCTGCAGTGGAGGTGGAAAGAGCTCCCAGAGCTGATGATCATCGCGCTCCAGAGCAGCCCTGACCAGCAGAACCTTTAGGTATGAGGAGAGAGAGAGTTGAGTCTGATGACTTTTCTTTCTTCTTTGTATGTGTGTTACATAGAACAGTTACAGAACTTCAAAATCCTTCAGCGTTCCATGTGCTTCAACACTCAAATGGCCAATATAGTCACTTAAGTGCTTCAGAAATTCTGCCAGATTTTCTAGGTTAAGTGCCTTTTTGAACTCAGTTTCTAGCATACATGTGCATGGCAATCATATTCAATATCACTTTTTATACTTTTCAAAACTGATTTTTTACAGGCTGTGAAGATGAAAGACTGGGGAGCTTTATTCCAAAATAATCAGTACACAGCATGCTGTGCTGAAGCAGCCCCTGAGGGAACTTTGGCCAAAGATTGTAGGATCAGGAGATTTGTGGTGCTAAAGTGAAACAGTAACTTTCATTCAAAAGAGTGATTTCAGCATTAGAGTGGCAGTGGAAAGCACGTGTGCATTAATAACTTTCCATGCAGGGAGAGGTCCACCTTGTTCCAATTAGACTTACATTTTGTGTACTCCCTTGCAAGCCTGTGGCTGAAATGTCACCCTGGTTCTGAACAGACATTGCTTTGCCGTTGTAACAGACTTTTATCTTGTCATGCTTGAGCATTGAAAGGAGAAACAAATACGAAGAATCTCAGTTACTGCTTTCATGTCTTGGATCGAGAGATTTCAAAGTGATGAATGAATTTAGCCAAATCTCCTGTGTGACCTTAAAATATTAGTGTGGGCCTTGAAAAGAGACAGAAAATAATAGCTGGAAACCAAGGACTGGTCCAAGAACTTAACATAAGAACAGTTTTATTTGAAATTGATTGCATCAAATAGAGACACAGCGCAAATACTGCGTGGAGAAAGGCTGCTGGGTGGATGGTGGGATGGAAGGGGCAGCTGTGAAATGAGTGGCTGTGCAGTGCAGCTGGAAATGTAGTGAGGAGGGAAAAATCTGCAAGAGATGGCACCTCAGGTAGTGAAGTTATTGCAGAGGTACATGAAAGATGTTTTCAGCTGTGGTCTGAGTGAAATCTTGACTTTTTCTGTTGAGTTCTCCCTTGGGCTAATGATTTGCCAAGGGCAAAAACACAGAGGAAAGGGGATTGATGGATTAATTTAGAATACAGGGGATTGGAAGAGCTTTGGCACTGCACTACAAGGATATACATTTAACAAGGAAAAGAACATCTGAGGCTTGGAAAAAAGTTAACATCTGTCTTTAGGCTTCATGGAATGAAAAGGAAGAAAATTGAATTCATAGCTCTAAGTATAGTCAATAAAAGATGGGGATTGAATTGTACCAAAGGCAACATGGAATTAAGAGTTACCTTGGTGAAAGTTGAAGTAATTAACAATAATTGTGCTCTTTCTTGGGACAAAATACTGGCATAGAAAGAATTATTTTTTAAAATATGTAACTAGAATGGAAATAATATGTGTTTCCTACAGATTTTTCCATAGAAATAATTAAGCTGTTGTCATGTGTGCTTCAGTGTGACTGCACCCTCAGCCAAACGAGGGGCTCTGCAAGGCGCTGCTGGCTGGTGCCGTGTGAAGGTTGGAGAGAGGCAGGGATGGGCTCTGGGGCTGCTCTTCTGCCCCAAGTGCTGCACCGAGCACTGAATGGCCATTAGCTACAGGACAGGGGAAAGCCCTAAGTGAGCAAGGATGAAATGCAGCCTGTCAGATTTCAAGTGTTTGGTATTGTTTACAGACAAATGGGAATGCTCCTGTAGTGCCAGAGGGAAGAGGGATTTCTTTCTTGTTATAACTCAGAAATGTCTGTTTGAGACCTACCATTGTCCAGTGACCCAGTTCTTTATGGGTTTCAAATTCTGCCTTTAGACATATACTAAAGTTAATGGGGTCTGTGCAAAGATAGCTGAGGACAGAATTTGAATTGCAAAAAATAACTTTGTGTGCATGTCTTTTAAAAATCTTCATAGAAAAAGCTGTCTTTACATGGGAAATTAGTCTCATAAGATTGATATAGCAAAGAGTTTTATTTTGAAAAATCCTTACAAGATCTATATTAATTTTTATTTTAAAGTGTATCTCAGGCATGGAAGGGAGAGAATCAAGCAGGTAAGTATCCAGTGTAGCAGATGCTTAAAAACTGAGAATTTGGCCTGCAAACAAAAGATGATATGATTTATGCTGGCAGTCATTTGTGTACCTAACTCTTCACCAAGTTTTACACAGTGCTTGCTACTATCTGTTGCAACCCTGAATTCTCTGACTTTGAGCTAGAGCAAAGGAGATAAAATGGTACTGGAGGAAGATTAGACCGGGAGAGGAGGAATCACACACAAAATGTTGCACAGGGCTCCTCTAGTCCCAGAGCAGGCTCTGCAGGGTAACATTTTAGAGATCTTTTAAGCAATAGGGATGAGGATCAGCTTGAAGAGCAAGAAAAACTGGAACTGAGGAAGTGGGAAATACTTTCAGGTTATGACTGGTGCAATTATTAGAGCGGCTACTGAAGGCGCTGTGGTGGATTTAGCCTCAAATAAGAACAGAAGTTATGCCATGTGTGATTGATTCCAGGTTGGGTTACAATTTAGAAGTGCAATTAGTGAGTCATCTGTTACTTTATATCAATTATTAAAACCAACAAAGGTCTAGGTTAAAAAAAAGAATGCGTGCCTCAATATGTGCTGCTCCAGTTGTTAATTTCTGATTTCACTTTCTTGTTTGAGTGTCTCAGCTTTGTGGAGTTGTGGTACAGGGTGTTCCTTAAACCAGCTGGTGAGCGAGGCAGCGCTCCCCTGGCAGCCCCTGGGCTGTGGCCCTGTCACACCGTCCCACTCTCACCTGCTTTGGCCAGAGCCAGCCCGAGGCAGTGGCTGTGCTCACCTGCAGGCCAGCAGCTTCCTGGAACACTTGTAAACACAAGTGCTTTAATCTTGTTTTGTAGGTGCTGTTTAGGACAGAGGGCAGCACAGCTCGGCACTCCTGGCAGCTCAGTTGTTGTGGAGACCGTGCTGCCCTCAGTGCTCTGGCTGTGTTCTCACCCCATCTGGCAAGTGCTGAATGTGTAAAACTTTTCTTCTGGTGGCCATGACAAAACTCATAGCAGTAAACAGAACTTTGAGGGACAGTACCAGGCTCCATGGGAGAATTGATCTGACCCAACAGAGCATTCCTCATGAAATAAGAAGGCCTGGAAGCAAGTGATACTACCAACCTTCAGTGGGCATTTAATTACAGTTTCTAATTAAGGTGATGTCCTGAATGGTCATGTGAATTCTCCCGATCTGTAACATGGTGTAACATGACATACCAACATGGGGTGTTGGTACTTCCTCTGCCCGTCAGCATTTTGGTGTGAATGAAGGTGCCTGTGCCTGTTGTGCCCGTGGGAATGGAGGCTGCAGCTGGTTGCAGGGCATCTGTGCTGTGTGGGCTCTGAGGGAGAAGGGGCAGAAAGTTTTCTAGGGCCCTGTGGTCACTGAGCCTGTGGGGTTGGCAGTACTGAATGCAACAAGTTGCACACTGCAATTTAAGGGTGTGAAGTTGCAGAGACCGAGCACTGGTCTGTAACTCTGCTCTCTAGACATGCCTGGACCGTGTGAACAGACATCCAAAGCAGGACTGAACTTCACAGAGCTTCACAGTTTTGAGTCTTGATACTTTGTAATACACATTTGGGATGTGATTCTGTGATCACTGAGCCCTCACAATGACTGTGGTTGATGGGGTTTGCACTTCTGTGCTACTGGGCTTGTAGACATGCTGAACCAATCTGGAATCAGCTGGCTTTTCTGTTTGTGGGTAGGACATGATATGTGTTTTATCTCATATCAATATGAGATAAGTATTTTCATTTATATCAGTGGCAAGTAGATAAATATTTGGGGGTATATGTACATCCTTTCTAGAAAAGCAGAGATACAGTTGCAAGGATTGTTGTTTTAGGGAAGAGTGTGATTGGACCAGATAAGGGATGACAGGAGTTTGGTGCAGGTCCTTAGACAGATATATTAGGGTGGGTTTTTTCCTTCTCCTTTGAAGTTTAAGACTGAAAACCTGCCATCATTCCAAAGCAGAAACAACTTGGGTGGCCTTTTTATCACTAATAGTCAGAACAGCTAGGCAGGACTGACTCCACTGAAAAGAGGCTCTGTCATACAAGAGGTTTCCTAGGTCAAGATTAAAAGCAAAACAGCTCTCATCACATGAGCCTTTGTACTGCACCCATATTTTCTAAATGCTGTTGGCTTATCTTTAATGTTTGTGCTGCTATCAAAAATAAACCCAGCTTCTGTCTCCCCGGGTGTTGTATTCAACATCAACAGTGAATAGGCTTTTTCATTCCTAAATGCTAATTTCCTTTCTGTTTTCAATCTGTTTCTGGTACAAAAATTTTTTGTTTTCACTGGGTTTGGTTTCTTCCCTCTTTGATTTTTTAGCTTCATGTTTTTCCCTTTCTGTATCTGTTTCTGTCTTGGTAATCAGTATTTTTTTTTGGTGGAAGCAGTAGCTGAGTGTCTATCAATGACCCTGAAGTCTAGAACTTGAAACAGAGTTTGTTTAAGTGCAGCTGGCAGCACAGTCATAATAATTTAAAGAAAAAAAAAGCTTTACCAAGATTAATTTTTCATCAGCAGATTGAAAATTATTCTTAGGAATAATTGTAATTGTCTCACTTTGAACTGTGGTCAGAAATATGGCCTAAAAATATTGCTATAATGAGAATTTTGGTTCTAATGAAGTAGTGTTATAACTTCATCAAAAATGTTGTGATACTAGAGCCAGAATTCAATGGCATTTGGAAACTGCTTGCAGGCTGTACCCTTGGGGTAAAGCCCTGACCTTGCTGAAGCCGGTGTGGGTGTGTCCTGAAGGCACCAGTACCCAAACCCAGCCCAGGCCACGGCTCAGGGCAGATTGGCAGCCCCATGCTGGTTATCTCCAAGTGGCTGAGGCTCCAGAGCAAACAGATCAGGTCCAGCATGCTGAATCCCCCAGGTGACAAATGGGTGTTGAGCAGCACCAAGGACTCTTTGCAGGCTGCTTTGTCTCCTCTCTGATGATGTGCTGTCCCCTCACACTGCACAAACAGAAGTAACCTTTCCATATTTGAGACTCTTCACTCCATGTACCCATGAAGCTGCTACTGTGCTGGCTGGTTTTGTCACATAATGTGATAAATGGAAAACAGATCTGCAACAGATACAAGTCATATTCCAGACTTTAGGCATGTACCTCAAAATTTCATCAACTTTGATATGCCAAATGTTATCTAAATGTGGATATTCAGTAGCTGGAGATGTCAGGGAGCTGTGACTAGCAAATGAGCTGTGTGTCTGCTGAAACACTGAGAAAGATTTGGGTGCCTGTGCTGTGGGAGGTATGGAGACTGCAGTGCTGACTATCAGTTTTGAGGGGTATCACATTTCCCTCAAAGGGAGAATTGAGCCCAGGCTGTAAAGAGGGTGGGCAGCCCAAATGTTTGGACAAATAGTTATCCTTGTGATGAGCATTTACAGTAAAGCATCTCCCAGGGTTTTCTTGCTCCAGTGCAAGTCCAAAATGGTCAGATTAGGCATTTGAACAGAAATATACCTGTATTTTGGGGAGAGTGTATTTTACATGTACTTTCCCATGATGATCTAAGCTTGCTTGCGTTAAGAGTGGGAAGTTGAGCACTGTTGGTGTATCTTGTATCCTGGTTGTTCTTTTTTTTTAATTAACCTGCCAAATAATTTTAATATGTGCATGTAGTGCTGTCCTGTTTGGCCTTCCTGTTACAGATGCTGTGCAGCAGTTCTGCCTCATGCCCTGGTGTTCAGCCTTTCTATCAGTTAACTCAAAGAAGTGTAAAAATTCTATTGCATGCAAGTGTCCACAGAGCTATAACTTTTTATTTATCCTGCTTGTTCTTTGATGACCTAAATTATTTCAGCTGTTCTAATTACTTTTTTTAAGAACTATTGATCTCTCAGGGTTTTTTGTGGGAGGACTTAAGGAATAGTGTGTCTCACAAGCAGCATAATAGGTGTCTGCAAATTAAGGCAAGCAGACAGACTGTAGTAATGCTGTAAACCAGCTTATTTTAGGCTAAGTTTTATGTGAAATATTTATGTACTCATTTAAATGCTAAAGAGCTGAGGTTCCTGCAGTCCTGAGAGCACAGCTGTATGTCTGTATGTCAGGCAGCAGTTGTGTCCTTAGTGGAAAGCCCCCCAGTTGTGTTCTGAAGGCATTCAGCAGCTGGGGCCCTTTGCTAGAAACCTGGAAGCTCAGGTGCTGGGGCTTTTAGCCTCCTCTGTCACTGTGGTTTGTAGAGTGTAGCATTAAAATCTCTCAGTTCTGCTGTGCTTTAGGTCATCCTGGCTGTGGAATGGGAGATAGTGGGGATTTCCTGAGGGTTTAGAGAGCTTGCTTCATAATTTGTGTTTGAAGCCAGCACGGTGTGTTTGTTGTAGATATTGTTTAGTTTAACAAGGTTTTGTTATGTGCAAAATTAAAGTATTTCTAAATGATAGGGAAATGTAAAATGTGAAAGCCAAAGGAAAAAAGAGATTGTGCCGTTTCCTTTGGGTTTTGCCGCATTGTGCATCTTGCAGTGAGTCCCAACCTGTGTTAGCACTCCCGCTGGATAACGATCTGCCCTCCTCCCAAGGGACAGCACCACGCAGGCAGAGCTGCTCCTCTCCTCTGTGCTCACTAATTGATCTCTGGCTTGGCCACTTCCAGCAAGGTCACAGAACTGGCAGCTACAAAAACAGCGTTCTGTGGAAAATTTAAAGGGGAAGAGTAGAAGTACCTAGGATGGGATTATAATTTTTTTTTTAATTCATAAACAATTTATTGGATCTTCTATTTTGTGTCTGCAGAAGTCTGAAACTTGGAAAGGACTGAGAGCAGAAGATTATCCATTGTGACCTGTTCCTGCAATTTGTGAGTGAGCCCTATCCTGCAAATTGCTCTTTTCTCACTTTGTAATTCCACTTCCATTATTATTAGAACACAGCATGAATATTTCTATTCATATCCTGTAAAGGCAGAATGATCCCTAAGCAAGTGTAGTATGATCTTCTCCATTTTTTTTCTTTGCAGAGGGTTTGTCATGCTGGCCTTGAAAGGCATTCGTGTGTTTGGGTTTTGTTTTCTTTTTGCAAAAGTGCTTGCAATCATTTATGCTGCTTTCTCAGAGCTGACTCTTGATTAGTTCAGGTGCTTTACCATTAGAAAGGTGATGGAAATTTGGAGTTCAAAAGCCTGGACAAGCAGCAGCCCCAGGCTGTCAGTGTGGCAGAGCTGTGTCACTCACTGAGCACCGTTCCAGTCCCTGTCATTGTCACAGCAGGGCCTTTCTGGGGCTCTCAGTGCCCTGTCCTGGCAGGGACAGCTCCATGTGCAGGGAGAGCTCCCACAGCCCTGCCCAGGCCACTGCATGGCTGCCTAAAGCTGGGTGCCATGCTGCAGGCAGCAAACCAGGGAGAGCTGCAAATAAAAACATGCATTAGCACTGCTTCTTGAAAAGCAGAAGGCTGTAGGGGGTTTGAATAAAGGAAATGGGCCAAACTGTGAAGGCAAGGCTGGAACACTGAGGGCAGAATGAAGCTGTGCTGCATTATTAGGGGATTCATGAATGGTGTGGCAGAGAGGGGGAAAGGGGCATGGTTGACCTGGTGTGATGTAAAAATACATAGAATGTGCTATACAGAGTCATAGCTGCTGTAGCATCTTTAAAGGGTAAAATGTGCAGCTTCCTCTGAAGTGGGAGCATGGCAGGATCTCACAAAGCAGGCGTTCAGAGGCACCTTGTGGGGAATACTGTCCATTCACATGATCCAAATCACAGTCAGTAGCATACACTGTCTTTGTAGTTGCTCTCAGTAAGCTGGTAATTGAATTATCAGCTGAATATTGAAATATTACACACCCTGTTTTTGGGAGAGGGGTGTAGAAGCAAGCCTAACTTGATTATTGCATCAAATCAATTTCCTCTTCATTGTGAGTTGAAGCAAGTAGTTGATGGTTCAGAACTCCTTATGCTCCTTCTGTTACAAAGAACTCTGCCAGTGTTTGGTGTTTTAACTCTTGTGTGAGACATGATACTGCAGAGAGGAGCAGAAAAGATTAAATTGTATTAAATTGTCATAAGCCCCTGAGCTGATGAACTGGTTTGATGCTGTTTGTTCCACTAGGACTCGAAGCCATTAATTGAATAATCGTTTGTTTGAGTCTTTAATTTGTTTATAAATATGTATAGTAACTAATGAGGAGGGAAGGAATCATCCCGAGAGTCACCTTGAGCAGAGGATAAGCATTCCTGGCGCATTCCTGGGAAGCAGCGCTGTGGTGACGCTGCCCAGCCTCTGCCACCGCGTGGCAGCTGCAGCTCAGTGCCGGCCCGGGCTGGCTGCAGAGCTGCTCCCGCTCGAGGGAAGGGCACTGTGCCTCAGGGAAAGGCAAAAGCACAAATATTCCTTCCGCAAAATCACACCTGGAGTTTCAGAAGTTCTCCCTGCACAAACCAAATGTCAGCCTGTGTGCGGGGCTGTATCTGAAGCTGACAGTGTCTGTTTTCTGCACGAAACTTGCTTCGGGGGGCAGGGCTTAGTGTTTCACCCCGTGTGAGGCACAGTCCAAGGAGGAGGTGGAGGGATGTTCTTTGTTGATGTCTGGCTATGGAAATGCATAAGGACAGACCAGCCTGTAAAACTGTCTCAGAGGAGAGCGTTTTTGTACTTATGCATGATTTGTGTATGTGTGCATTTATTATAGAGCCACTATAAGTAGCAATAGCAGAACTTGGGATAATGGTTAGTGTTTACTAATGATATAATGATTGAAGCTGACTTTTGTTTCCAAGGGACCTTACAGCCAGGTTATGTGGCATTACAAGAGATGATTAGTGTCTGTGCCTCACAAAAATGGTGAAGGTGTAAATATTGACTTAGAGTAGCAAAAACAGTTATTACAGTCCACAGAATGGTAAAACTGCAGATTAGACAAATGCCATACATTATTACAAAGCACTGACTGATATGGGAGCCATGATCTGTTTTTAAACACTTGACATTAAGTAAGTTAGGTTTTATAGGTTTAAAGTACCTATGGATTACATTATTCTTGAAGAGTACTTGGGCTAAATAAGAGCACAGCAGGATCTAGGGGAAGTAATTGCTCTCCAGCAATGGAAATGTGCTCCTCTGAGGGGGCAGCAGGGATTGCTGAGCAGGATGAGACAGCTCCTTCCGTGAGAATGGGTGTGCAGAGTGTCTGGGAACGGCAGGTTCCATTAGGCTGGAGAGAGCCTGGTGCAGAGCACAGTCCTGGCTTATCCTGGGAGGAAGTGCCAGAGCACAGTGCTGCTTCCTTCCACCAGAATTCCTGTGTGCCCTCGGCTCCATACATAATTCACATGCAATGCATAATTAAAGCACTATAAAGCCACACTTACTTTCATGTATTTAAATTCCTTAATGAGCCATAGATGGGTTTTGCCTGGTCTGTGCTTTTGCTTTGCCTGTTTCTGTAGTGTGTTGAAACAGTGAGGACCATGGCCCAGTGAGTCAGCAGCTCCTGAGAACCACTTCCAAAATACTAATCAGTGCTAACTGTCAGGATTAGTGTTCTGTTAGAAATAAAAGTTGAACTATATAACGAAGAATCATTAATTTGCAGTGTCATAGATTCGCTTCCTCTGTTAGCAACATCTTTGTAAAGCACAGCCTTTTCAAAGTAAAAAACCCCAACTTTTGAAGGGTACAGATCTAACAGTAGCAGCAAAAAAGCTCTGCCTTGAATGGGCTAGGCTGTGATCCTTCCTAGGAATAGTGTCTGTGTGGCAGCTGGGTGTGTACAACATCTGTTTCCTCATACAGTCTGCAATAAAGACTGGCTTACACAGAAGGGAAAACATCGATTGTACCTCTTGAACTTTCTCCCATTCCTTTCTGTTCTGGATTCCTTCTCTTCACATCAGTAGTTTGTGACTGGATCACATGATGGTATTTCCAGTACTTCCAGTGCTGTAATTGCTCTGTGTGGAAAGCATTGCTGAGGTGCCCTGGGCCTTTGCATTTCAAACACTGGATTTGTAACATTTTATATATTTAATCACCATCAAGTAGAGTGTTTGGATCCAAGCTATTTAGAGCAACTGTCTGTACTATTGCAACCCACTCAGGGCCCTGAGGGAGACCTATGAACAGAGAGAAGGCTCAGATTTATTTGAGTAACTCAGTATTGCCAAATACTTTGGTTTGCTACAGCTGCTGGAGAAGTATTGGGAAGATCTAACCAGAGAACATGGTGTTAGAAAAGATCTGTTTAAAGATTCAGGAGACTCAGGAAAATGCTGCTGCTTTCTCCTCTGAGCACCAGAACTATGAAGAAAACCGAACTTATGTTAAGTATGAGGTAAAAATCAATATCTGAAACATTCTTCAAAAACAGAATTGAAGGCTTACATCCTTTTAAGCTCATGGCAGGAAGAGCCTCTTCTTTGCTTGAACAAGTTACTGTTTACAGCAATTTTTTCTTTGCTTGAATGGGTTACTGTTTACAGCAATTTTAATAAAGTATCTCCTGGCAAAAAGACTAAGTTGTAACATCTCCAAACCTTTTATAGATAAGAGAGCGTCCTTCAAAATGCACACTGCTCAGTTAAACCTGGGTAGCACGTGTTGTGACAGGGTGCCTAGTCTTTGATAGACTGCATTAAGCCTTTTTCATTTTATCTTGATAACATTTAGTTCCTTTCACTTTTGGGATGTTTCTCTTCTGTACTTTCCCAATTTTTTTCTCCTCTTGGAAACAAACAATCCAAAGCATTATTCTGTCACTTGGCAGCTCTCAGGAGCTTTACTACTCAGAATTTGGATGAATACTCCCGCAAGCAGTGTAGTTCCAGGGCTGCTTCCAACACCAAGCCATGGGTGTGCTGTAGCCCTCCCCCTGCCCAGTGCCAGGAGCTGCCCTGCTCCCTGGTGTGGGTCCCCAGCCCTTCCTTGGGGGATGTCAGACCCTCTGTCTCTGAGGTGAAGTACCTGTGCTTATCCCAGCCTGTAGAAATGGAGGCATTTTTCTGACAGCTCACTACAAACAGGATTTTACAGAATGATGCCTCAAACAGAGGGGCTCTCCTCTATTCTTTTTCTGTTTCACACTTTGCTATGGCACGTCCATCTGTAACCTCCTGACCCTGTGGAAGTGCAATCCAACAGCAGCCCTGGTCAGGTACTCATGAGTGAGGCTGTGCCACGAGTGAAGGTTTGTGGTGAGGGCCAGGCATGTTTGGCATGTTTAGCACAGTGTGGTCTGCTTCCTTCTCTTCAACACTTTGTCTGCAAAAAACGGTGAGTTTTTCTCCTTGTAATTGGTTCTGTGCCTTATTAACTGTTAGTCTCTGTGCCAACATACATATGGCTGGGCTCTGTTGTGCTCACCATTGTCTGTTGTGGCTTGGTTTTCAGGATGTGAGTTTATTTTCTTTCCCACCCGATGGTGGCGCAGTGGGCAGCAGTGGGGAGTGGTCATTAGGGCTGAGTCAGTAGATCCTGGTGCCTCCGCTGGTGCTCAGCTGCAGTGCTGCACTGCCCCTCCATCCCATGGGCTGCTTCTGCAGAGGCCTCAGGAAAGGACGTGCTGTGCTTCCAGTCTGTACTGCCTCGGAAGAAGCACATTGCTCCTGCATTGCATCGAGCACAGTAATTCAGAGCATTCTCTGAAAAGTGAAGTGGCCAGAGCAGACACAATAACAGCTCCATCAAATATTGATAAAGTAGGATTATTAATTAGAATAGGGGTGTAGGATTAAAATGTCCCTTGAGTTGCATTCCCCATTTGATGTGAGAGTGTGGTTTTGTGGTCAGAGAGTGGGAAGCTCAGGATAACTGGAATCTTTTCTCATCTCTTCAATGTGTTTGCTTAATGTCCTTAGTGGTTCAGGGGATATATAATACTATTGACCAGAGCTGCTAGAATTCTGATATGCTCCTATGGTGGCACTGCTGGGAGTGAACTTTACAAGGATATCTCTGTTAGTGTATTTTGGTCTGATTTGTAGCTCATATAGCTCATAAAAAAGAAAATCCCCTCTGACCAAGCTGGTAATTTGCAGTCCTGTTGTCCTGGAGTCCTGTCCTCCCTCAAAGAGCTGCATGTCTCTGTGAGAGGGTGAAAACACTGGGTCAGTTCCATGGAGCATATGACACTTAACCTCTTGGCCCTCAGGTGCAGTGAAGGATAACATTTTGCTTCTGACAGTGTGTGTAGTGCTGAAATAAATAGATACCAAAGCAAAGAGAATGAATTGAATTTCCCAGTTAGACAGCCCTGGTGCAAAAAAGGAGCTTTCAATGTCTCCCACTTGAAAAAGACACTACAGGTTAGCTATGAGATTTCCTTTTGGAACAAAGCCCTGATCTGCATCACTAATAACAGCTGAGGTCATTAAAGTTGAAAGAATTTCCCTTTTAATTTCTTTTGAACAGTATGTGCATTCTTTGTGTCACTGGTGTTAGCTTTTCCCACAGTTCTGGTCTGTCAGGACAGTGCAGTAAGGATTTATTTTCCTCTTAAGGTTCTTCCTGGTTCTAATATTCTACCTAGAAGAAGTGGTTTAGACCTGTTATAATTATACAAGTTCTGTAAATTAATTCTTCCATTCCTGTGCACTAACACTTCCCCCCTGTGTTCTTGGGTCCCTCAGAATGTGTCCGTGCAGCAGCAGTTTAACATCCCTGTGTGCCCCAAGGCTCTTTTAGCTGATAGAACTCTCCAATCTGAAGCATCTTCTCTTTTTTTTTTCCCTCTTCCCCTTCTGAGTGTTTCCCTGCTCTCTCTAGAGCCATTAGGTGCTCTGACTATGCACTTCAGGAGATCAATATGCTTTTGGCATTCACAGGCATTATTATTCTGAGACTGTACAACTGCTATGTATTCATCCTATTAACATCTGCTCAAAATTCCCAACATCCCAGCACAGCTAACAGAGAGTGACCGTGTTGTCCTTGGTCAGGCTCTGTGCAATGGATGTTGACACCTGGTTTATTGTTGGACAGATTCCACTTCCCTTTTACTTTGTTCTGACCTCATTTCACCCCAGGAAGCTCCATTTCAGCTGGAGATGGATGAATGAACTGGGAAGCATTGTGTCCACTGCTGCTGTGGCAATTCCTCTGTGTTACTGCCCAAATAAGTTCTTTAGTTCCTACATTGTAGGGGCCAGTTCTGACCTAGCAGCAAGATTCCAGCAGCCCTCGAGGATGTGCCTGTAGTGGAAGCACCATCTCTGCAAAGCAATAGAAAAAGACAAGAGTCTGCTGGGTAGATTGAACAAATCACTGTCTTTATGGCTGATGTAACAGAGGATTATGAGCTTTAAAGTCATGGAAAGAGGATGAACTGTGCCTTTGACTTCAGTGCTATCTCTGTGGATATTGAGTGGTGGGAATACAATGTCAGCTTTCTGATTGTAACAGGTTGTGGCAATGGGTTAAGTTAGGAGGGGAAAGGAAATTGGAGCTAAGTGTGTCTCAGTGTGGAAGTTAATAGCCACGAATGGGATTCACTGTTTTAAAATCCTGCCTGAGGAATGTAACCTCTTATGAATGGGAAGAAACTGTGTCAAGGGGAAACACGATGTGTTGACATTACTGGCCTTCCCTCCTGCATTTTGGTTGCTTTACTCTTCTCATTGCTGTTCTCCCAAAAGTTGGTTGCTATAATAAGAAGTTAGTTCAGATTGTAATGTGCACAAGATTACTTAGGGTTAGCTCTGACAGACAGAATAAAATAAAAAGTAATCATTTGCTCATCCAAGATTTCAGGGAAATGCCTGTATGATTCCCCAAGTTAAAAGAGGAAATGTTATAACAGCCCATACGAGTTTACTTTTTACCTTCCTAAGTGAAAGGAAGCTGTAAAATCTCAGAAATACTGGGTACTAGGCTCTGATTAATCTCCATTGTCTGGCCTGAATCAAAGGAAATGCAAAAGCCAAGGGAACCTGTGTTTTAGCAAGCTTTACAGGAGGCAGAAATGGAATTGAAGAAATCTTCACTTAGTCTTGTATATTACAAGTGGCAGTGGTTTGTCATTTTCTCAGAACACACACAGACACACACACATACCCCAAATAGATTTTCCTGCTTCTTGGATCCTATTTTTTCCAGCATGCTTGCCACAGTGACCTCCTGTGAAGGGAGACTGGCAGAAATATCCAAAGCGCCCTGGTTCAGAGTCATGCACTAAAAAAGGGTTTGGATCAAATGGAGTTTAAACCTTCAGCCCAAGGTTTCCTTTGAAAATCACTGACGGGCCCTCGTGAGCTCCCAGTGCCTGGCTGGGGGTGGGGTTAGCAGAGCCAGGACTCTGATGCATTCGGACACCCCGGAGCAAGGCTGAGCTGCTGCTGCTCCCTGCCATTGTGGGAGGCTCAGCCGTCTGTGCTTTGGCTTCCCTTCTGCTCCCAGAGACAGCAGAGGAAATTTTGCTCAAGTCCTGTAGTAGATGGGCACCTAAAGCTGAACTGGAAGCAAAAACATTCATAATTTGCCCAGAGAGTGTGGCTGGGCTGGCATATGGAGTCACTCCCAAAGCTAATGAGAGTTAAACTGTCAGGTTTGTGACTTCTGTCTCATAAAGCATTCAAGCATAACAAATGGTGCTGACACACTGGCCTTGGCTTGGAAAACTTCTTTAAATATACAAGATGCTGCTTCTTACTGGGGTATATACAAAGCTGGCTTAGATGCAGTGAAGTTTCTTGGGGATAAAATAGATAGTGTTCCAATAAGCTGTCAATTATGTTTCTTTCCAGAAATGTTACATGTAATTGGTGAATTGCAAGGCTGGATTGGCATTAAATAGTTGATTTGAAGTATTATAATTATTTTTATGTTTTTCCCTATAGTTCTTGGGAGGATTCTATATCCATCCACTTCAATGTTTTGTATACAGCCTCATAGGAAGCTTTATGTGTGCCTCGTCAGAGAGATGCTTAGGTGCTTATTCTTGCTCTTGCTGAAATGGTTGTAAACCAGATGAAGTGGTGCTTCATGGTGCTTTTAGCAGTTCTTGGAAAGTTTCTACATCCATCCACTTGAATATTTGTATACAAACTCATCAGAAACCATTCTTTTTTTTTTTTTCCAAAAGCCATTGAGCAGATTTTGTTTCAGATTTTGTTCAGTATTGATGAGATCCTGTGCACATTCAGCACACCAGTTAGCAGAGCAAGAGTTTCAAGCATTTGTGCTGCAGATCAATATCTGCTCTGACAGAAGCCCAGCAGGAGCTTGGTTTGCCTGCTGTTGTGAGACATGAAGTAGAAAATGTGCATAAACCATGCTGGCTAAGAGGAGTGGAACAGAGCTTCCCTCAGGGCAGAGGCAAGTGCTGAAGCCCTTGTCTCTGGTCCAGTTCTGCAAGTAGAAGCAAACAAAAATACTCATTTGGAGACCACGAGAGTAAGCTTGAATGCTGTTAACACTTCTGTGAAGATCTGTGTTGGTCATTCTAAGAGGTTTGTTAAGCAATCTGACAAATGGCTGGTGATGGAGACTCCGGGGTTCAGCATCCCAGCAAAATGGCAGCGTGTGCTGTGTGAGTCCTGCCAGAGCCTGTCAGCCAGAGCAGATCCAGCCACTTGTGCACACCCACGTTAGGTAGGGCCATTGTTCTGGGAGATTCAGTCTGTGAAGTAATAATGCTAATACTGGTGTGAAACAGTACTTTCAGTATTTTTCTAATATTTCCAGTATTTCCTAGAAAGGCAGAAGTGTGCCAGCCCAGAATACTGAAAGTACTGGATAATATCCCCACCTACTATTTCTTTCTAGTTGTCCCTTGCCTTTATACTGAAAAATCTGTCTTTAGTTGACTGGATTAGATTTGGAGATAATAGAGGTGTTTAGTGCTCATTAAGGTTTAAATACACAAAAGTGAGCCCCACATCTTTGGCATCTTGGAGAACATTACTCATTCCTCAACATTTGGCACATTTGTGATCTGCATCCATTTTAGTTCCTGTCACCTACTCTGGTGACAGTGTCCAGTTTTCCCAGAGGCCTTATTACTGAGCAGAGTGTGTGTGAAGCCTGTGAGGAAAAGCAGAGATTGCAGCTGGAAGGAAAATGAGGCAAAACTTGCCGATTTTATGCAGAGTCCAAAGGTGTAATTTCCATGGCAAAGATAGATGTCAGACAGAATTTGGAGGCTACACTCATCTTCAGAACTCACACGGTGCAGCTGGATGTGTTTGTTTTTCAGGTCCAAAATTCCCTATTCTCCCACTCCCCTGTTTGGCCTTCCCGGAATACAAACTTCAGCAGGAGGAAGTTCCTTCGGCCGGGCTGTGCTGCAGGGCAGCCTCGAGTGTCGGTCCCTTCGGTTTTCCCCTGAAGCCCAGCCCGGCTCCGGGGCTCTGGCAATGCGGAGCTCTGCAGCAAACGCTGCTGATCCAACCTCTGCGGGCTTTGGGGCTGGGAGCACAGCCCTGCCCTCCAGCGGCGCCACAGCTCCCTGAGCCCCGCCGGGAAGCAGCTATTTACAAACGCCTTGGATCGTTTGTGGCACAAACAGCAGCAAAAAGGCCTCTCAAAACACCCTCGGATCCTGGCAATGTATTGGGCACATCCTTCCTGCTATAACATTTTACTGCAGAACATCTTGCCTGAGACCCCTTTTACACTGCTTTGGCTGTCTCCCGTTAGGTGATCAACATTCCCATCCTCCCATCTGCCAGAGAGGCCCCTTGGAAGGGATTCACCTCCACCAGGCAGCTGTATGTAAGCAGGGAAGAGGATCAAAGGGCACGAGGCTGACCTGCAGCATCCAGCGGGGTCTCTGTAGATCAAAGGGTGCACCCATGGTCAGAGCCTGACTTCTGGGACTTCCTCAGAGAGCTTGGCAGGAGTGTGGCCCTGCCTTTACCATCTGGGTGTGTTTGAATGGTTTATCTGCACATGCTGGATATCTTTGTTATGGTCCTTACAATTAGCTCTTTTTTGGAATGAGGAGTGTCAGAAAGATCTCTGAACAAGCAGCCAGTGCTGCAAGGCAGAGGAGGTGATTTCAGACCTCAGGCAAACATGTTCATTCTGCCCTTGTCCTCTGGACTGCCCCCCTCCTCTTCCTCAGCACTGCAGTTTTATCTGAAGCTGATGATCATGCTGCAGGAAAGTGAGGCTGTGCCAGACCTCTGCACACCCGTGCCAGTGCCCAGACAAGGACCCTCCTGCTGTGCCCTGAGCCCACTTTTCCCACTGCCATTGCCCAGGACTGACCAGTCTCACAGGCTCAGGACTGTGGTGTTAATCAGGCAGCATGATTTGCTTGCCAGCAGTTCTGATTGGTAGTGATAGGAAACTAAATTTATTGTGTCAAAAAAATGTAATTAGGATGTCTCAAGACTGGACATTTTGTGTGATTTTGCCAGGTTTTAAAAGCAACTTTAAAGCTTTGGCTCCCAGCCCAAGCTCTGCCTTGGCCGCTGCGCTGTGGGATGTTGCAATAGGTCTTGCAGTGTCCAGGGTGCTGCTGGCACAGTTCTGCAGCACTGCAGGATGTGTCCAGTTGCTCCGGTTCCCCGGGGCTGCTGGAACATTCATTTCTTTCCTACAGGGGCCTTTGGTGACTTTGGCAGTGCAGAAGGGACATCTAGTGGGCTGATGGGAGAGTGGGGACAGTGCCTGTTCAGGGCAGCAGGACAGAGCCAATTTCCAGTTAGAGATTGGGCTCTGGGGAACGCTTGAGCATTACAGCACCAAAATGTGTTTAAACATTTCAGTGTACAGAATTGGCCTGCGAGTCTGGAGGCTTGAAATTCCAAAACTTATGGAGTAAAAAATATTCCTGACACTTTTCAGCAGTGTCAGAAAACAGGAGAGTGTATGGAAGCACTCAGATTTGGCACAGTTTTTGAGTGGAACTGGAAGGTTTTTTCTTTATTTACCCAACTTCCCAAGCCTGCAGCCACTGTTAGTATGGACTGCTTAGTGTAATGTTGTGCCTAATGGCCCTTGGAGGATAAAGCTGGGAAAAAATCATGACTGATGCTGTTGGCTTCCATTGTTCAATTCAGTAAAATAGATTTGTGCCCAGTGGTTCCAGACAGTGAGGAGGGAAGGTGAGGCTCTGTCCTCTGTGGCAGTCACAGCGTGCACATGACAGGAGAGAGGAATGCCTTTATTTGTACCACTGATATTTGCAGGCTCTCACACGTCCCCAGTATCCAATCTGCAGTATTAGGATTATTTTAAGCCCTGTGTGAGGAAAGATTGTGAAACTCCTGCGAGTGTACATTGTTCTTTGAGTGAAAAGCAGACTTTTGCCGAGGTACTCTGCTATATGATTCTCTCTGAACTTTTGTACAAAGATGTATAGGATTGGTTTATGCCAAGTGTAGAGAAAAGTGCAGAATAAGTGGACAGGAAGGTTCTCCTGAGTACCCCAACCTACTTTCTCCTTTTTCCTCTAATCCAGCTTGCCCACTGCTGCCCCATTTCCATGGCATGCATTTCCGGCTTGCCAAGGTTCCTGCTTCAGGCTGAGAATAGAAGCCTTGCTGTTATGCTGTCCTTAAATCTCCCATAATGAGTGTTACAGCAAGGAAAGCAGCTGTGTCCTTTGGCTCTGCTTTTAATGCTATGTTAAAGAGCAGATTATGGTGACGTTGGGTGGCAGCGATGCGGGGGTAGCACAAACCATGACCAGTTTGGGCAAGGCTTTAGCAAGGATGACTAAGGGCTTGGAGCTTATGCTTTAGATAACAAATCCACCCAATTGTGCTCTTTTGGAAATGTAGTCAAGCCTAACAAATCAGGGCCTTAACAGAGTTGCATTAGGGTCCTTTAATTGGACTAAGCTGGTTAATACCCACATTGGCTTTTGTATGCCCAAGGGTGCAGCACAGGAATGGTTTGCTATTTATGCTGACAAAATCTCATAAAATTGCAACCATGAACATTGATAAAATTAAATTCTAATGTCCTCACAGGTAGACAATGGATTAAGGTATTTTGATTATTTTGAAGAAGTTGGATGTAATTGTTTTCCTCTTCCCTCAGTCTGGCTAGTGTGACAGACTCTGTCATGGCTCTGTCCAGAGTTTGGGGTGTGACAGGCCACACAGCCCAGCAGGAACAGCAGGGCTGCACAAGACTTCAGCCTCTGTGGGATGGCCTCCACTTTCTGTGTCATACTCATTCTGTTTCATGAAAGCTGAGCAGGTCCTTCAGGTAGTCCTAGAAGCTATAAATTACCATGGATTAAGTGTGTTTTCCAGGTGTTGTGAAGTGTTGCACTACTGGACTTACAGCAGTGCCTGGCTAAGAATGGTGCTTTGTTGCCATGTTAATTGTGCAATGATTCATAGGCATTTGCTGGGATTTGGAAAAGGTGGATTGTTGAGAGCTTAATTCACACAGGTGAGGCAAAAATACTCTGAGCAGAAAGACTCTACACATGTCAGTGTTTGGTTACATCTCCTGACAGCCAAAGCAGAGTCTAAGGAGACAGAAATGAGTTCCAGATGGTTGTGGTAACTGGCAAGAAACTAATACTGAGGCTGATCTTGAGAAAACAGACTGAGGACACCAGAGATGAAAGAGGGGGGCAGGGTGGTCCAGATAAGGTTGATAACACATGATATATCATCTTTGGAGCATTCCAAGGCAGGACAGTGAGATGAACCATTTGTTCCTGAACTGCAGAGTCTGGGTGGTGGAAAGGCTCTTGCTGTGGCTGTTCTGCTTCTGCCCTGAAGGTAAACCCCCTGCAGTAACTATCCTTTTCCATGCACAAATCCCACCAGCCTCTGCTGCCCTTAAGGATGCTGGGATCATGCAGATTACTCACTGTAATTTTGCTCCTGATTTCTTCATGTGCAGCCTAGGTGTGTCTGCACCAATGCATTGCTATCTTGCATATTTCTTGTTTGAACCAGGAATTTGTCTGGCATCTTACCTGTGTTCTATTTTTAGTTGTTAGTGAAGGGTGAGGCAATGTACTTAATTCTCATTGCAGTTAGTTTAATCCAATTGTGATGTGGATTTAGAGAGACTTAGCAGGTCTCGGCTGAGTGTGGGCTGTCTTTTTCCAGGTACTGTCATTAAACAATGCACACTGATAACTTTTTCCACTTATAAAACTGAACCCATGTATCTAAAGGTGATGTGATTTGGTGCCTGGGTTTTGCACCTCTGTTGATCTCTGTAACTGTTCCTCAGTTGGGAAGAGGGTTCCTGTACATTTTGTGAGTTCACCTGACCTGTGGTATCACCCCACCTTGGCAAGACAGTAGTAAAGGTTAATGTGGACTAACTCTGCTTTTTGGGGTAAACAGAGTGCTTTTGTCTTATTTCTCTTTGAACAAAGCCACTTCTCTCAGGAAGCTGTGTTCGATCCTGCTGTGGACTTGGTCAGTAGGAGCCGATACAGAACTCGGCATCCTCCCAAGAGCCTGGGTCCCAAGCGGCTCCGAGCCCTGTCCCGGCTGCGGGGACAGCGAACAGCCCAGGTGTGTCCCGGCGTTCCGAGGGGCAGAGGGAGCCCCGTTCAGCAGCCCGGGGGCGGGCAGGGCTCAGTCCGCTCCGCTCCGCTCCGCTCCGCGCGATCCAGGCAGGCTTTGCCGGCGCTCCCGGCTCCGCTGCGGGCTCTGTCCGCGGGCTCGGTGCTGCTGTGGGCCCGGCAGCGCGGGGCGAGCCCGCCCCGCACCGTGATGTGGCCACAGGAGGGGCTTGCTGGGCTCCGGCTCCTGGCTCTCCCCGGAGGGCTTTAGAGCGGCCACTCTTGCACTTGTCATGGAATTAAAGAAAACTACCTCCAGGCCGTACCATGCTGCTCTCCTGCTGCCACTTTTCCTCTTGTTTTGGGGTAAGTTTTTGTCTTCTGTGCCTGATTCTTACCCAGCTACTATGCAGTAACTTTGATCAAATCTGTGACCTGCCCTTATATTGAACAAATTGTCATCTTACAGTTCGATTTGTAGCCTGAAAACTTTTGTCAGGAAGATAAATAGGCATTTCATTCTAGACGTGTTGTTCCTTCTATTTATTTCTTGTTTCTTTTCATCTTTCTCCCTGTGCACGTGTATGTTTGCATTTATTCACAAGAATTGAAAGTAATTAAGTATTCATGTAACTAAGTATTCAGTTATGATAGTAACCATTTTCTCCATTGGAAAGGTTTGAATATTTTGGTTGTGCCCACACAGAAGAAACACAGACCTTTATTTCCATCCTGTATGCTCAATAAAGACATCTGAGCACAAGAGGATGGTACCCTGAGGAGTGTAGTGCCAGATCCATCTGGTATAAAATGTGGAGGGAGATCACAGGACAGGAGTGTCTCCACTTAGAAATTTTGAAAAAAGCAGATCCATCCTCAAAGTGCAAGAAGCAATGAGGTAACAAAAGAGTTTATGAGGAAATGCTTTGTTTTGTGTTTTTTTCCCACACTGAAAACTTATTTTATAGCCAAAGAATCTGCTTGAGTACACTGAGATTCTCCAAATTCCCAATGCTATCTTTGGGTTCCATTGACACCCTTGTTTACATACAATATCTTATGTTCCTGAAAAATAGGTATCTCTGTTTCTTCTGGAATAGGTGCCTAGAGATCTGCTGGGCCTAGACATCTGTTTTAGTCATCTAGGGATTATAAGGTCATGTCAGGAACACGTCCAGCCTTTTACTGGAAAGTATGATTGGGGTTGAAGTGGTCTCCTTGTCCTGCCCTCAGCACCGCCACGCCAGTTACCTGTAGGTGCAAGTCAGGCTTGGTTTCCTCTGAGCAAGTAAAGTATGATCCATGGCATGAAGAAATGGATGTGAAATAGGAGAACATTGAGGAAATACTGTCAGAGCCTTTTCTCTGCTTGTGCCTGCTGAACGTGGCACTTGGCATTTTCTTGCATTCATAGGTGATGTTTATGTAATTTTTGAGATTTGGAGAAAGTTTTCAGCTTTTTCTCTGATTCCCCAACAGTCTCTTTTTTTCCCTCTGAAGCCTCCCAAGATTTCTGTTGCTCTGACCACCTCAGACCGTGAATGTGAAAGTCAAAATATGTTGTGATTTTTGTCTTCTTTTTTTTCTTCCTCTCCCTTGTACCAGTTTCTTTGTCTGGTGTGTTTGCTCCAAGTGCCTGGAATTCCTCTGGCCACAGGGAAGCAGCAGGACTGTCTTTTGTATCTGGTAACCATAGCTACTGGTTGGGAGTGTGAGGCAATTAGGGTGGCTTTGTGCGGGGCAGGGGCCATGGAGGATCCCCCGTGTGCCTGCCAGGCCCTGGCTCCGAGGGTTCGTGCTCTCTGCCCACTGCACTTGTGGCTTTTCACTCCTGGAGAGGGCTCTTCTCTGGAGCCTGCTTTAGGGAGAACTTGGTGCTCTTTTGAGTGCAGGTGGATGGATGACTCCTCTTGCTGGAGCCAGCAGAGCTGGAGGGAAGTGCTGATTTTCATAGTCTTTTCACCTACTCCTATTTTGCAAGGGGAATTCTACCAGATTTTAACTGGAGTGAATGGTGCTATTTAGGCAGCACTTGCAGGTTTTTAAGGCCATGAAGAAATGTCTTTTCTTGCCCTTAGAAACCATATCACTACTTCTTTTATTTCTAATTGACTGAGTCTAAATGTCATTGAAGCAGAGAGTGCCTAAGCTACTTGTTCAAAATTTTTGTGGAAATTCTGAGAATGCAGCTGGCCTGATGCAATGTGTACCCACCAGAGCATCCTGCAGGCAGATGCTCACAATCTCCTGTAGTTTAAAAGAAACCCCGGAGGGGCAACTGCCTGTGACTCCCCTTTTACTGCTGCTGCCTGTGTAATGGGAGCACAATAGAATAGCTCCCAGCTAATTCCTTGTCTTTCAAAGAGATTCTGGAGGGCAGAAGGAGTGTCTTCTCACTTCTGTTCCCACAGCTCCAGCCATCAGCAGGCACAGGAATTCACATACCTTTTGCCTGGAAGATGCTTTGGATGCCTGCTGAGGGGGAACATGTGCAAGACAAGCCTTTTTTGCTATCAGCTCTAATGCCAGCTCTTGAGATTAGCTGGGACACAGGGACAGTTTAAGGCTTACTTCAAAACTGGGGAACAAACAGAAGCAATCTTCCCAGCTGTTTTGTTCATTGTCAGTATATTTAAATAAGAATTGGAAATGAAAGCCTGTGACTCACTCTGGTGAACTGAATACACAGGAAAGTCCCTGTCCCAGTGTTTGATCTGTGAAAATGGCTGAGAGATCAGAGAATATGTGAAACATGAAGGTCAGCTTGGAGGAGTGTTCATTAAGGGAAAATACTGGGGTGTCCTGAGCACAGGAGATCAAAGACTTACGGTGGCAATATATTCAATGCTGTCATAAACCAGGGATTCACAGCTCCTGTCTTCTTCCCAGTTCTAGAAGAAAGATAATAGGAGTTACACCTTCAAATCTGCAGTAAAACAGTGAGCAGATAATGAACACAAGCTAGCTGGCTTCTTGTTCTGTGGTAAGAATGAGTTCAATTCCCTGAAGTGGTATTTGTGACTAATGCTGTTAATGCCTTGGGCCATGATGTTGGCACTGCTGGGCCCTGTGGATTGGTGCCCACTGTTTGGCACCTTTTAGTGATTCACTGGGCAAGCTGGGGAGCAGAGAGCCAGCAATCACCATCCTCCTCCTTTGAGGGGGTAAATATTCTGCATATTTCACAAGAAGAACCTGAGCCACACTTGTGGTGCCTGAATGAATGAAAGTCTAGGTCTAGGCCTTTGTAAATTCTATATAAATATTTTACACCAGTAGACTCTGTGCATATATCTGGCATTAAAAGCTCTGTCACACCGGAAATCTCGTGCAAATGTGATGTGGAATTTGTTGGTCTCAAGTAACTAAGACAAACAATGTCAGAAGCAGCCTGAGAAGTGATGGGTACACCATGTCTGGGTACAACTGCAATCTGGCCTGTGTGCAGGGAGTGAGGAGATGCCTTGGAGTTGGTATCCAAGGTGGTATTTGGCTGAGACACTGGGCTTGTGCATTTAGCCTACCAAAACTCTCCAAGAGACATCAAAGTCATGAATAGGGAGGCTCTTTTTAAAAGTGACTTTTCCAAAAGGCACTCTTGGCACTGCTGGGATCCCTGGCATTTTGTCAGGCCATTTATTCAGTATGGTCTTGAAGTCCTGCCTGCTGATTGCCAGCACCACTTTTGGATTAGCTAATCTTTATTTTCAGAGTTTGTGGTTTTTGGTCATAGTGCCATGTCCTGCTTCACATAAATTATCAGATCTGGTAAGATGATAACCTGAGACAGTAACAATGATGATTAGTTTCAACCAGCAGATATATCTCAGAATCCTTTCTGCCATTTAAAAAATGGGGAGGAAGGTCTTGACTCTGGGCCCCTGAAGCACATGAAGAGGCCTTGTACCCTGAGCAGGTACTTGGAAGGTGCTTCCTGAAGAAGAATTTGGTTTTATCCTGCCGTTCTCTTCCATGGCTGTCCTTCCAAAGTGAGCAGGGGTGGGGAAGAGAGAGGGTGGCTATGAAAGCCCCTTTGCAAGCCTGTCCATTTCCCTTTCTGGTTGTGTGGATCCTGGGAACAGGCCAAAGTGTGTCCCCTTTCACTAATCCTTTACACTGACCAGGATAGGGAAAGATCAGCAGAGGTCAGCAGGGATTTACTAATATAAGCACATGCCTTCCTGTTGTCATGGAGACCTAACTCTCCATTCCTTTCTTCAGAGTTCATTTTGTAGTTGTGTTGCTCTGGGTTCCTTCTGGTGGAAGGGTTCCCTTTCTACCCTTGGCCTCAGGATCATTCTCCAGTGGGAGGTTTGCTGGGATGAGCCGCAGGAGCACAGCCTGACTGGTGAGAATTGCCCCAGGCTGGGCTTTCACCAGCCCTGGTTTTGGAAATTGGAGATCCCTCAAGCTCTGTGACTGTTGTGGTGCTCTGGGAATCTGCTCTTTTCAACTCTTGGCTGTAAATTGGGGTTTTTCAGTTGCTGTAGTGAGTAGGACAGGTGAAAAACATCTGAAGGAAGCTTCTTTCCACTTGAGGTGGATCTGACTTGTCCAAGCTCAATATCAGTTTTGGCTGGGCCAGGAAATAACATCCTGGCAGCCTGGCTCTTGTGGGAGCTGTGTCTGTGGTTGTGACCATTTTGCACAAGCTGTGCACAGGTGAAGGTACATTTTCATTTTCATCCAGTGCAGGGCATGTGCATGGTCAGGGGTTCAGGGATGGGATTCCCAGTAGGCACCACTGCCTCTGCTCAGAGAAAAAATCTGTCCTTCAGTACAAAGGAAACTGTGAGCTGAGAGCCCCAGTGCTGCCTCTTCCCTGCTGGAATTTCAGGAGATCAGTAAGACACCTTTAAGGTAGTTATCAGTGCAGCACTGAGCAGCTTCCACAAGGTCAGGGTGTCTGTAGATTGAGAACATCCATCCTCTATCAGTTACCCAAGACAAACTTGTGAAAAGCAAATCCCCAAAAGAGAAGCCAGCGAGTAATGCTAAAGCAGCATCTCCAATCACAGAGGTAATTGCCTAACTTCTCATTAATTTTGACTTTTTGTGGTCAAAAATCTTCGCAACTTTGACAAGATCACATAGTTCAGGTATAAAGTATAAGATTATTGAAGTCAATTATTAAAACAGAGCCTGGTAATGCAGCTTGTTTGCCTTAAAGTGTTACAAAAGGTCACAAACCTCATCGTTTGGGGAAAATCTTTGTCAGCTACCTTTAAAGTGTAAAACCAGCCCTGTCCTGACAGAGCTCAATGAATGCTTTATATGGGACTCTGGTAGCCTTTGATGTTCCTCCTAATCCACCCCTAAATGCCTGGAACTGTTCTTCAAAGGAGCTGTGGTCTCCTCCAGTTTCAATTCAGCACAGGCTTGCAGGATGGTATTATTATAATACACTTCTGGGGTTTTTTTCCCTTACAAATATCACTAATTTGTTTTTTTCTTGTGAAATGTAAAGGAAAACTTCTGAATGTCATTGTTAATCCAGCACCAACTACTTTGATGAAAAACTATAAACAGTGATTTCCTTGACCTGATTTTCATGGTTGTTATATTGTGCAGCAGGAAAAGCTAATTTATTCATTTTCCTTATTAGTGTTTGGTGCATATTCATATGCTATTCACATTCATATATTAATCTATTCCAAAACTGAGAGCAGTAAGTAAGTGTATGCCTAGGACTGATGGCTGAAAAGAATAAAAACATCAGATGTGCTCTTTGTCAAGCCAGATGTTCAGCACTGCCATGGAAGGAGTGTTAGGATTAGAATACATTCACACAGGGCCATGTTCTGTCATTGGGAAATATTCCCCATTAGTACAGCCATGCTGGATACAGGGACTGTGTGATGCAGTTTGGGGTTTGTGCTGTTAGAGTGCCTGAAGCCTCCACTGAGTCAGTCAGACACGTGGGGGATTTGCTGCCAGCTGCAGTTCACAGAATAATTTGCAGTTATTTAGATAAATTGCATTTCTTGTGATTTACACTGCATTGTCCTCAGCCTGCTCCATGCATGCCCTGTGAGCAGCACTGTGTTACTTCAGGATGTCTGTTCCAGAAAAGGAACCTTTTCCTCCAAAATGCTGTCCTGCTGAAGTACATGCATTAACCATGTATTAATGGAATGCTATTGTTCATGGTCACAGTGAGTTTTGAGCAGACCAGAGTTCTCCCTGTTCCTTCACTGCTGTCTTTGGTAGCCAGGAAGGCCTTTGCATTTGTTAGGGAAGCTTTGTGTTGTCTGTGGTTGAGCTATATGATGGACCAAACCAGAAAAGGTACAAAAAGGTGTGGGAAAGGCAGGAAATAGCAAAGGGCTTTGATGTTTAGCTTTATTTGCAAAAAAGCATTTTGCCTGTGTTCTTCTCATGGAAGCAGAAAGCCACACATGAGCCTTGGCAGTGACTCAGCCTGGCCATGCCAGCAGTGCCTGGGGATTCTGTGGAAATGGGAATTTCTCTGCAGATGGAGTGTGCTGCAGCTCCTTCCCAACATGCACCAGACTCCTTTTTTGTCCCAAACTGTGCTCCTGGCCTCTGGAAAGTGCGGGCAGGGGCGGGTTACTCATTAAGCCTACAAAGGCTCATATCTCCTGCCTAGTAAAGCTCTTTTGCAAATAGTTTCCTGGGCTTCCACTCTAATTGCCACAGAGATTCCAGGCAGATTCCGTCATCCTTGTTTTCTGCCTGACTGGGAATCTGAGAATAAAAGGGTTGATGGCAGAATAATGGGATTTCTGGACAGTGCAGGGCTCAGCAGCTCTCCCCAGCATCACATGAGAGGGGAAGGGAGGGGTGGGCCATGGAGATGATGCTGGGAAGAGAAAGGGCTGCCTAAATCCCTGAGTACCCTCCCTCCCCCTGCAGCACTGCCTCTTAAAAGAAGACTTAGAAACACTGCAGTCTTTGGTGGGAGGAATTCGGGGGAGGTCAGGGCAGGGGCAGGCTTTTGTAAACCAAAGTCCCTATAAATCCCTTTCAGGCCCTGAAATCGATGCCTCCACCTTCAGGTACAAAGAGCCTGAGGAGCTGATGGGGCAGAGCTGATAGAGCACCAGTGGCACAGATTCACTACCGGGGTGGGGAAGGAGCACCAGAGCAAAGCAAACGTGCCCAGAACTGGGCCAGGATAATGCTGGCACCAGTGAGAGGGCAGCTGGGGAGCAGTGCTGAGGTGTGTGATCCTGGCCAGTCCTTAGCATGGAGCGTGGCCGGGTAAAGCACCATTCCCCATGGAGCAGGGGGTGCTGAGGGAGCTGCAGGGATTTGGGATCCTGCCCTCTCTCCACTGCAGCTTTGTGGCCTGTCACCACCTGGGCCACGGCTACAGAGAGAGGGCAGCAGAAAGGGTGAAGAGCTGCTTGTCCAAAGGCTTCCAGTGATGGCTTGACTTCCAGCACCAGGGAAGTCTGGATTGTCTCACCAGTAGCAATTTCTCAGGAGCATTTGGTCCTTCATGAGCTTTATCACTGCTTTGAGGCCATTTTTCATAGACATTTTCCAAACATCTGCTATATAGTTGTTTGCAGAGTTACTTCCAAGTTTGGATGTTTTATAACACTTACACAGAAAGCAGGCTGGGATATCTCTACCACACAGCTTCTCTCTTATTTATCTTGGAGTTGAGCAGAATGAAAAGCTCTGATCTCAGAAGGCCACAGTGGGATGAGGTGCTAATGACTGCTGCCTTTGTGGAAGGCAAAGTTCTTTATTTCCACTGCCTTTGTCCCTTTATTTAATTTTTGGTTGGTTTGTGTCTTTTGGAAAGCGCTTAATTGTGGCATTGAATCCAGGACATAATATATCCTAATTCTAACATAAAGGCTGTTATCTCCTGTCCCCTGGGCTGTCCTGCCCTTTGGCCAATCTGCCCCTTGTTTTACAGAGTAAATTTAAAATTTCTTCTGGAAAAGAAATGAGGATTCCTTGTTTTGTTCAATTCTGCTCCATTTGAAATATCTTTGTTGAACTGTTTTTTTGTTTTTTTTTTAATATCATGTATCCTACTTAATCTCATTTATATGGGCTAAGTTTGCAGTTCAGTGGGCACGTCCCATCACATTTCCGATGGTGGAGTTGCTTAATGGGACAAGAGCCTTTTAAACACTCCTTGGAGGGGACAGCAAGGCATTGTGGCTCAGTGTGAATGAACTGATCACATCCATGCTCCCAGATTTAGGGGAATCTGGTCTCAACATCAGTTCCTGGTTATCTGGTTGTTGGACTGGTGTTTTGGCTCAGTAGGTTCTGATCCAAAATGCCATCAGCACGGTGATCTCAGCAGTCTCTGCTCTTCCTTGCTAAAAAACGTCCTGCTGTGTAAATTTACATGTCTAACAGGAGGAGAGGGTGAGGGTCAGTGGTTATCAACCTGAGCTGCCTGATGTAATCAGAGACTCTGTGAAATGTGCCCGTTTGAGTTTGCCTTGGGTTATTTATGGGAGCATCTTCAAATCACTTCTGGATTAGCTGAGAAAAAAATGTATCCCCAGAAGGAGCAGCTGGGACATACAGAGCTGCAGCCAACACCTGAACTCGCCCTGCCTCTCTGGATTTCCAGGCACAAATGCTGTGCCCTGCCAGTGAAAGGGGTCATGGAATTTTACACTAAGTTAATCTTGTGAATGGATTTAAGGTGATATGTGTCACTGCTCTCAAAGTGACTCATGGATGAATAAGCACAAGTAAAATAGTTGGTTTGTGAGTGTCTCCTGAAAAATCAGGTAATTGGTTACCCAAATTGGCAAGAGATTCTTGATTGTCACCAAATGAAGGCTGTTATCTTCTTTATAGTAGATGTTTGATTCTCCAATATCATCCTCATCTCCTTGCTAGTGCAGCCCTGTGGAGTGTGGAATTTAGCTGGGCAGTCTGTGAGCTGTATGTGGGGATTGGCAGAACTTTATTCTTTAGAGCTACAAATGCTGACTAACAAAAAGTCTCTTTTCTCATCAGGAGCTTCACGCTCAGAAAATGACAGTGGCTGTTCCTCGTCCCCGTGTGAGAATGGGGGGAGCTGTAAGGATTTGGAGGTAGGATACCAGTGCACGTGCCCTGTGGAGCCTGTAGCCTACATGGGCATGAACTGTGAACTCCTGTACGATGCTTGCACTGAACGTGGCTGTCCTGCCCACATGACCTGCAGCCGGACTCCAGGGCTGCTGGAATATGACTGCGTGTGCCCAGCTGGCCCCGCAGGTGCTGCCTGTGGCAGCGTTGATGAGTGCGAGAGCAGCCCTTGCCCAGACCCTCGGCTGGAGTGTGTGGATAGCCCAGCTGGATACTCCTGTAGATGCCCCGCTGGAGAAGGCTGCCGGGCAGGAAGCTCCGTGTGCTCCAGCCAGCCCTGCCTCAACAACGGCACGTGTGTGGCGGCTCCGGGCGGCTACCGCTGCCTCTGCGCGCCCGGCTTCGGCGGGGCCACCTGCGGGGACGACATCGACGAGTGCGCCTCGGGGCCGTGCCGGAACGGGGCCATCTGCAGGGACAGCGCGGGCGAGTACAGCTGCTTCTGTGTGCCCGGCTTCCAGGGCTCCCACTGCGAGATCGACATCGACGAGTGCGCGTCCCGGCCCTGCCGCAACCACGGCACCTGCCTCAACCACATGGACCGCTACGAGTGCCAGTGCGCGCCCGGCTATGCAGGTACCGCCGGCCCTGTGCCAAGGGCTCTGGGGCTCGCTGCGGCCGGGCCGCCCTGTGCCAGGGGCTCCGGGGCTCGGTACGGCCCGCCCTGTGCCAGGGGCTCCGGGGCTCGGTACGGCCCGCCCTGCCCGCGGGGCTCCGGGGCTCGGCACCTGCCTCACCGGGGCTCTGCATTCCCGCAGCGGCTGGGGATGGCAGTGAGCAATTCTCTAGGGCTGCTGGCAGACGCTTCCGGGCAGTGCTTGAGGCCCTGAATTCCATGTGTGGGGTAGGTGTGGAGAGACAGGGATCCAGGAGTGGACTAAAACTGGACGCAGGTATAGGCACAAGGTAGCTGTGATTAGTTCTCAGCATAAAATTAAGGGAGATTACATAGGAAGATATTTATCATCAGTGTTTCCAGGTATAACTTCGCTTTGCTGACCTGGCCTGTAGTTCTTTGTCCTGTCCAGCAGGATTTTTCCAAGGGAAGTACTTGTCTTTTGGAAAAAAGTGTCTTTTAGCTGGAGCTTTCCAATTCTTTCATGCCTGGCAAATATTTATTTGGCATATGATTTAAGTGTTTCTCTTTTGTGCATCTGTGCCGATAGTGACTCAGAGAGGAATCCACACCTGTGAGTTATCTGTGAGGGAGGCAGTGGGGGCCTCTCCTTCCCCCAGCCCTGCTTATCGGGGTGGAATGGGGTGGAATGTGTCCATGTCTGCCTGGTACCACCTCGCACATGAACTTTCTCAGCCTTCCTCCTGTTCACAGAGGGAGGTGTTTAAGGAGTTGAGTTGCTGTGAAGGAATGCTGCTGATTACCACTGGAATGAGGAGAAGTTACAACTTTAGGAATGTAGTCCCTGATGCTGACTCACTCTCTGATAAAAATGAAGAGAGATGAAGGAGAAACAAGACATTTTTTTTATGTGGGCCTTAATGTTACTGGTGATTTTGAGTATCAAGCATAATTCTGTCTTTGCAAATCAGTTTCTTTTTTTATCTTTATGCTGAATCCTCAGTTCAGGATTGTGGCTTCCCTGCCAAAGGAGCGATAAAGTGACCCAGGCAGCTGGAGGAGTTTGTTGTGCTTTGAGTTATTCTGATGTCAATCATGAGGCTTAGCCTTGGGATTTAGTTCTTCATCCAGAGGTTTGAGCACCATTGGCTGGCAAGGCCAGGTCGTTTCCTGGTGCTTGCAGCTGGAATTTGGGTGAAGGAAGTTTTGTGTGGGTATTGAGGGGTTTGAACCAGATTAGGGGGCCCACATTCCGCCAGGATTAGGATGGCCCTGCCCACTCTGTGGGGAGCCTTTGCCAAGGAGGGCAGATTAGATGGATTGGAGGTGCCACTGTAATGAGTGAGGTTTAGAGGTGATGCCAGGCCACAGGCAGCTCAAAGAGGTGCAATATAGATAAGATAATTGCATAGAAATCTTTCATGAGGTCTTGTTTTGTCAAGGAGGTTAGGATTTTGTACCAAACAGGTGTTACTTACTGTGACCAGTAGTGGAGCTAACATTGCATTTTTAATAGCATTTCCCAATAAAATCACTTCCTAACATCAGGTATTGCTGTACCCAGTGTTTTGCACTACTTTAGTGTTTTTTCCTGGGTATCACAAAGCAAGATACAAACAATTGAGCTAAATGGAATTTATTTTCAGAGAAGCAAATAGAGATGTACTCTGGTAGTCAGCTGGGGTTGATAACTGATGATAAAACAAGATAACTCTTGTGATTTCATCTCAGAATTCCAGGCAGCACATATACACTTCTGTGGATTTGTAACACAGATATTTTTCTGTTTTTTTAACAAAGGTGTGAACTGTGATACTGAAATAGATGAATGTGCTTCAGACCCTTGCCAGAATGGGGCGCTGTGCAATGATCACGTTGGGTTCTACACCTGCACCTGTGCACCAGGTTATGAAGGAACCCAGTGTGAGGTGGACATCAATGAATGTGAGAGCCAGCCATGCCAGAGCAATGGGACATGCCATGACCTCATTGACAGGTGAGAAACCAGTGCTGGGGGGCAGTCAGACACCAGGACTGATCTAAAGGTCTCCTCAGTGCAGCCTGTGAAAATCAGAGTAGAAAGCTATGGGGGGAATTGGATTTAGTGTTTTGTACATTGAGTGGCAGTAACAATGATTTGTGGCAATAAGGGAGAAGCCCCCTCCCAGCAGCAGAACTCCAGGGGTGCTTAAAGGAAGGGAGGAACAAACACAGAGGAGTGGTTTGCAGAGCATGAACAGCACAGGCCATGCTGAGAACATACCTGTCTGAATTTACCTTTCCAGGGGTAAGGTGTGAACACAAGTGGTGTGAGCATTGACAGCTGAGCTCTTTTGCCCATTCCTCACCTGGGGCTCTGCTGTCCAAGGCTGAGCTGATCCTTGCTCTGTTTGGTGTCCCACAGCTACCATTGTGACTGCAGTGACACCGGCTTCGAGGGGACCCACTGCGAGCTGGACATCCTGGAGTGTGCCTCTGATCCCTGCCACAACAGTGCCACGTGCCTGGAGGGAATCAAGGGCTACAGCTGTGCCTGCTGGCCAGGTGGGCTGGGCCTCTCTGCCCCTGGAGTGTGTGGGCACACAGCCGTGGACAGCACGTGCTTGTAGCTGTGTTGGAGAAGTAGAGAATTAATGACCATACTGCACGGCCCCTTGTGGGTTTTCATTGTCTGGAACAGTGGTGCTGCACTGCTGCCCTTTACAGGTCATCCCAAAATCCAGCTGACCTGCAAAAATCACCCTGATTCCCAACCATAAAGTTTTCTTTCCATTTTCTGACATTTTCCATCATGAGGTGATACTTTCCTGTAAATTGATGATTTTGGTTCCTGTATTTGACCTAGTGGAGAAATTGAAGGGCCCAGGGACTCTCTGCTAGATGAGATTTGGGGGTCATGTTCCCTCCTTTGATTGAGGCACAGCAATTGGGAGCTGAGCTGCAGTGAAGCTGTGCAGGTGCTGACAGCAGTGTCTCGTGGCAGGTTACACTGGGCAGCACTGTGAGGAGGATGTGGATGAGTGTGTGACAGAGCCCTGCCACAACGGTGGCCTGTGCCTGCAGCGCTCCAACCCAGCCCACTACGGGACACAGCCCCACTTCCCCAGCAACTTCAGCTACAGCCAGGCAGCTGGCTTCCTGTGCCAGTGCCAGCCAGGCTTTACAGGTGAGCTGCACAGCAAATGTCCATCCTGTCTGCACGGGCTGGGGCTGCTCTTTGAGGGGATGGGCAATGTTATCTCTGCGACAGAAATCTCTTAAGGACTGTACTTCAGAGGGGCTGATGCATCAGGAATGTGCTTCTGCTTCCATTACAGACAGCTGAATGTCATTCCTTGTCCAAGATTGTCTCCAGGCTGAGGCAGCAGCCTGTGCACTTCCCCATGCTGCCATGGATGCCCTCTGGCTATGCAGGTGCCAGGGTGATTTCCCTTTGACAGTCTCTCGTGCATATGGCAGGATTCTTCCTTAGGGGTATCTCTGAAATTCCTCATCAGAGGAAGCTAACTCCCTGGAGTCACAGATTACTATTGTGGGTGTTTTCTTGGTGAGACTACTCTCATGGCAGCAACTGTATAATCAGAGTGGGACAAGAGGAGTTTCTTGGTATGGAGCTCTTGGAACTAGAAGCTCTGTGGATGTTCCACTGAAATATCACCCTTTCCATGGATTGGAGACATGTGTAAAAGGCTGAATTTAACAGCTAGGGAAATTCCCTAGTGAGAAGGCATAAACAATAATACTTTATTATTTTATGAGAGAAATATGAGTGTTTGGTCCACTGTTGCACAGATGGGAATGGTTCAGAAGTTCTGATCTTGCCAGTGTTTGAGACTGGAGAATCATTTCATACTTCATTGGTCCCCATTGTTCCATGCTGGTGTTTGTGGGCCAGTGCCTGCAGAGACATGCTAGACTTCAAAGAATTCTTTTCCATTTTTAGATTAAAGAAAAGAAGTGCAAAACTTAAGACTGCACTTGTCATTTTTTTTCAGTGCTGCACAAGTGCACTTCTGAGGTGTGTTTGTGTTTTCACTCTCCAGGGGACACCTGCTTCACCAACATTGATGAGTGTGAGTCCCAGCCCTGCCAGAACGGAGGGCTCTGCCAGGACCTGGTGAATGGCTTCCTGTGTCAGTGCCCACCTGGTTATGCAGGTAACCTGGGGAAGGGGTGCCTGGAATCAGAGCCTCCTGCTTGGCTAATGCTGAGCTGCTGCACTGCTGCCTGGCTGCAGCATTCCAGGGTGAGAGGGCAGCACCGAGCTGGGTATCCAGGGCATCTGAATCCTGGAGTGAAAGTTACCTGGGAGAACTGTGGGGGTCTCTATATGTGCAGGAAATATATAGAAAACCAGCCTTTAAATAAAAGAAGGGATGTTTAACGTTCTATGTGCCACAGATTGTACTGGCTGTAACCAGCACATAAGCATCTGTAAAACATCTCCATTGACTAACACCCTGGGATGATAAGAGCCAGCCATCTTTGGCTGAAAGCAGTGATCTGCTATGTTAGGAGGTCAAAAGGTCCTTGTGATGTGAGCAAAGGAAGCCCTCTCTGTTTACAAGGGAATGAGGAGTCTGGATTCTTCCCCACATGCCCTGCCTGACCCTAAGGGTTCAGTTTGTGGTTGAGAATCTGTGAGATGGTGAATGTTAGTCCTGTTGGGAAGGTCCTCTGCCAACTGGTACTAAACCTCATCTTTCTTTTAAATGTTCATTCTCAGTCTTCTTCATCTTTAAATTCCACATGTGTTGAGCAATTTAACATCAGAGTAGTTTATAAGAAACGTGATCCCAGCACAATCCTGGATTTCTGGATTTTAGATGAGGGTAACTTCTCCACAGTGTTACCAGGCTGCCATCTCGTGGGAAAAAGAAACACTTGAAGCCAGAAGAAAACCTTGTCCCTTAAGTTGCAACAGCAGGTAACAACATTCCAGAGGCCTCTCAGGCCTTTATGGCAAGGGAACATTTTCTGTTTTCCTTCTGTGGTTGCAGCGGTTGAGCTGTGTTGGTTTAATTCTGCCCAGCTCTTTCCTCGGAAGACCTATTACTTTCATTCCCAGAATGTAAAATCAGCTTCTAGTTAACACCTTCTGTAACTGGGCTGAATTATTTGTGGGGTTTTCTGACCTATCTCATTTGCTAATTTAGGCCAGATCAAGAAAAATTTGCTTTTGTAGATGACGCCTTTGAAAATGAGCTTTTATCTAAGCTTGTTATTGCTGCTTTCTGAGGCAGTTACAATGCTGTACTCTGAACTGAGATCTTGTCCAAAGAGATGGTTTAAAGTTTATCCTTCTTGTCAGAATTCCCACTCACATCTGTGCCCTGTTCTCTTTTCCTCCTGCAGTGCCCCAGCACCCACACAGAGCTCAGAATTTCATTGTACTTTGCCAAACTGCAAATCTGTTTAATCCTTTCCAATTCTTAGTGTGCTCATGGGCAGAAAAGCTGACAGAAACATGGGCTGATGGGCAAAGGAGTGCTAGAGTTCATTCTGTTGCATCAAATTTGGGTTCATTAGTACTTGAAGGGGATTAGAAGCAGGTTGCTCTTCTGGATATGACTTTTGGTAAAGGACTTTGTCTCAGCTGAGGTAGTTCTGACACATCAACCCAGCAAAAGGCTGGGAGCAGTCTGTGAGATCACTGAGTGTGTGTGGAGGAGTGAAGCTGACAGGGAAATAATAGCAATTAATCTCCCCTCCTTTGTCAATTAATCCCAGTACAGTCATGCTGGGTAAACAGCTTATTACTTCATATTAGGATCACAGAACAACTTTGTGAAGCTTCCCATAATGTTTCTCTTCAAAACCCATTTCTGTGGCAGCTTAGATCTGCCATGAACTTGGGTTTAAGCTGCCTCCACTGATTAAAGTGAACTTGCTACTCTGATGAGGAATGCTTTCTTGGGGCGGCAGGGGTTCCTTCTGTGTGTTTGCTTCTTCAGTCTGAGGAATTTGGGGAGTGTTGGGATAACAATGCAAGTCAAGAGAAATTGCTTCTTTGCAAATTAACTGCTTCAGTGCTCTCTCAGTGTAGTGCAGGCAGATGAACCTTCTCTCTGAAATGCAGTTGTTGCAAAAGTGGTGCCTGATTCCTGTGAGAACAAAATAACGGGTCCTGAAGAGTCTGTTCAGCACATGGTTTGTGCTTTAGCAGAGGATATAGGTACCCTGAGGGGATACAGGAAATGCAAATCAAAAGATTTCGTGGGTACTAAATGAAGTGCAAAGGAGAGGGAATCTTGCATGCTCTTGGAAATGATGGCAACTGTGGTCAAGAGACAAAGCATATTAGGAAAGGTCTGTCTTTTAGGGGGAAAAGAAATCCAACAAAATGAATTCTGAATTAATTTTTTTTCAGAAATGGTTTCAGTCCATCAGGTACTTATTAGGCAATAGGTTAGGCCAGGATGAGAAAAAGACAGGTACCTTCATTTGACATGGGCACTGATTTTAACCTGCAAAAATGTTATCACTGAAGTTTGGATCATTCACTCTTTAAAAACTTTTAAACGTCCTGAGTGCCCCCAGTGGAGCTACTGAGGGCACTCAGTAGCTGTGCTCAGGCAGAGGAGGCTGTGTCCTGCAGCAGGCACTGTGGCACCGGGCAGCCCCTGCCATCGCAGCCACCCAGCCCCGGGCACTGGCACCTTGTGATCATGGGAACATTCTGAGCTCTTCTGCACGTGGCTGAGGAACACTTGTACTTTCATGAGGAATCAGAAGGTGATGTGGTGTGAATGTGTCCCGGTATAATTGGAGAGCTTATTGACCATCTCACTTTGTTCAGCCATAATGTCTGTCTCCTTGAAGAAATAGAAACCTTCTGTGCAGCAGCTATAAATGGTGACTCTGTAAGGGCGCCAGCCCAGATCAAATGGGCTTGAATTCCTGGGTCATGGGTCGGGAAATAAATGGGAGATGCTTCTTCCTTCTAACCACCTTTGGATAGATGTAATTTTTTTGTGCAGGTATTTCTTAAGTCAGATTTGTTTTAGAGACGGCACCTCTAGAGCAAGGGCAGCTAAAAGGTTAAGATAGTAAAGAGATTAGAGGCCTGTTCCACCTTCAACCAAATCCCTTTTGGTAAATATAGCTGAAGGGAGCCAGGAGCACTTGGTGAGGCTCCCCCCCTTCCCTTCCCTTCCGCTCCACATTTCTTCTCCCTGCTGGATCACAGCTCCATGTTAATCAGACCTTTTGACTTCCCTGTCATCTGATCAGAAGGCTGTGAGTGCTGCAGTCCAGAGCCTGCTTGTGCCTGGTGCCAGGTGAGAGCAGAATCTGTGCTGAGTGCAGTGGGGTGTGATGGATTTCCAGGCAGTAGTGTCCAGGTAGACTCTGTGTGTGTATGTGGAGACAAATGTGTGGGTGCATAAACCAAAACAGGCATCTTTTGGAAGACATTGAATGTTCTGTAGTCTTCACAGTTGTTACACTTTATTGTTGCAGTAGTGGCTGAATGTGCACAACTGCCTGTTTGTTTTCTCCTGAGCAATAACAGAAGGGTCAGAGTAGCTAACAGAGATTATGTTCCAAATCTGTGCTGGGATAGGTCTGTGTGTGCACAGGTCTGTGGCTGTCCGAGAAGTTTTGACTCCAAACAAACACTCACCATATCCCTCCCACTTCAAGTATCTGTAAAAGTGACTGGCATGTTTGGATTGAGTAAAATTACAGAAGTGAAAGGGAGTTGTTGGAACGCTTTTTAAAATATCTTAGTGATACTGCTCATGCAGATTCCAGACAGTGACATGTGGGAGGCTTTGTTTGCTTGGACCTGACATTGATACAGAGACTCCAAGTTTGGGGAAAGGCTCTCAGATAACATTTCTTCACAGAAATAAGAAAGTTCTCTGGGTCCTTACAACGCAAAAATACAACTCTGCCTCCAGAAATTTTGTAATATGAAAGTAGCTATATTAAAAAACAAAATAAAAACAAACCCCAGAACCACAGAGGAAAAAGGAGACTGCAGCAGCCAATTTAGTAAGGTGGCTAATGAGGAAAGAGAGAGTTTTGATTGTGTACTGCTGTGTCTGAACCCGTACATTCAGCATAATGCAGGGAATTTCTTTCCATCCAGTTTGACTTCAGGGAAACAGACCATGGTCATTAAAACCTGAGACTTTTCTTAGTGAATACAGCAGAGTGGAAATGTCTGTGCTCACAGATCACTGGAACAGGGAACAGGGAGAAGGAAAACTGCCTGATGGACCCTGATTATTCCCTCACTAATGAATGTGCAGCAGGGCCCGGGTTCACTCTGCATTTGGAACTCCCCTTGTTCCTATGGTTTAGGTATTGCACAATGGTGGAAATGCAGCGTTTTGGCTTAGCCTATGAAAAGAACATTTTGGCCTCATTCAGGGACTCTGGCAGCTCACCTGGAGTGCAGCAGGGGCAGGGGATTGTCTCCTGGCTGTGCCCTGCTGAGCTGAGGCTGTGGGCACTGCTGGGCACTGCAGGAGGCAGGGAGCAGCAATATGCTGGAGCACACATTCCTGGTGTCAGCACGGACAGGGGCCAGCTGGGAGGGTCAGAGCCGGGCTGGATTAGACCTGGGCAGGGCAGGGCTCTGCTCCCCCGCTCCAATCCCTTCTCGTGGGACTGGCACCAGCCAGCGCCTGCACACACGGCCCTGCCAGCCCGGCCTTTTTTGTCATCACTCCCCCCCTTCACCCCCATTTTTTTCCCTTTACTGTCACCAATGTCCACAAGGAGTCGGCCATGAAATCTGTGCTGATTGGCGTGATCCTGAGGGGAATTGTTCTGCTGGCAGGTAATGAGATGTGTACGGTGCTTGCAGTGTGTCCTGCTGGTGTGTGTGTGCCTGCCCAGGGCAGGGGCCTGGCTATGTGCTGCGTGCTGCCTGGGGGCATCAGGAGGAACCAGAATTGATTAGAAAGGAAGAATGTTTTTATTTTGAAGAGACCTAAAGTTTTGCTTTGGAAACTTTAAGGCGAGGAATTTCTTTGTTGCACGGGTCTTCCTGGCAGCTCCACAGTCGCCGTGCTGCAGTTGTGCCTTGTGGGGCAGCGTCAGAGCCCCCGAGGCGCCGGCTCTGTGCCCCTCACCTCCGGGTGAGCTCTGCAGACACAGAGGTGCCTCCCGGCTACTTCTGGGAAACGCTGGTTTTGCTTTTACCGATGTTTTGCAGTTTCCATTTTCAGTATTGATTGAAAGCTGCCTTGTGGAGAGTGGGTTTGTGGCTGTGGCTCAGGACGAGCCCTTCGGTGGTCAGAGCCCTCCGCAGCTCCTCCCGCTCCGCGCCCCGAGCGGCAGAGCAGGGGTTGCCATGGAAATGGCAGCAATTGTGCAAATATCATTGTGTCGGGGTCCGTTTGTGGCGGCTAATGCTCTGCCTACCCCCTCTCCCTCCCCTCCTTTTTCCTTTTGATAATCATAATACAATCCCTAATTAGGATGCAGCAGGGAAAGGTGGTTAGGAATTCAAATGCCTTACGGAGAGGGCAAGGCGGTGCTGGCCGGGCAGCCCTGCTGAACTCCCGTGTTTCAAGGAATAGACCTTGTCCTTCAAGGTTTTTTGATATCTGACAGCTAAATTAGAATATTTCACTTCATTTGTGCTTATTCTTTTAACATTTTATGTATCTGTTGACGTATATGATTCTTAGACTGTATACAATGACTCTTTGCTTATTAATAGCAGCCAGTAAATCATTCCCTCCATTCAGGCAGTGCTGAACTGTGTGGATTTAATCCCACTTGCATCTACAAAACAGAACTGTTCCCACCACAGCGGTAACAGCCCGAACGTGGGGAAGGATTTGTATTTGAATATTTGAATATTCTGGAGGCTGTGAAAACTCAGCCACTTCTGAGTGTTTCTGACCCGGTCCCTGTGGGTTGGTGGCTTGGGGCTGTTACCTCAGACACAGCTGGATTAGGGGAATGTTTGAAATCCTTGACTCCAGATAGCAGCCTTTTAGATACCACTTGTCTGATTGTCAGATAACAAGTTCCACTGCTTTGCTATTGTTAGTCTTTAACTAGATAAGGAACTCATTAAACCTTTGAAAGTCTCCTAATGGTGTAATGAATCAGATTGGTTGTTTTACTATTGATGGCTCAGATAAAAGTAAACATTTCAGCTATGAAATTTAGAGCAAACACAGGAAAGTACTACTTGTTTACAAGAATAACTTGGTTTTGTTACTTGTTTTTGTTGAACAGACTCACATACCCCAGTTTATTTTTTTAAATAAACCTGAAGAGGGATGCCTGTGCTGCTCTTAGAAAAAAACAATTAGTGTTGAACAACTTCTTAATATCTACTTCCCAGTGGGTCTGCAAAGAAACAACTGTCCATGTCTTGGAGAAGATTGCAATAAGAGATGTCCAGGAAATGATCTGTACTTTTGGAAACTGCAGCGATGTAACTCCAGATAACTGCTTACTAAATCTTCCAGGAAAAAAAATGTCATTAGCCAGATTTTTAGAACTCTTGTGCAATCTACTTTTCACCCATTTCAAACAGATAATCTAAGAAATCAAACCAGCTGCATCCCTTGGGAAAGCCTGGTGTTTAATCAGCCCCAGCTTGGGGCTGTGCACCCACCCAGGGGACTCCAATCCCACCTGGTGTGGGGGGCTGGGGGCAGGAACAGCCAGGCAGGAGCTCCTGCTGCGTGAGAGCTGAGACCTGCTCAGGCTGGGAATGTGGAATGGGAAAATGGGCCCCTCCTGCCTCCCAGCCTTCTCAGAAATGCAGAAATTCACGGCATCTCTCTTTTGTTATCCAAACCAATGTTATCTTCCCGTCATTGTCTTGGTAAATATCAGCAACTCTGATCTGAAACAGCAGCATCTCTAGGATTTGGGACTGTACCAAACCTCTTTCCTTATTCAACAGCCTCTCCCCTTCAATCTGACTGCACACTTGCCTCCTGCAGCTTGGAGAGCCCAAGAAAACCCACCCCATCTTCTCCCAAACTGGGATTCCTCAGGCCCAGTGATGTCCCTTATGCTCTATTTATTCCCACACATTTCCTTCGTAGCTTTGTGCTGCAATCTCAATTCTGTCCCTGCTGTTCCTCTGCTGAGCAAGCCCAACAGTAAGAGGAAGAGGGCTGTGCTGAAGATACTGTTTCTTACAGAACAGCTCTGGCACATCTGCAAAGTGCATCTCTCTTTCAATGCTTCCCAGAGCTCTGTCCCTACACTGGCACAATCAGTTTGGAGCTGGAAGCTGCTGCTCATCTGTCTGCAGAGCTCAGGGGACAAACCATCACTGCAAATATTCAAGAATCTGTATCTTTGCTGTTTTTATTTTTAATCACATATCAAGTCCAGCTCCAGTGCTCCTAGTGCCCCATCTCCCCTCATCTCTGTGCCCAGGCAGCTCTCTAATCTCTTTGACATGCACATTCTGTCTGGTGGCTTTTCTTTACAAATGTCCTTTGTGTTTTGATTCCCCTCCTTTGTGTGTGAATTCCTTCTTTTTCTTCCTGCTGCCCTCGTTGTGCTTGCTGGCTGGATCGGGTGTAATGCTATTAGATTGGGATAATCCATGCTTGGTTTATCTGTGGGACTGTCTCTGAAGATTAGTGAAAACCGATGTTATAGGCTAGATAAAGTGAACTGGTTCAGGGCTCCTCTGTCAGTCTGGGATGCTCAGGAAAATGACAGCAGATTTTCATTAGCCAGATTTGGTAGTTTACTTGAGCCCCACTGGGATCCATGTGCTGCCAGGAGACAGCGGCAGTGCAGGACCTCACCCAGTTCATTTGTGCAGGACTGGGCTGAGCTGAAATCAGCTTAGTGCCAGCATGGCAGAGTGCCTGTGGAGCATGTTGTGTTTGCTGTTTGGTAATGAATTGGGGTTTGTGAGTTTTACAACTGGTGGGTTGTCTTGGAATTGGATTTTTTTAACTGAGGCTTTCCAGTAACTTCCCATTTTACTGCTGTCTGCAACACTGGTGCCTGGAACATGCTCCAGTCAGATCTACAGACCTACCTGGCCTTTCAACATACCTAATCTATTAAGAAAAAAGCATAAATTCCTTGTCTGTGCTGTTTTAGTCCTTTCATACCTTTTGCACATTGAGCTTGGGCCATTGGGCCAGGACAGCAGTTGGTGGGGGGATTTGGGCTGACAGGCCAAAGCTCTATAAATAAATAGCACCTGGGAGGACACAGAAGTTTGGGTTTCTTGCTCTTGCATCATGAGCAGGAGCCTATGAGTGAGTGTGGGGCTCCTTGCTGGCAGCTGCTCCCTGGAGAGAACAGGGGAGGGTGTCCCAGTCCCAGGTGAGATCCCATCTCTAAATCTCTTTTGCAGGTGTGGAATGTGCTGTTAACATCAATGAGTGTGAGGAGGGTCCCTGCAAGAATGGAGCTGTGTGTGAGGATGGCATTGCTGACTATTCCTGCCACTGTGCCCCTGGCCAGGATGGCATTACATGGGGAGGGAAGAACTGCTCTGTGCAGCTCACTGGGTGCCAGACTCACGACTGCCAGAACGAGGCCTTGTGCATCCCAACGTACCGAGCTGAGAGCCACGGCCACCTGTGCCAGTGCCAGCCTGGATTCTATGATGCCACGTGCTCCACACCAACAACGTTTTCCTTTGCTTCCAGAGGGTATCTCCTCATTGAGCTGCCCGAGGACAGTGAGAGCAGGAGAGGCACGGCAGGGGCCAGCGTGTCCCTCCGCTTCCGAACCACTCTGCCCAGCGCTGTCATTTTTTACCGAGGCCGTGAAGCCGAGTACTTGTTCCTGGAGCTCCTGGATGGCGTCCTGCACGCAGAGCTGAAGAGAGAGGGTGTTGGGTACCCGCTGCTCCTGAAGGGGCTCAGAGTGGACGATGGCCAGTGGCACAAAGTGGAAGTTGTCGTGCACAGCACGGTGCAGCTGAAGCTCTGGCACGGCTCTTGTGAGGCCGGGCTCTGCCTGCAGAGCTCTCCTGTCCCACCCAGCACTGCTGTGATCCCACAAGCCTTCCTGAATCTGTATATTGGAGGTGCTGAGGGTCCAATGGCCAACAACACAGGGAGCCAGCAAGGCTTTGTGGGCTGCCTGGAGGACCTGCGGGTGGATGCTGAGGCCGTGCTGCCGGCGGATCTGCCCCTGGGGGAGCCGTCCCCGGCGAGGCCGGGCTGCGACCGCACCGAGTGGTGCCTGTCCCAGCCCTGCTTCCACGGAGGGCTCTGTGTGGACCTCTGGGCCACCTTCAGGTGTGACTGTGCCAGGCCCTATGGAGGCCCAGCTTGCTCATATGGTAAGTGCCATGGGATTGACACCTGCCAGCTCCACAGGTACTGGAGGAGCTTGGATGTCAGCTCTGAAAACAGGACTTTCTGTTTGACCAGGGGGAAAAATAAAGCAAAACCCTCTGTGGATTTTCTTTCCTGTCATTTGCTCCTGCACAAATGACTGTCAGTTTTGTGGTGCAGGTTATTCCTGGTAGAGCCAGAGGCTCTGACATCACCTTTTAACAGATCTGTGTGAATGCAGGGGAGCAGGGAAGTTGTTTTACTGTGAAAAGTTGATCTTGAGCTTCTGAGTTGAGGATGAATAGGAATATACTGCTTTGTTGAAGGAAGCTCTTTGACAATTTTGAGTTAAAATCATATCTATTTGCATTTTTTGCTCCTGTAAGGCTTGTATTAGTATTGGAGCTTTTTTCAACTCTTCTGAGCCCTAAGTATGACATGTACTGCTGTTACCAAATTTACAAATTTTAAAAGCAACTCTGTATCTCAAAAGTCCTTGAGTAAATTTGCTGGATTGGCAAGGGCTCTGCTAGACTTGTGTTTCACTCTCATGCTACTTGGATACTTGAATTTGTGTCCTCCAGAGGAAGCAAGGACATATTCACCTTCTTCTTAGTGTCACACACCTGTGGGGAGGAGCATTATTACCCTGGCACATGTGGAAAACATTGAGAAGAGACCTTTGCCCTATTCCTAAGGAGCTGCATCCCCATGCTGGCTGCATTCCCTTTATCTCTGAGCTGAAGTTTGTTTCTTTTCTCTTCCAGAGCGCCCAGCAGCAACATTTGGCCTAGAGAATTCCACCAGCTTTGCCTCTTTCGCCCTTTCTGACAGCCTTGGGGCAGACTTCAACCTCTCGTTTTTCCTGCGGAGCCGGAAGCCCGATGGTTTGTTACTGCAGGCCTGCAATGGGACAGGCCCCTGCCTCACCCTGTACCTGAGGGACGGCCAGCTGAGCATAGAGACGTCCCCTACGGACACTGTGACCTTTCCAGGGAATGTGGTTGATGGGAGAAGACGTTTGATAGCCCTGTCCTTCCAGGGAGGCTCTGTTGGTGCTCTGCAGTCAGACACGCTGGTGGAGCTGGGGCAGCTGCCAGCACAAGCCCTGGGAGCTGGCTCTGAGCTGTTCATTGGGGGGCACCCGAACCCCGACAGTGCTGAGCTCTGGGGGGGCTACTTCAAGGGCTGTTTGCAGGACATCCAACTCAACAGCCACCAGATAGAGTTTTTCCAGGTGGAGAACAACAGTGTGCCACAGGAACTCAATAGGACTCAAACTGGAAACCTTGTGAATGGCTGCATCTCTGATGACACCTGCCAGGTATGTGCTGTGTGGTGTTTGTCTCTGTGTGTGCAGGGTTTGCTGGAGTTCTGTTATTACACACAAGTCTGACTGTTGCTGATACCAGAAAAAGGAGGTTTCTGATGTATTGAAGAACACATGGTTCTCTGTGCTCCCACCTCACTCAGTATACTACATACGATTTAAACACTGAGTTTTCTCAAGCTCCCCTGTAGTTTTTGTGCTTTTAGAACTTGGGCAGTGGCTTTTGTGCTGCCCATCTCCACTTTACTGAGCCCACATGGGTTCCAGACTCCCCTCCCTACCCTGTAATCTTGCCAGCCCCTCCCTTCATCCTGTTCCAGTTGCACAACAACCTCTTCCCCAGGAATCTGCCATTTCAACAGCAGAGGCTGAAGGAGCTGTCTCCATGTGCCCTTGGATCAGAGCCTGGCTCTCCTCTGTGCCACACTTGCTGATGGGGAGGCCTTACCCCCCAATCTCGCCCTTCCTGCTTATGGTGCTCTGAAGTGTTGTCACAGCTGTGGTGTCAGGGGTGTCCTTCTGGGGACAGAACTTTGGGAGCCTCTTGGGAGCATCACAGTTTGTTTAATCTGTTCCTCACCTGTGCTTTTGTGTCTCGTTCTTTGCCAAATTGCTGGATTCCTGTTGGTCAGTGCTGTGCACAGGGGGGAGCAGGAGCTCAGGAGTTTCTTGTACAGAGACCCTTGTGCTTCCCTCAGTGCTCTTGAGTCATTGTTCCATTTCTCTCCTCTCTTGATTCAAATGCTGTGCTCATCTTCACAATTCTACCAAAGTCTCTTAGACCTCAAGATGAACTACTCTGCCCCTAAATTCCCCTGTTTTGTTTTTCAGTCTGAGCCATGTCAGAATGGTGGCAGATGCATTGTCACTTGGAATGATTTCCATTGCAGCTGTCCAGCAAATTTCACTGGGAAATTTTGTGAAGAGAAAGTCTGGTGTGAAAGTGACCCGTGTCCTGAAGGCACCACCTGCACAGACGTTGTGGCAGGATATGTGTGTAAGTTCTGTTCTCTTGCTTGTGTAAAATCTCCCCGCCCATTCCCTGTCTATAATCAATGTTCCCAGTTTGTGCTGTTGAAAACAATACAAACAAATGCTGCAAGGAGGACATGGAGTGGTGCCCAGGTACATGGGCCCAGGCAGCCTGGGCTCTGTGGGCTTGCCCTGGGTGTGACAGAGCACAGCTGAGGAGTAAAAATTGCTGCCTAAGAGCTGGATGTTACTACAGGAGGTGCAGTTGTAAACAGGAAGAGCTTTAAGGCTGCCAGCAGCTCGCCTGTAATCCTGCTCACACTAAGCTTAGGGGTTCTTAGGGAGAGAACTGCCAGGGGTGTGCCATTGGTCTGGCTCAAACAGGACACCAACTGTCTTTGAAATCCCTCATGCTCTCCCCCTTTATTTATAGGTCTGGCTAATGCAACGTTCAATAGTTATGCTGCCATTGAATTTACCACCAACACATCAGTGACCAGAACTCTGAGCAGCCTCCACGTGGAATTCAGAACCAGAGATGAAGATGCTGTTTTGCTTCGGGCTGTGGAAGAGGTGGATTCCCTCCAGGTAGCCATTAGGAATTCCTCCCTGCTTGTTGACATCAGGAGTGGGAACAGCATCGAGGGTGTGAGCTTCGTGAGCCCGCAGGCGGTCACGGACGGGGCCTGGCACAGCGTGTCCGTGTCCATGGAGGAGCCGGCCGCGCTCTCCTCGCGGTGGCTGCTCCGCTGGGACGGCTCGGTGAACGTGACCCTGCCGGGAAGCGCCGGCAACCTCAACTTCCTCAAGAACAACGCCTCGGTCGTTCTGGCTGAGAATTTCACCGGCTGCCTGGGCCGGGTGCAGATCGGGGGGCTCTTCCTGCCCTTCCCGCCCCAGCAGCCGTACCCGCAGGCCGAGCAGTTCTTGCGGGCCGTCCCGGGCAGCGTCCGCCTGGGCTGCTCCGGGGCCGACGTGTGCGCCTCCAGCCCCTGCCTCAACGGCGGCACCTGCCAGGACCTGTTCGACGCCTTCGGCTGCGGCTGCAGCGCGGGCTGGGCGGGGCCGCGCTGCGAGGCCAACATCGACGACTGCCAGCCCAGCCCCTGCGTCCACGGGGACTGCGTGGACGCCGTGGCAGATTTCCAGTGCGAGTGCTTCCGCGGCTTCATCGGGAAGAGGTGCGACATCAACGTGGACGACTGCGTGCGGCACCAGTGCCTGAACGGGGCCACCTGCGTGGACGGCGTGTACGGGTACTCCTGCAGGTGCCCCCCGCAGTACTCGGGACCTCGCTGCGAGTAAGTGCCCGGGCTGCTTTCATACAGGGGCAGGGGAGCCTCCAGATAAACTGCACTTTTACTTTGGGACACTTCGGGAAAATTTTTCATTGCAAGCATCTTGTAGCAAAGAACCCAAATTCTGCTGTGACTTGGAAGGTGCTGCCCAGGTCCAAACCCTCACTGACAGGGGTTCAGCCTCGTACAGGATAAGGATCCTTCCTTTTGATGTGGTTTTTCCCATGCTACCTTTCAGAGCTGGTTGAAGGGCACATACTCTGGCCCGTTGTCATTTCCCTCTAGCACTCCCATCTTCTCTATGACTTGATTCCCCTCTGCCATATTCCTATGCTGATTTAAAACAAAACATCTTGTGCCAGTTCAAATGGAACATGAAGTTAAATACTGACATGGTTGCATTTCAGTTATCTGATCTATCCAGGATGATTTTCCTGTTGTTCCTGCTGCATGCTGGGACAGTTACCTGGTACTGGCATTATCCTTCCTGGGGCCTGGCTGTACTGTTCCAGCAGTGTCCTGTCCCTGCCTATATTTTCATTAGCAAGAACAGGCCTGTCTGAGTACTGAGAGCTCCTATCTGTTCCCAGGGCATGATCCAAGGGAATACTCTGATGTTACAGATGATTTCTGAGACTATTCCCTTTTTCACTTATGTCAAACTCCTTCCTAGAAACACCAAGAAACAAGCATTGTGTTTATGGCCCCATTGCCCCTGAGCCCCAGAACACTGCCCTTCCCCAGAACCTGAGTGCTTTAAGGCTGTCCCTTGCTCTCCCCAGGTGGCCGTTCCCCCCTCAGCAGTGTGGCAAGAACTTCACCTGCTTGAACGGTGGCAGGTGCATCACCGAGAGCTGGGGAGCCAACTGCTCCTGCAGGCCTGGCTTCACTGGAAGGAAGTAAGTGCTGCTTCACCCTCCTCCATGTCCCTGTGCCAGTCAAACAGCTGCTCCTAATGGGAACACGAGCTGTTGCTTGGAGCAGAGGGAAGCTTCAGATCATCCAGCTGCCAACACCAGTTTTTGCAGTGAGAACTGCTTCCAAGGTTTTTCAAGCACACTGGGCTGTGCTGGAGACCCGTGCTGGCCTCAGTCCCGTAGAAAACCACAACAGGAGGGTTGGTGTGACCAGGGGAGAATTTCAGGTAGTTTGACTCCAGAGAAAGCACCTGGAGAAGCTGCAATGGGCGCTTTTCAAACAAAAGAGGCTTTTTTCGACTGGATGATCTTGTGTTCTATGGCACAGGAATATATAAGACAATTCTAATACACTCTTCTCTTGCAGCTGTCAAATCAACATAAACGAGTGTGACCCGAACCCGTGCCAGAACGGGGGCACGTGCCAGGACTCGGAGAACAGATACGAGTGCGTGTGCAGCGCCAGCTTCACCGGCGAGCGCTGCGACATCAACGTAAGCACTGCCTGGCCCTGCACTCTGCTGGGCCCTTCCTGCTCTGCCCTGCCTAAAGCACAGCTGGGCAGTCCTCAGTGGGTTCTTTTCTCTGCAGTGCTGCTGCTTATTGGTCTCCAGCACATAAATAATTGCAGTAAACGCTCCTCAGTACCTGCATGTGCTGCCATATGGCTTTTGGGGCTGTCTCTCCACATCTCCATAGATTTCACAACTCTTTGGACAGAAATCCAACTCTGCAGTTGACCCAGGTTCCTGGAGAGTGGAATTTCATTTGGTGTTTTATCTTGGATAAGAGTTACTAAACACCTGCCCTCTGCAAAGATCATCTGAGTAGAAATGGATGTTTGGAGAAGGGAGGTTGGATAAAGTCAGGCCAAGAGTGGTTCAGTCTGTGTGAAAAGCTGAGTCCTGTCCCTGAGCTGCCCATCCTGTGTGCATAACCCAAGTGTTTGGGGTGGGGCTGGGATCCTTCCTGGGGGGAGGTGGGATCCCTACCCGTGCTTTCTCTGTGAAGCTGTTGCATGGACAGGCAGCTTTTTGGGTAACCTGGGAATGTACTAACCCATCCTGCATGGAAAGGGCTCTGTGCCAGGCGGGGTTTGCTGCTGTTGCTGTTACCCAGGGCTCTAATGCACGTGCCAAGGTCACCCTGACATTTCCAGTTTGCATGCACAGACTCCTTCAGGCATCTCTATCTCCTCTGTCCCAGGACATTTCTGTGGATTCCTTGTATTCATTTTCATCACGCTCCCCTTGTTTTTCTTCACTCTTTCCATTCCCTCCGTCCCCCCTGGTGGGGCAGGGAGGGGCTGGGGATGGTGCTCGTTTCTCCCAGGGACAGGTGGAGCTCAGCTGAGCTCCCTTTGCTCTCTGCTCCCACAGCAGCAGCTCCGGGGGCCCCTGCTGGGCCCTGGTGGTGCAGGACTAACCCGCATGCTCTGGAACTAACCCTGCACAGCACTCGGCTTTGGACAGGCTCGGGGAATCCACCTGCACTCCAGGCATTTGGAAAGGGCAGAAGGGCGTCTAGATCCCCTGGGAATGTTCCTTCTTTGCTCTGTGACATGAGCATAGACTGAATGGCATCAAAAAACTGTAAATGATCCAGCTTGAATTATTTTGGTTTTAGCTGTAAGGTGGCCGATACCATTGATAGCAATAAGAAATATCTTATTTTTAAACTTACTGTAATTTTAAAACTTTGTTTCATGACAAAAATTCCACAGTTGTTTTAGTTATGTTGGTGTCCTCCATGTCATCCTTGATTCCACCAGAATTCTCTCCTCAGTACTTGGGCTTTTTATCATCTTCATCTCACATCCATGTCCTGACCTCTTCAACATCTTCCCCTTCTTGCTGCAAGTTCTGCAATTCTGTTTCACAGTTTAACAGCTTAATCAATTCTCTGCTTTGCCATTACAGGCATTAAGGCATCATTGAACTTTTTTTAAGTATCATTCCCCTGCTTGGGGAAGTTTTTTGGGTTACTGAAAATTCACATTACTCTGCATTTATTTTAAAGGTTTTTGGGTTTTTGGTTGGTTGGTTGTTTTTTTGTTTTTCTGTTGTGTGTTTTTTTGGTTTTGTTTTGCAACACTGGTGACAACTTTGCCAGTGCCACCTGTGTATTTTAGTCTGATATGGATAAGAAGGCACCTTTGAAGACTCCCACTGTAGACGCTGAGTGAACTGGCATTTACATCTTAAGGGGCTGTCTTGCTGTGAAAAAGTGCTGTTTTCTGCTTTTCTAAAAACCTTTTTCTCTCTAATCTGACCATTTTGGTCAGTTATTGGAGTTATTGTAACCACTGGGGTTTCATTGTTTCTCCATTAATTTCTTTTACAGAAAGGGACTCCAGGTGCTCTCTTCCCCTCCCCACTAATTGAAGTAGCTGTCCCTGTAGCCTGTGGCTCTGTGCTGCTCCTCAGTATTGCTCTCATATTCATGGTTCTCACGGCAAGGAAGAGGCGCCAGTCCGAGGGGACGTACAGCCCGAGCCAGCAGGAGGTGGCAGGAGCTCGGCTGGAGATGGACAGTGTCCTAAAGGTGCCACCCGAAGAGCGCCTAATCTAGGCCCTGCCGTGCCCAGGACCTGCACCTGCAAGCTCTGCCTGCACCTGGAGCTCTTCCAGCCCTGGCAGCAGCAGATGCAGCCCCTCCCCGTTCCCCTAAGGCCGCTCACCAAGAACGGACATCGCGGCCGGCTGGGCTGGCGCTGCTGCACTCAGCGGCTCCAAGGGAGCCTCTGCCCCCCCGTGCCCTGCCCCGGGCTGCCGTCGCTCATCTCAGCAGGAGCTGAAGTGGCTCTGGCTCCTGTCCTCTCCCAGGCAGGAGAGGCACATTCAATCTGCTTTCCAAGGCAGGGTGACCGAGGCACCTGTGCAGGTTCAGCTCCCTGAGTCCCACTCAGGAGTTGGGAAGGTCGAGGCTGGTTTGTGTATTCTGCTCTGGTTTGTCAACAGCTGAAAAACATTCAGACTGTCTCAGCTCAGGTGTGTGAGGTTTTCAGAGTCTTCAACAGCAACAGCAGCTGTGACCTCCCTGTGACAGCCCTGTGTTGCAGGGAATTGTCAGGAATGATCAAAATCCTTGTATCAATCAGTACTGAATGCCCTGGTGCTGTTAGACATTCCCATGGGTACCGTGCAGGGAAGGGACAGGCAGGACTCTGGGAGTTTGGGCCAGTGCTGGAGCTGCCACATGCTGGACTTTGGGTGTGCTGGAGGGGACAGGGGAGCAGAAAGGTCGCAGCCTCCTGTGCATTCCCTGGGCTCCGCGGGACAGGGACAGCACAGCGCAGCTGAGGGAGCGCTGGGGGCTGACGGGTGTGAAGTGCAGCTGCGTCCTGGTGGAAGCTCTGAGTAACTGCCTGTTCTACCACAGCAGCGAGTGTGGGCGCACCTCAGCCACTCCTCGGTGGTGGGAGCAGTCGGGGCTGCGGGGGCTGCCCTGCTCCTCGCACTGGCTGCAGCCACGGCGATTGCCATGAAGAGGAGGAGAGCGACTCAGGGAACCTACAGCCCGAGCCGGCAGGAGAAGGACGGGGCCCGAGTGGAAATGTGGAACGTGATCAAGATGCCCCCGACCGAGCGGCTGATCTGAGCTGGGGTCACGCTGGGGTGGGGGGGACACAGCTCTGCACAGCCTCGGGCACTGCCCGCTGGCACTGCCCCTCGGGCTGCTGCCTGCAATCAGCCCACAGAGCATTCCTAGCAAACTGCTCTGGCCGTGAAAGCGGCAGCACTGGGGAGCAGAAACCCCGCTGCTGAGGGCCAGGAGGGAGCAGAGGCTGTGGCACAGCGGGGACACGGAACCAGACAGAAGGTAGGGCTGTGGCACAGCCGGAGCCTGCTGGGCCCCTGCTCCTGCAGGCAGCAGGAAAACCTCCCTGAGGCAGGTCCAGTGAATGGGAGTGAAACCACTGCATTCAGAAATAATGTGAATAATAAGGTTTTTTCAAAAAGACACATACCTGTGACTCCTCTGCAAGGCTAAGCCAGCTGAGTGAGTGCTGGGAATTCCTTCCTAGAGCTGCTGCTGCCATTCCAGGTGGGCCAGGGCTGGCACGGCAGTAAGTCCCACTGGGCTGAGCTGGACATGGCTGCTGGAGCTTTCCCTGAGACCAGACCAAACCACAGGAATATCTGAAGTGCCTTTCTGATCCTGCGGTGCCAGTTACAGTTTAACTTTTGTGAAAGGAGGACGTTTTCATGTGTGAGCCAGTTCCACCACTCCCAAGCAGCTTGAACCATGGAACTGACCCTTGTGAGAGCATCAGGTGGTACCTGCTGGGGTGAGGAGGGGAGAAAGAAAGAGTTCTAGAGCTGACCTCTCTGGACTGACAGGTTTGGGCTTGCTGGTACAGGAGAGTGGAATTTAGTTAGCCAATCTTTTAACCCAAACAAGGGTTGGTGTAAGTGACACAGCTTCTGCTTCCCACTGCAATAACAGGGGTTTGATTTTGTGGCTTTGCTTCTCCTGTGTTACCGTTGTAGCTGTTGAATGTGCTGTTTCTTCTTTAGCATAATGTGGCAGAGACTGTAGAAGGAAATGCAGCACAGCAGGCCAGGTAAGGCCTAAAGTCATTAGTGTTTCAGGACAATCACAACAGCTATCAATAAGGAATATTTTAGAACAGTGTCTGCTTTTTAATGTCCAAAATACTATTAAAAATCAGGGTGGGAACCTGCCTGCCTTAGCTCATTGCCACAAGAAAATGCTGTTTATTCTGGCCTGCTTTGGGATTTTTTTTCTACTGTAGCTGTAAATATTTCTGTAATTCCAAGCAAAGAGAGGGGTCTGGAACTACTGCTCACATGTGTTAGTTTAAGAACAGGTGTGTCTGTGTAAGAACAGGTCTCTGCAACAGGCGGCTGCTGACAGAAAAATGAAAGTTTTAGAAAACAGAAAAAAACAGGAGTGGGAGACAGACAATATTTTGTCAGTAAGATCATGTTCCCTCTAGCAGTGGAGAAGAGGCAAAGGTGAGATCCCAGCTGTGTCTGGCAGTGCCAGGGATGCCCTGGCTGCAAGTGGGAGCTGTGGCTGCTTTCCTGTGTTCATCAGCAGTGACTCTGCTGGCACTGTTCTGTCATGCTTTGCTCTGGGCATTCTCCAGCTGCTCTTTTGGGAGGCCCAGCACGCTTTGGGAACAGAGCCAGTGGCACTGCCCGGTCCTCTTGTGGCACTGGGGCTTTGGGGGCAGGTGAGGGGGGTTTTCCTGTGCACAGGAGGCTCCAGGGCAGCAGAGCTGTGCCAGGACAGTGGGGAATTGCTCCCTGGGCTGAGGGAAGGGAGCAGGGGTGGGCACAGCCCTGGGGCCCCTGTGCTGCCAGGCAAAGGCCTGCAGTAACCTCAGGGGGGCTCAGGGGCTCTCTGCCACCTCTGCCCCAGCACCCCGGGGCAGGTGCTGCTTCTGCCTTTTTGCTGCACTCCCCCTGTGGTGTCTGCACAGAAACGAGGCAGCAGCAGGATGGAGCAGAGCCCCAGCCCCAGAGCTGCCCCAGCAGCTCCTGCCACCCCTGCAGGAACAAACCAAGCCCTGGAGCCCCGGCAGGTCTGGCTGTGCCCAGCAGCTCCTCAGGGCTGCAGCCCGAGCACCCAAAGCCAGTGTTAGCCGAGGTGTTCAAATACCCTGTCAGTGTCTTGAGCATTTCTGCAAAATAATTTATGGAAGGTGGTTTTGTTTTTTTCCAATAATGAACTTAACTTTCTTTTGATATTTCATTTTTGAATATATTTTTTCACAAAACTGGACTTGCTGTAGTTAATGATTATGATCTTGATTTCTTTTTTAATTGTAAATTTTATAATTTGTAAATAATTAGAATGTCCTTCAAAAGAAATTTACAGTAAAATTTGGTTAAAACCAGACTTGGTTGTTGACTTGTGACTGTTTTTCCCCAAAGAACACCTTTCTGTCTGGATGGCTGATCATGGTCTGTGCCACACCCCCTGCACAGCTGCAAACTTTGATGGCTCTTCATGGTTAAAGGATTCATTTTGTGATGATTTGTCCCAGCCCAGAGCTGTGAGCACAGGCCAGGGTGCAGAGCTTTGCCCAGCAGCAGGACAGAGCTGCTGAACACTAAGGGAGGGAGCTGGGAAAGCTCTGCTCTCTGCTCACCTCACTGAGCTGCATTTCACCATTAATCCCTGACTTTATGGGCAATAAAGAGATGGGAATGGGGGGAAAAGGGACTCTGAAGCCTCCACCCAGAGTGAACAAAATACAGAAATGGTTTCACCTCTTGTGCAGCAGCAGATGCACCACAAACTTTGAAGAGGCTTGTCTTGTCTGTTTTTAAAATAAACTCATTTCTTATGGCAGGAAGCAGCTGTAAGTAAGCAAAGCGATACCAAACACAGGGCAAGTACAGGAACATGGAAAGTCAAGTATAAAGTCACTGATGAGTAAGACCAGGAACACTTTTTATACTGGATTAATAAAAGCTTCCAAATTCCTTCTAGGGCTGAACCAGAACTGGCACTGTTTATACCTGGCACTATCAGGAATGAATCGTGTTAGGCATTCCTGAGTTTAAATAAGACAAAAAATCCCTAAATGCTGTCCTAGGGATAGTTCAATTCCTATGTTACAAGAAACCCCTAAAAAGGTCTCCGCTTGCAAACCCTGCTTCAGAAATGAGGGAAGTCACAAACCCCTTGTCCTCCTGTATCTCAGAGGTGCTAAATAAAGTGAAGGGTGAATAAATGGGTGTTAATACTCTTCAGTGCCCCAAAACTGACTTACCAAATGATCCATAATATGAGCAAAGTAACCAGAGATGGAAATGAACTGCAGTGGGACAGAATTTCCTGAGAGGTTTAAGGCATCTGTGCTGGGCTCCTCAATGTGTGGTCACTGTGTGACATTACTGAGTTCAAACAGGGCCTGTGGAGCCCTGCTTGTACAGGCAGGATTGTCCAGTGCCCTTTCACACCCACCCTAAGCCAGACAGTTTTATCATCCAGCTCATTGCAAAGGAGCTCTGAAATGCCAGACTGAATTACATATCCTTATTCTGAACTCTATCCTTGATCCAAATAAAATGGAACTGGTATCTTAGACTTTAAATATTTTACTATTCAATACTAAACTCATCTGTCTTTCAACACAAAAAGAAAATACAAATCCAAGTGAATGGCTTGCCAGAGGAACAGCACTGTACAGAAACAGAATATTCCTGGAATACTGTGGTCTTCCCAAAACCGGCAGCATTTCAGATATTATTTTTCTTTTGTACTGCCCAGACTTGAACACAGAGACAGCCATTCCCATTCCCCAGAGTAAGAAAACTTCCAAGATAACATGAATAAAATAGATACATTGGAAATCAGATAAAGCTTTACAAGAATTTCCCCATGTGTCCAAGATGATTTCCTTTATCAAAGGCTCAATGGTGATGTGATGCCCTCTGCAAGAGTGACAGGTTTTACACCAGAGTGTGCCCAGACACAAAACAAACCAAAAAAGCACCACTGAAGTGAAACAGAAATGATCAGAGACAGCAGCTTTCCCGGGGATGCTGAGGGCTGTGTGAAATGTCTGGAGAAGCCAGAGGGGGCTCAGAACACCCAGCTGAGCCTCCCCTTTGCTCGGTGCCTCGCGGGGCCAGCCCGAGGCCCCACAGAGCCCAGATCCCCCTGCAGGACACGCCCTGCCCTCAGCCCCAGCACACCGGCCTTCCCCTGCACTCAGGAGCTGGGAACCTCCATGCCCCACACTTTTGCTCTTCTTTGTAATAAGTAAGATGTAAGATATTGTTACATTCCATTCATATACTGCAATTTATAATATTGATAGATAATATTAAGATACACATATATAAGAACTAGGATACTCTTTATGGCCTCTATTTTCTGATGTATTTAACAAAAACAAAGTCAAAAAAATGAAAACAATTGCTGGTGTTTCCAGTTTCCCAACAGAGATGCAGGACCAATCCCTGAACAGCTGCTCTGTGCTGTGGTTTCCAGGCCTGTGACAACTCTGCCCTGGCTGTTGGTGTTTGGGGGGGGGGGAGTCAAAAGTGCCACCAAAGTCCATGTGACAGCACAGCTCCAGGAGCGGCTGGGGTTCAACGAGCACAAACAGAAACCAAGGGAGCAGTTCAGTGACTTGTGGGCTGGTTTGCTGCACTTTGCATGTGGGAACAAAATGTTGTATTTCTGTGTAATGCCAGAAAAACTGACGTCCGTTCCCAGAGGCAGGAGTGAACCCCAGCAGAGTGGGCTGTGTCAAGCTCCGGGTGTGCCAAGGACCAAAAATACAGGGAGGGAGTAACTTGTGCATCAGTAGTGCTGCCTGAAAAGCTGTGTGTGGAAATCCCAACCCACCCCAACCCAACCCACCTCCCCTCAGGCTTTGGTCAGTGCAGGGATCCCAGGGTTCAGTGGCGGGGAGTGAGAGCAGTGCCAGGGACTGGGACTGGGGGACTCTGACCTGTGGGCAAAAAGCTCTCGTGTTGAGTTGCAGCTCAGCGATGGTCCTGCGGCAGTCCTGGCTCAGCCTTCCTTAAAAGAAATGCTTGGTTTTATGCTGGCTCAAAAAACCCAAAAAATCCCTCTGTCACTTCCAAAAGGACACCAAGGCCATGGGGTGTGTCACTCAAAGGTTTCCCATCGCTTTCTCAGCTGCTCCACCTTACCTGGTGTGGGTGACACGTCCTGCTTGGTCTTTTTTAACAGATCTTCAAATGGATCTTTTGTCTCCTCAGATTTTGAGGACAGTAACACTGACTCCAAGCCCTTGGCTGGCCTGGCAGGGACCAGAGGGGGTTCACTGGCCAGAAGAGCCAGGGCTTGTTTGGGATCTACCTTGGTGCTGGGCTGGCCCACCTGTAACGTTCGGGGTTTGGGGGGAGCACCCAGACACGCTGGCTGGAGGGAGCTGGTGGGAGAAGGGCTGTGGCTCTGCAGGAGCAAGGAGCCAGCTGCTGGCACAGCTGGAGCCTGGCTGAACAGGTTTGGCATGGAGAGCGTGGCCATGGGGGGCTGAGGTCTCTGTGCTGGGTAGAAGGCGGCAGTGGGGGTTATGAAGCTGGAGCTGTAGGCATGACCTAGGGAGGGGGTAAAGGAGCCCCTGGGGGCTCTGACCAGTGACACCGGGAGGGCTCCTGGCAGCGTCTGGGTGAACGGATTGGGGGAGGGCTGCAGAAAAGGCGGTGGAGCTGGGGCAGGATAGCCCAGGGGCTGGGCAAACGCTGCAGCTGCAGGAGGCACAAAGTCACTGGGCAGGGCCCCGAAGGCGGGCGCGGGGGCCGAGCCCTGCGGGGCCCTGGCCGGCCAGGCCGTGGTTCTCAGCGGGTCCAGCAGGCTCAGCAGGAGCTCGCTCTCGTTGCCGGCGCCCTCTGCCTTCACCCGCTCGGGCTGCAGCATCCCAGCGCTGCCGGCAGCGCCGCACAGCAGCTGTGATGGGCGGGAGGAGCAACCCACAGACTGCTGCACTTCGGGCTTTAAGGACACAGCCCCAAAGGGCTCGGGGATAAGATCTGAAACCAAGTGGCCGCGCCCCTGAGGGGTGAGGATTTCCGCTGACCCGGCTGGAGCCTGGTGCTTGGAAGCCCTGGGTGCTGGTGGTGGTGGCACGATCCCCAGTTCTGGAGTCTTTCTTCCCTGGGGCCTAGGAATGGTGATGTTCCCTTGAATGGCAGGATTGGATTCATCCTTTTCTGCAGGAGCCAGACCACTGTCTCTGCTCTGGGGTCTCCTGGAGATGGGGGGCATGTTACCCAGGGCAGCCAAGGGTCTTTCTGGGGAGCTTTGGGAATATTTGGTGGGAATAGCCATATCATCATGGCCCATACTCCACAGCTTGTTGTAAGGGTGGGACAGCTTCATGCTTGGCACAATCCTGTTCCTCTCAGACACACCAAGATCCATTCTCTGCAAGAGAGAAGAACAAGCATTAACTCTAACTGATGTCCTCACAAGACAGAGCAGGAAGTGAGTTCAGGCTGCTGTGAGGGAAGAGGATCAGTCCCCAGGCTGATCAGTGCAGAGGGACAACAGCGTGTGGCCAGGAACCAGCCAGGACTCTGCAGCTCCAATTCCAGCTCTGCTGCCACGGGGTTGTTCAGCTGGCACATGGTGTGCATCTGTCACAGCCCAGTAAGGAGCACACAACCTGTGTCCAAGGCACAGAAGCTGAGAAGCCTTAATTGCTGCATGGAATAAGTTGACAAATGAAATATCTGAATGTAACACTAAAATCAATATTATTATAAAGTAGAAATGACATTTGCTTCTTTAATGTCAGATGAAGATCTTGGAGTCTGCTTTAGTTTAACACTTTCTGAGCAATGTTCCGTCACAAACATCCCGTTTCTTCAGAGGGAGATTGTTTAAATGATGCTTAGACCAAAATAGCCAGATTAAAAGAAAAAAAGTTTGCAGGGGACCTGAAAATTACCAACTATTCATTCTCACTGTCAATCATCAACTTCAAAGATAACTCTGTGTGATGGCCATGGGACAAACAGATTCTGAGGAAGAGGGCAAATATCCCCTCCTTTAGAAGCAAAGGCTTCAGAGGAAACACTTATCACTGAGTCCCATTTAAGCCATTTTTAATTCAGAAATTAATTCTGAAACACATAAGCAAATCCCTGGAAAACAGATGACGACAATGATGAATATTATTAGGATCTACCCAATAATACGAAAAAATGCTCAGAATGAGCTCTGTGCCACCCCCAGGGCACAGGAAGCCCCCCGACCTGGTATTCAAAGGAGCAGCGCTGCTCTGCCTCCTCCTTGGGTGTCCGCAGGTCCTCCAGGCTCTTGGCCTGGCTCAGGGGCTGAGGCTGGCCTTCTACTTCCAAGCTGGGGAAGATGTCTTCCAGGAGGTTGACTTCTGAGGCCTTGCTGGAGAGCAGAGGGCTCGGAGGCAGCGGCTCCCTGGCTCTCTCCGGGCTGCCCACGTCCTCCCCTTCGGCACTGTCCGACTCCTTCAGCGCCCGGTACGGCTGAGGCCTGCCACACAACCAAAAATCACATCGCAAATCACCACATTGCTCATTCTTTGTTCTGGACGCAATTTCCTAAGGAGCTGGATGAGTTACAAAGAGCTCCCCAGTGGCAAATATAGCTCAGAGAGCTCCCCATGCAGAGCAGGCGGTGGGCAGGGGCCATGCAGAAGGGGACCCGGCACCCAAGGGTGCTCAGAAGGGCAAGAGCCGAGTGGGAGGTGCTCAGAGGGAAGCTGTGGTCATGCAGGCACAGCCAGGCTGAGGGGGGAGTTCTCAGACCAGGGACAGTGGGACACCAGCTCCCCATGCTGACTGTCTGGGCTCCCTCGGGCTGGGCACGGCCTCTGCACCCTGTGTTTGCAGGCTCTGACATCCTTGGGTTTCAAGCTAACTCAGCACACAACATAACTCAGTGTTTTCCTGCAATAATTGGGAGCACTGTGCAGGTTCCGATGATTTCATTGGTGTCATCTTATCAAGAAACACCACAATCCATTATGGAGACACCTCCTTTACATTACCAGCCAAGGCTGAGTTAGCAGGATGCTTCTCTTGCACATACCTCAGCAAAAAATGGAACCAGCACATTTGCATTTTGGTGTGTGTACAGAGAACAGCAGCACAATGTGCATCCAATTAATGACAACAAGTGCCACACATGACTGTGGGGATTGGCACTTGACTGGCAGCCAGTTGTACTGTGGCATTTAAACAAGCTTTCAATTAAAAGAAAATATTTGTGAGACCTGCAAAAATACATCCTATGGAAGAACCCTTCTCCCTTTTCCATATTTTATCATAATACATCTATATCATGCAAATTCAGAGAGCCCAGCCTGCTTCCCTCCCCAGCACACACAGAGCACGCACTGAGCCCCAGCAGGACAGGGACACTGCAGGTACAGGGCAGACAGTAACAGCACATGGCCTCAGGGCAATCTCACATCACTCTGGGTCACCCTGCAAGCCCCCAAGGGATATCTGAAAACAAAACTGGTCTCCTCCACTCCAAACAGGAGTGTGGAAACATTTCCTGGCCCTTTCCTACTGATCCCCCCATCCCACCTGCCTGCAGTCAGATTCCTTCCCTGTCAGCCTCTGAACCTGTGTCTGCAGCACACAATGGATTTTAGCAGCTGCAGACCTCTCTGTCCCACTGGCAGCCTCCTTCTCCAGCCTGGTCTTACCCTGCCAGGCTTCAGCTGCTCAGCTGGGACTGGCACCGTCCATCTCCCAGCCCGGAGCTGCCTGCCTGTGGCACCATGTGCATTTCTGAAGCAGCAGCTCACAGCAGCCTGGCCCCTCTTCCAGTGCTCAAATCAGTGGCTGCACTGTTACAGGAATGAGTGCAACTCCATGCAATTTATCTACCTTTCATCCCCTAGAAATCCTCAAGCAGGCGAGGTTAGGAAATAACAAATCCTCTGCTGACATTCAGTGAAGGCTCAGCTCAGAGCTGCCTGCTGGGATTGGGATATTCAAATAGGCAGCAATAGGAATTTAGTGCAGCTGAACCCACGGCTGGCAGGGCTCCCCTCACCTCACACGGGCACCCTGGGCAGGCTGTGCTCCTTCCCCTGCCACAGGCACTGTGGGCAGGGGCAGAACCCTCCAGCCACAGCATCAGTGAGCAGTTCTGACACAGCTGCTCTACACAGTCTTTCAAGACAGAGTTACAGAGCCTTGGGAAGGTACAAGTTACAAATCCAAAAGCTGGATACAAACTGACCAAACAAACTTCCTGCTTCTTGTATAATTGTCAGATTGTGCTCAATGCCATCAGAGGACACCTGCAGGGATGTGATACCTGACAGGCCAGACAGGCTGGGATCAAACAGGTGACACAGGAAAAGGCTGGTAACTGCACTGGAACAAGGCTCACAGGACAACCCAAAAGCACAGTAACACCACACAAGAATGAATGGTGAAAGGTTTGGACAGGACAAGCAGCGTATTGGAACAAAGGACAAATGGAAGGGTGACATCCCACAGAGCTCGAGTCAATGGAAGCCCATAAGCTGTGTGGTGCTGCAGTGTTTCATGCAGGAGGATGCTTCTTCATGCTGCTCAACATCAAGACAGACAAGCAGGAGAAATGTTGGTCATTCATCAAGCATGGTACAGAGACCCCAGGAGCATTTCCAAATCCCAGTGCAAACCCCACTGTTGGAAACTGGCCACAGCAAAAGAGTGAAGGATAGACCATTCAAAAGGAGCAGAGAAGAAAAAGTTTTCAGAGAAGCCAGAGACAGGATCCTCTTCCTGCTGAAATTCATCATCAGAGGAGTCCTCAGAGAGGAAGACTGTATAGTGTCGCATGGGCTTTACGAGGCTGGGGAACAGGAAGAGAAAAGGAAGTTATGGAGTCACAGTGACAGCTCCTGAGAAGAGAAACCAGGGCTCCAGAGACCCAGATCATCCTGAGCCCGACTGACTGCACAGCAGAGCTGGGCAGGGAACTGAGCTCTGCTGCCCAGGCACAGAACAAAGCCCCTGTGCCAAGCGCAGGCCACTGTGGGGTGCCCAAGGGAAGGGACTGTAGGCACCCCACAGTGCAGGGGACAGTACAGGAACCCCCTTCCCCCACCACGTTCCCTACAGAGCTGGGCACCTCTCTGTTCCTCAGACAGCTCTGCTCCTCAGGCTCTCTGAGCTCTGATAAACATTAGATCTCCCTCTCTGCTTTACAGACATTTACTCTGATGCACAAGAGGAGCTGACTCCAGGGCACCAGTTCCTTCTTGTATCTATTTTTCACATTTGAAACTGCTTCACTCTAGACTAAAACCTCAGCTGTCCAAGGATTGGTATGAAATGCAGTTTGCCAAGTAAGGTGTATGTGCTCCTTTCCTCAGCATTAACTGAGAATCAGTTCTTAAAGACTAGGGCGGGAAAAGAGAAGTTGGATGCTGCAACCAACAGCCCAAGAGGGCCTGAGCTGCCACTGCCAATGCATGTTCACTCACAGTCAGGTCAGAGCTACTTAATAAAAAGTCTCTCACAGGTGGCAGTGGCTGAGGCCAGTGGTGGTAAATCACACTCTGCATTATTCCAGTTAAAGCCAGTGCCTTGCTTTCTTCCCCCTCTCCTTCTGTAACAGGTGTCCACGGGAAGGAGGTGGGGGCACAGAGACCCCCGGTGCCGCCCTGTGCCCGTGCCCCGGGGCTGCCAGCGCTCGGTAAATCCCGTGCCCGTGCCCCGGGGCTGCCAGCGCTCGGTAAATCCCGGTCAGCCCCGGCGCCACGCGGACGGGACGCGCTCCACGGCGCCGGCAGCAGCGCGGAGCGGGGGCTCCGTTTTAATGAGGAAGATCTGCATCTCAGGAGCTTTTTCATGTGTCAGGATGCATGGACAAATCAGCAGCACATCACGCTGGCCAAAAATGAAATGCTGACAAATGTAGATATTTCAAATTTAATTGACACCTAAATGTACTTGAGATAGAAAAAAAAATATATAGAAAATGGGAGTGCAGGGTACAGGAATTAGTAAGGAGAATTCTGTAATAATTTTAAAGGATGTTCTGGTTATAAGAAAATTAGTTTTGCTTATTTTATTATGGTATTGCTTTTTCCTGAATATTGAGATTATGGTACAAAGGGGTGTATGGACTTGTCATGAAAATTCTGTATCTTGTGAAAGCTGAGATGTAAAGACTTACTAAAACTAGCAGCAATAAACTACACCTAAATAAAATAATTAAAATACAATAGATTTCCAGCATTGGTACAATGTTTACCATTCGTATTTATGTTTATCTGCTGTCTGATAGTGGCAGGAATTGAAGATACACATTAGCAGAGAGCAACATTGGGATGTCAACAGCTTTTGAACCCAAACATGCAGAATCCTCCACAGGAACACACATAAATGTTAAATTTATTCAATTATCCTCCACCTAAATGCAGTGAGTCATCAGATTAAATATTAAAAAAACGCTTTTAGTTTAAAAATCCCCACAGCCTCTGAGCAGGGCCAGCATGGCTTGTTGCAGGAGCTGCATCTGCTCCACAAGAGGGCAACCAAATTCCACTGTAAAATGCACAAATACCCCTGTGCAAGGGAGAAATCACCGTTCAGTTTAGGCGAAAAACAGAGTATGCCCCTACCCTGGCATGGCTGCAAAGAGCTGTCCATGCACTGATGCCCTTCCAGTATGTTTGGGCTGTGGTGGCAAGTTCAGAACATCTCAGCTGAGAGCATCCACAGCTCACAGCATCCATTCCCTGGCCAGGGTCACCCCTGAGGGCCCACTGCTAACTCCACTCAGGCACAGTCAGGAGTCTGTAACACACACCCCTTGTCATCTTTGCAAGGGATAAGTGACATTAGTGAAAGTGCCTGAAAAAGCCTCCCTGAGGCAACAGAACATGCCTGTACTGGTATGCACAAGTGAGACACTGGAAACCAACACCTTCTGTCCAGGAGTAGTGGGCTGGGGCAGCACAGATGATTTGGAACATTCCCCCTTCACTGGCACAGCTAAAGGGGGGATAAATTTGCTGGTACTGTGCAAAGTGAAGCCCTAGAAACCCTCACCACAGAGCTCACTCAGACATCACGGTCCTGTTAATGCACTCTAGTCAGACACAGCCCCTTCGGCCATCACTGTCAAATAACCAGCTCTGCATCCTCCAGCTACAGCCTGGCAAGAACACTGCAGCTGCAGGGCTGGAACTGACAATTTCCTTGAAAGAAAAGTGCAAACCAAAACAACAAAGAAATTAACAAACCTCCAAAACCTGAAAACTTTCACTGAAGAGGCTGATCAGAGTGCACTAACTTGGCAAACCACAATGTTTCCATAAGCAAACCTTGGTTACTTGATTTTTCACACTTTCTCTACAATGTTCCAAAAATATTTTTTTAAAAATCAGTTTTTTTCTTAGTTAAAATCTAACTTTGATCGGTAGTATTTTTAATGTCTCCTCTGGTGAGTCCCAGTTCTGAACACACAGTTTGATGAGAGAGCCAGCAGAGAGAAGCAGAGCTGCACAGTACTTACTGTTCTGGGCTGGGAACTGTGGTCCTCCGGCCCTCCACACCAATGTTGCTCTTGGGCCTCTTAACCACATGAGGTCTTGGGGGGCGAACCTGTGACATGCACAGAGACATCTCATCAAACACTGCCCTGATCCAACAGCAGACACAGACAACACATGGAGAACCACCAGTATCCTACAGGGATCTTCCACTGGGCCTTGCTTTGTCTTTGGTGCCACAACAATGTTACACATGAGTGTGGATACATCAATGGATCTAAAGGATGGATACAAACCACATGGCCCCAGGACTTGCAAACCAAACATATATGCTTGTCACTGTTTGCTATTCGCCCTGTCCTGTTTGGTGCAGGCTGAATTTCACAGAAAAGATTCCCTAAGAGTGAGCTTCCCCCTGAGCAGTCAGTGGTGAGAGAAAAGCTGGGGATGTCCATGTGCTCTGGACATTGCACTGGCAGTGGGGCTCAGCTCTGGCACCATGACCCTTCTGGCCGCTTGCTCCCAGGTGAGGACTTCTGTGCAAGGCTATCAGGGAAGATGTGTACTTAGGATAAATGTTTTAACATGAAAACCAGCTCATTCTTCATCAAAAATTTGCTTCCTTCCAGCAGCTGAACACAAACCCTTGCCAGCCATATTGTCATTAGCACTCTTGGTATTAAGTCAGACTTCTGTTGTAAGTAAAAATCCAAAGCTTTTCTGTGGAAGATGATGCTGCTGCCAATCCAGTCTCACATACATATCCATCACCTTCTAATGTATGGAAATTCAGCTTGATTTCTGACCAGGATCTCCACAAGCAAACAAGCCTTATTTCAAGGAAAGGAATAAGCCCAAAGTTTGCCTATGTGCTAGCTTACACTACTGAGGAATTCTGTGCTGAACTTATCCCTGTGAGTCAAATGAGGGAATTTGCAGCATCAGGGCAGACTGTACACACGAGCTTCGTGTGTTTTGTTAAGAAAGTACAACTCTACCTGAAAAAGAGTCGGATCTGTTGGCTCAGCTCAATGCTTATCTCACCAGAAATGGCCAAAAACCCAAATAAAGGTGGGAATACAATTCAGCTGCTGACCTCCCAGAGCCTGTGCTCCTTAAGAGGCACAAGAGAAAGGAGATGTTCATGGCCTACAGCCTGAGTGCTCTGGAGTGACTAGGTAAGTTTTAAAAAAATATTTGTTGGGGGAGCAGGACTTTCCAGGTTTGTTTTGGTTTTGTTTTTTTTTTTAATTTTTCTGCACAGGTACAAAAACCTCAAATTCTCCTGCCAGGAGAAAGCCACCAAATTGCATGTAGTGCTTCTGCCCTACACGCAGTATGCAGAAAACAGCAGCAGCATTATTGCATTGAATTTTCATTTCAAAGGAAATGGTGCACAGCAGATATGATGAAGAAATCCAGAGTTGTATTGCCACTATTTCTTAGGAAAAAGGGCTTATGAAAAGGTCAGATGTTAAGGTCTTGGAGATCAGTCCCCACACAAGGCTGCTCCTCTCTACAATAAAGACAGCTTAAGAATGTGAATTTATGGCAGGAATGGAAGGATTAAGTTTGTGGCAACTTCATCTGAACTTGCAACGTGGCGAAACATGGGGAAAAGAACAACAGAGCTAATTAGAGGAGCTGAGCTGTCAGAGCGCAGCAGAATGGCTCGGTGCCAACAAACAAAAGGAATGGGCTGGCAATCAGCAGGATCGATGAAGAATACTGCTTCATTAGGGCTGATAAAACACGGAGAGAGCGCAGAGAGGAGAGAGGGAGAGGGGGGCGACAGCCAGGAGGAACGGGAGAGGAGAGCGCCAAGGAGAGAGGGGAAGAGAGGAAGAAAGCAAAGCTGCTTAATTAAATGGGAGCTGGGAGCTGATGTGTAAAGCTGGCCTGTCAGCGTGCTGGGAACACTTTCACCTTTCGGCTGGGTGTGCTGCCGGGGAGGGACAGAGGTGAGAGTTTGGGGTGGCTCGGGGGCCCCCAGCCCAGCGCGCTGCAAGGTGACAAAGCTGAGCGGCATTTAGAGCATTGTTCCTGGGGAACTGCAGGGAAAAGCCAGGAATCGAGGCAATTCCTTGATGGATTTTGAGTCTCACATAGCCACAGAGGCAAGGTTAAATGCTTATCAAATGCAAAATATCAAAGAAATCCAATTACGTGAGCACACAGCCAAAAGAAAAAAGGTAAACTTCCAGGACAGAAGGGTTGAATGTGCTTATTACTGTCCCCATCAACTTAATGCATAATTATTATATTTTAACTTTTTCTAATTGAATAAAGTTTCCAAACAACCACTATTAATCCAAACAGACCTCCATTAATTAGAAGCAACAACCCTCTCTCTTTCATAATACTACCACTTATTTCCAAAGCAGCAGAATGCAAAGAACATCTCTGTTCTGCTTCCTTAACCTTTCTTTGGTCTGTGTTTTTGGCTTTATTATCAGCAATTACTCATATTGCAAGCACTAGTGGCCATGTATTCCTCCTTGCAGCACAAAGGATTTCTCAGGAATTCTGGTATTATGTGGCCCTGGCTGGAAGAGCAGAGGGACCTGGTCACCCCCTTTAGTGCTTGTGTACAAGGCCAGGATAAATCAATTGCTGATACCCACCTCTGTAGGAGCTGCCAAGCCTGAGAGGGAAAAAACAGCCTGCAAAAAGTATTATTTACACATACAGAAATGTGTTGCAACTACCAAAAGCCAAATAACAGTTCTGAACAACAACAAATTTATGTATGTTTGATACAAGCATATTTTTGGGATTGATTATAATAATTTACATTTATCTTGAATTTCTCCTTGATGAATGAAGCCTTTCTGTCCCACTTACTGACACAGCCAGAGGAATACAACAGGAGCTTTCATTATTACATTCCAACCTTTTATCAATCACATTGGGAGCAAAGACAGTTGAACCAACCATGTTACAATGAGGACTATTAATACCCTACAGCTGGGAGATTAAACAGTCTTAACAAGATCTCCACATAATAAATGACTCCATTTGAACAATACAATTCAGCAACTTTGGTACAGAGGAATCACAACATGCCCCCTTACACCTGCCAAATGTGGAACACGAGGGCATGGGAACACTACAGGAAGCCCACAGTACATGGAAAGTCTTGATCCTAGTGAAACACATCTGGGAGGGTCTCCCATGCCCACTGTACTTAAGGGAACACACATAATCATAGTCAATGCTATTTTTTAAACACAGAAAACAGAAATTTTCAGGGGGAAAAAAATCCATTAAAATGACTCTATTAAGCTAAACACCCAGAGTTAAAAAGACAGAGGAGAAACACATGCCACTGAAATGTCACACAGGAACATGCACCAGAGATCAAAAGTTAAAACACATACCCAGTTGCACTTGTTAACCAGTTACCTGCTCATCCAAAACACATTTTAACAAGTTTTAGCAAGATCAGATTTGAAAACTTGCATCTTTCTCTTTCTTATGCATGTATGTATATGGATAAGGAAGCAAGAAGTAAGATGATCTCGGGGGGGGAACTATATTCATAAAGCTGAATATAATCCTGAATATACATAAATACCTTCCAATGCTGTGCCAAAAACCAACACCCCTCCTAAACTGATGCTTCTTGCCTTTACCTTTAACAAAACCAAACATCTGGTGCAGGGTGCAGACCCAGCAGGGTGTCCAGTCTTAATGCCATTCTGGTAGTCCATAGGTACAAACTGTCCTACAGTGAGTGTTTTTGGGGGAAAACTGCTGAGATAAGGTGTCCCTACTTAACACGTACAGGCACTGCACTGCCAGTAATTTCTGTGCAGTTCTTCCATGGAGGAGTCCCTTCCTCTGGCCAACCTGCTGGGCCTCCTTTTACACCATGGAATTACCCAGTGTATGCCATCCATAACATGGCACCAATGTTCCACTGCCAAAGATTGACCTCGCTTTCTTCAAGTCTATTCATACATGGAGAAGAATTAGGCATCCCAAATGAATTAAAAGCATAACTTGCAAAGAATAATATTATGTCTTCAGACTTCTGCTTCCTTTCAGATTTGAGTTCAGTGCAAGTCTTCAAAAGCTCACTGGCTAAAAACTTCCACCAGCCAGTCTAGCAGGGCTTTGTGTGTAAGAAACCACAGCAAAAGTCAAACCAGAGGTGGCCAGAGCAGCCCCAGTTACCTGCAGAGCTGCCCAGAGCTGCAGGGCTCGCCAGAGAAAAGCAGAACAACCGCGGGTCCCAGGGCTGTGCCGCAGCAGAGAGAAGGCAGTTTAGGAGCATAATTCACACATGACTTCTGTGCAGAGCTTGACAATCCAAACTACCAGGGTTTAGTAGTGCTACAAGGAGCGTAACTCAGGCAGTGTTAAGCTGTGGCAGTGAAACAATCCCCAGCTACTCACGGGCCTGGAGGAGCGCTGGATCTTTGGGGGCGGTGGCCGCGGCGGGCGGAGTCTGTGCTGCTGCAGCAAAGTGGAGACTAAATTAAACCTGCATGGAAACACCTCTGATGTCCTGGCAAAAGCAGCATGAGCATGTGACAGCACGTGATTTACCTTCATACTCACCTCATAAAATGCCCTTTTTCTTACTTTGCTTTTCCAAAGCAGCGACAAACCCCACGGCCTGTGATGTGCCCTGGCAGCACAGGTACCCATGGCGGGCTGGACTCAGCTCCTGCCACACCACAGGCAGCAGGGACAGCACCAGACAGCCAAAATGGACTGACACAGCAAAGATCTTCAGGCTGGATTCTTGGACCTCGAGGTGCAAGTGTTCTAGGCCACATTTTTGCAAATGGAAACCAGGATACTCAAAAACACTTTCACTAAAATCTTGAGTGATTTTAGTGCTTGTGAAAACTTATGGAGAAGGCCTCAAACCAGACATGTAAGAGCAAGGAAAAAACCCCAATTCAGTGAAACTTTTCATGCACTTAAAGCTGAGCTTACGCTCAGATCCTGTCCTGGGTTTTACTCCTAAGTGACCAACAATTACAAATCAGGCCTTAAAGCATCATGATGGCCTAGAACCCAAAACTACTTGTGTAAATATTATCTTAGTTCTGTGTGAGTGAAAATGAACACACTACAAATATTCTACATATTTATATTACAATAAACTACTCCTTTGCAAGAGCCAATTCTTTCATATCCTTATCCTGTCACTAGATTATTTTTTCCAGCTGAGATTTAAATACCACATATGATTAAGCTTTCATCTCTGATCAAAAAATAGTTCTATGTATTTCCACAATAAAGACACATACAAATGCTGCTTTGGGAAAAGATTAAAGATGAAGAAACTTTTTTGTATCTTGGACTTCTAACCAGGCATCGTGTTAACTCTCAGAACTGCGACCTCGGTGCTTGTAGCAACACAGGCAAAGCCAACACTCCAATTCCAATTCCTGTTATCACTGCAGCGCTCCCAGCAATGGAGTTTGTTGGGAGGTTTGTACGTGCTGCACCACACCGTGCCCTGCTGAGCCCCAGGAGATCTCAGAGCAGGGTAAGGCACAAGTGCCCCTGGCCAGCAGTGCTCTCTGCACGGAGCAGGGACAGGGCTGTGAGCACAGGCAGCAGCAGGCCAAGGGTGGAGGGGAGGCACCCAGGGAACAGGGGCTTTGCCAGAGCTGCACCGCCAGTGCTGCTGCTCCTGCCCCTCACTGCACTGGGATAAGCTATGTTCAAAATCTCTGTGTGCTGGGAGAGCCACTGATTTGAAGTTAATTTGTTAATGCAGCAAAACACATTGTTTCTAAAAGGTCAGCAGGTGAAGCTGTGTTGGAATATCAACTTAATTACCTGGGCTGTAGGGAGGAATGGGCACCAACCAGCACATGGCTGCAGTGCTAAAAGCTGCTAAATTGCTATTCCAGGTATGGTCCTAAATATATGTACTATAGCTTTTTCTGTGAAGGGGAGAAATGTCTAAATTAGCACTTTCTCACAATAGCTGTTTACCAGCATATCTTTTTCCTCTGGATATTTGCTTAATTGTCTTGTTCTAAATACTTCTGAAACAACAAGACAGAAAATTTGCAGAAAGCCATTTTTATGACTGTGGATCTGGCACTGCTTTGCTAATTATCAGACAAGTGACTTAAGCTATGAGATGCTGGAGCAAGAAAAATCTTACATTCACTTTTACACTATCAAAATATTATTTAAAAATTATAGATCCCACATCTCATAAAACAGCTATTGTACACCCAAGGAACTTTCACAATACAGCTATTTAGGGTTTTATACTCAAGCAAACATTACAAAAGGATAATTTTTGGTCTGTGACATAACAGCTTGTGAGCAGAATATACTATCTCAAACTAATTGTGGAGGTCTTTTGAGGTTTTTTTAAAGTGGTATTCAAAACAGAGCCTTGTGAGGAAATCAGAGGTGCTGGTTCATGTGAAGCAACAAGTGCAAGCTGACGGAAATGCTTAAAGGAAACACCACCAGATGAGAACTGGTTTGTTAGTATGTGGAGAAAGAAGAGCTTCTCAATTAGCAGTGAGGGTGTTTCCAATAATTTCCAAAGCAAAGCTCTTCTAGATTAATATCTTATTTCCTTCTGAAATTGAGGACTGGCTTGAAAATACCTTAAAGTCAATCAGCCATGGCAGAGAGATGCCTTGTGCTGGATGAAGCCAGGCTCACACACACCAGGCTGCAGGAGACCTGAAGAGCTGACTTTGGGAGAACATGCTGGACTCAACTGAACACTCAATTAAAAAAAAAAAAAAGGGAGAAAATAACAACACTGAAAAATGTCTGGTACCTAAAAAGATTCAGTAGAGAAAGCAGATGTAATCTACGAGGCAGCTGTTTTATTATCCAGCCAGATCCCTGCACAGCACACTCTGCTTTTTACATGCTCCCATATGTATAGCTCACAAACTGGGATGACAGGAAAAGTGTATGCTTTACAGCATATATTTTTAATTTACACTCTGAAATATTTCAATGGAAATCTGCTGGGTCCTGTGATAAAAATAATCTCCATGTTTTAAGGGATTCTTCAAGCCACATTTGTAGAGTGGGAAGGTAGAACAAGTCTGGCAAAAACGCAGCAATGCCTAAAGCCAAAATCCCAAAACCATAAGAACACCGCTGTGGACCTCTTCCTACAGCAAAGAGGTGCCTGCAGAACACAAAATATTTAATTCAATTTAGAGTCACTCTGGTTCAAAGAAGCCTCCCACACATTGTTTCCATTTTGCTCCCATGTAGTGAGGCCCTGGGTAATAAAGGATCATGCTGCAGACAGTAACTACACAAGTCAGGAGCAGGCCAGGGTTCTGCTGATCCCTTTTCCACCTGCTCTGCTCTGGTCCCTGCAGAGCTTTCCCAGCCCTGATCCTCGCTGGGCCTTCCTTGGCAATTTGCTCCAGCACTCACCACTGTTTGGGCAGGGGATTCATTCATCACCATTCACTACTCTAAACACACACCAGCATTTTGTTCTGAGAATGTATCAGAAAAAACAAAGAAATCTCAACACAAAGAATGGACTTTGAGTCCATTTCTTTGAAATGCTCACTGTGACACAGAACTGTTCTCCTTGTCCTCTTGGGCAACCACTGGTGACTTTGTGTAATTTCTTGTTATTTCTTTGATATTTTGGCACCACTTTGCACGTCACATTTTGCACCAGCTTTTTTTCTGGACCCAGCAGTAACAGCAGAGTCCTACACTGACAATATCCATTCCTCAATCCTAGATGGGTAACTCTGTGAACACAGGGATGCTCCTGGTACTACACTAAGCCAGGAAGGAACACATCCTATGGACTGCACCACACAGTGGGCCTTACCCTGAAGCAGCACAACTTCATTTGTCCAGAAGGAGAATAAAACCCCAGCTCTCCATAACATTGCTGCATAATGACAGGGCCATGAAGGAAAACTCCCTTAACTCATCAAAGCAGACCCTTTCTCGATTACAGCAAACCAGCAAGGAGGGCTTTTGTACAACTATTCACAGAGGTAAAACTGGCAAGAGGTTGAAAGAGAATCTCACTGAGATGATTGCTTTTCCAGAGGACTTCTTCCAAAATGAGGTTCATTTTTGCTGTGGTTTGTTTTCATTCTGTCTATTCTTCAACATACATGGATGGAGAGACATGTTGCAAAAAATCCCAGACCCCAGGAATATATTTATCCCAGACCCCATGTGTTAAAGCCTATCCATCTACTACCTCAGCAGAGTTTAAAACCACAGCTAATAGGTTAACAACTGCTTTTCTTCTGCTTCAGATGAAGAATATCAGAAAGCTGGGGGAATATTCAGCTTCCCAATTTGTACTGACTGCTCAGTGCTACTTGCAATGTCTGTTTGACAGGACTGACATTTTGTAGCACTGTGAGATGGGAGAACGTGTGACATTTTTATTCATGGTGGCGTACGCCCTTGTAATGATCAGCCCTGGTCGATGTGCTTACTGCAGCAGCCCCGAGCCCTCGGAGAACAAACAGCAGCCCGAGGTGCCAGCAGTTTGGCTGCCTTATTAAACACCACCAGGATTCTAACGAAGAGCAACTGCTGGAAAATCTCACTGTCAAATCCTCAAGGACATTGTCAACATGGAACTAACTACATATATTTTTCACTTAAAATACTAGAAAATCCAGCAATACAATATCAAATTTAAAGAAAAAAGCCACAGTGGTTTGTGTGTGCTTTTTAACTGGTCATTTTACCAGCTTTATATTGGCTTTCTGTGGTCCTGATGCTGGAATTCAAATCAAAGAGATCATGTAACCTGCATGATTTAAAATGCTGGAAAATGGACATATCCCTTATTATCTCTTAACAGCTATTTCTCTCTAGCAAGTGGAATACTTGCACAGAAAAAAGAAAAAATATATGGTCTCTCATTTAAGGAATTCTATAAACAGCAATGACTCTCTGCTTCACTCACCTTCATTATTCACCAAGCCAGGCTGCATAACTGGGGGGACATTCTCCCCCACACACCCACAGAAGGACACAGACCCTCTATCTGCAGCCTGGCACTCACAACTGTTTTGTGTGGCATTCATCAGCCCAGCTCTGAAGGACAAATCTAAAAAATGCCTGGCCAAACAAACAGTCACAGTGGGGTCAGCATTTAGAAGAATTATATGTTTCACACACTCTTTCTCTTTAATCTCCTGGTTAATCCAGTGGCCCAGAGGTCAGTTCAGACAGTTCTGGCCTAACTGCACATATCAACTTCATAAGTAATACATAAGAAGCCTCTGGATGCTGATCTACATTGATAGAGAAGCAAGTCACCCATAAGACACTGTGAGCTCTCCTCAAGTTGTCAATCTAGGTGATTTGGGTAGCCTTGCATGTACTGATATATTTATTTTCTATGTATGTATTATTTATAAAGCACAACTCTCCTTCCACATGCCAGCAGTGATGGACCAAGATCCTCCCTGCAAGATATTTACGGGTTCCTCAGCAGAACAGGACTAACAAGGAGACTCTGCAGACAGGTTACAGCTGCTGTCTCTTGTCACAAGGCCTGGGAGGTCGGCTCTGCCAGCCCTCCCTTCACACGTGCAGGCAGTGCAGCACTGACACGCAGTTCTCAGGGCAGCACAGTCATTTCCAGCATCCCTGTGTAAGGAGTGCTTCAAATACCCAGACAGCTGGAAAACACTGAAAGCCACACTGCAATGTGCTTTTTCATGGCTGAACACATACATGTGCTGGATGCAGTCTGGGGCCACAGTCTCACTGCAAAGCATGAATTCCTGCATGGCACAGCACCAGCCCCCCTGCTGCAGGGGCTGGAGAGAACCCAGCTGTGCCTGCTCCCTGGGAAGCCCTGGGCAGCAGGTGCAGGAGGGGCAGAGACCCTGGGCACGCTCTGCAGGCGCTGCTCACACCTGTCCCACGTTGGCACACATGGCCAGGGCAGGCACTGCCTAACTCCCACCACAGGGATTGCCATCTCTGCTAATCCTGCACACCACAACTTCAATCCAATGCATCATTGTCTTGTCCACTGACATTGGTTTTACTACTCTGACTAAGAACGCTGTCCCCTGAGAACCTGATGGGACATTTGAGTGGTCTCAAGCAGACATTAGATGGGCAAGTGCTTCTGGGCCAAGACATTTGTTTTTCTTGTGAGTCTTCTGACTTGTACTGAGCAACACTGAATTCCTTCCTGAAAGGAACAGGCAAAGAAAGGAGTGAAGACAAAATCATTTTAAACAACTAGTACTTTTGCTAAATCCATAAAGAATCAATTGGAGAGAGGGAGGAAACCCCATGTGGCTCCAGAGAAAGGAAATGAGAACCCACATTGCTCATCTGTGGGGAAGAGTGGAAGGGAGGCTCGTTTTCTTAATGAAGGTCCTGCTATTGTCCAAGGAGCTCAGAGTGGCCAGAGGAGGGCTGGCTCTGCAACCAGAGCATACAGTTACATGAATATTAGCAAATGAACTTGTTTTCCCCTTTCCCCTTTGGTTTCTACCTCAGTGCCACACAATGCCTGCTGTGATCCAGGGGAATCTGCTATTGTTCCGATGCACCTGGGTGTGAAGGGAGTCACAGGGTCTGGCAAAGGAGCCTTCCTCCCTTCCCTGCTTCATCCCTTTTACCCTGGAGATAATCCCTCCTCTGCTGCCTCTGGCCTCAGTGATCCAGTTCTGCATTCCTGGAATGTAGCTGGCTGGTGTTCTCCCCATCTTCCCCCTGACCTCTTAATGCCGTTTAATCTCCTGGAAGAAGAGCACTGCCCTGCAAAGCAGAGCTGTTTGTTCTGTGTGTCCAAGTGCACACTGTGACTAGGAAAAATGAACACGTTCATTTACAGCAAAAGGCTTCAAAACAGCAAATAAGACAGCAATTTCCATGCTGTGGCCTGCAAGAGTTTAACAGCAGTCAGAACAAGCCAGGGAGAGAACCCAGAGAAGTCCTTCCACAGTCAGACAAGCTGCTTCAGTACATTAATGCATTTTCCATTTGTCTCATAACTATTTACATTAGTCCCCAGAGCATTGATTCTCTGTAGTTTGCATCAAGCATGGAACATGATTGAATCTCTCTACTAAAGATATATGTGGAAGAGTCTTTTGTATTTTTTTAGGCTTTACACCTTTTGGTGCATAAATGGAATTAAGTATCCCATTTGCTGGTAAATAAAAACAAGCCATAGAAAACATAAACCCAGCTAAGCTGACAAATGACATTCTAATTATAATAGACACAATTAGAGAGCTGTACAGAACTGCCAGGATCACTTGCTTCTAATGAAATTATTCCCTTTCCCAAACATCACAACAAGTGATGTTTCTGGCAGCTTATCATTTGCTGGTTTAATTGTACTAAATCAGGGGTGCTACTGACTGTGGGAAAGCTCCTAAGGAGGAATGTTCCTAAGCGTAGGTTTGATTTTGAAGCCCTTGGGCTCATCCTGCGTGTTCACACCACCTCTCCCAGACTGGTGGGAAGACTGGGCACAGGTACCAATCCTGTATGAACTCTGCGGGTCCTGCCAAAGCAGCCCCAACAACTGCTTGCTTGGACAAGGAACCTGTTCAAAACAGTCACCATGACACTGTGTAGTGTCTATTCTCCAAACAGGTCAAAGACAACATAGACACGTGTTCTACCTAAAAGGTGCAAGCGTGGGCATGGCAACAAGAGCCCAACCCCCCGAGTCACAGATCACCAGCATTAGTGTCCCATTCTGCCCCAGGCAGGGCTTACTGGGCTCCCAGTGCTGCCCTGCCTGGCACACTGGAAAGGATTCCAAGGACAGCTCTGGCAACTGAATATGCAGCAGGTGTTTGATGCTTAAAGGACATTTTGGTCAGCTTTTCACACAACAAACCAGCAGAAAGCAAGGAATAAGACATTCATAGAATCATTAAGGTTGAAAAAGACTGGAAAGATCATCAAGTCCATCAAGCACCACAAGAGATTCTCCCTGTAACACTGGATCTTCCACAACAATTAACCTTACTCTTCCCCCAAACTTAGAGCACTACTCAGTACCACAAACCTCCCATTTGAATCTTGGCCTTGGCTTGAAAATTGCTCCCTCTTCTCCCCACCCATTAAACCATAAGCTGCCTGTACTGCTCCTGCTACTTGTTGAGTACAGTTGTGTTGTCCCAGAGCCCTTGGTGATAGTTCCTGTATTTGGTTGATGCAGGGATCAATAAGAAAGGTACACCCTGGGTAAAGCATGTAAAGTGCCACCCAGGAAAAGCAGTGGTCCCACCCTCCCACGATGGTGTCTTACTAAGAACATTCCAGTTTAGATCTTTACTATACTGCCCCAGGCTATCTGGCTAAAAATCCTTCTTTTCACCATCAATGGGAGCATTCCCACAATGTCTCAGTATTGCAGAAAGGATCACTCAAACAATTCCATAATAAACAAGGCTCTCCTATGATGCCTGATCACCACTCACCAAGATGAGCCAGGACATACAGAATCTCCCCCAGTCAGCCAATTACTGCCAAATTTTGGTGAGCCATCAGCTGAGGGGCTGTGCTTTTACAGGCATTTCAAGATATTTTACTGATATTTTTTGTAGCCGTACAACTGCAGATACACAACCGTGTTTGGAAAAGCCAGCAACTCCCTCACTCTAGGGTGAGAGATAATGAGTTAAAATTAAAGGTTGTTGCTGGCTCGCTAGCCCATCCCCCTTTAGCTAATCTGTCATGTAATGAAGAGAAGCACCAGCGCAGGACAGCTCGCTGCCGGCTCACTTACAGCGAGCTGATTAAGAATGTTCAACCAACAGCAGACTGCAGACCTTTCCGAGGAAAATAAATAGACTGTATGCAAATGTGTTTGTCACTTTGACAGCACGTCTCAATTAAAGCCCGCGCGGCGGCGGAGCACTCTGCAGCGCTGGGCCGGGCTCCCTGCACCGCCCGCCCCGAGCCGGGCCCTGACCCCAGTGCATGCATGCATTTTAAACCGCGCTGCCAGCCGCACAATGCTGCACTCCGAGAGAGCCCCTGACAATGAGAAAAAAGCCTCTTTCATCCTCTTCAGTTTAGAAGAGCTGTGAAGGCACAAACAGCCCTTATTTCAGAGTTCTTGTGCCTTTTTAATTGTTCCCACCTTCTGTATTCTAGACAGTGTTAAAAGTGACATTAAAATCTCTGCCTTTAATCACGAGTTAGAAGCCATCTCCCATTTATACAGTAAATGTTGCTGCTTTTTTCCTCCCCAAAGCCTTAATCTATATTTCATAAACCTGAACATCTTCTCCTTTTGAATGAACGTATGATTTCATTTTTGTTTTGGCATTGGGCTATCAGAAGGAGCAGACCCACGCCAGGACTGAGGCTGAGTCACACAGCCTACAACTGCTAAGTCAGATGGGTTTTTGGAAACCAGCATTTGTAATGTGCTGACAGCAATAAGCATTTAGCCAGCAAGCCTCTCCCCACAGCCAGGGGTCAGGAAAGCTGATGCGTGTTTCTTCCAACACAGAAAAGTGATCATTAAAAAATTTGAAAGTGACTGTTAAAAAATCCTCATGAATTTAAATTTGCACTTCCCAGTCAAATATATATTTCATTAATCTACCATCATGTTTGAACCCTCCATCGTTCACAAAAATCGAAAGGAAAAACTGAAAAAAAATTGTAATATCATCTGATTTCTGACTGCTTCAAATGAAATGTAACATGTCCCTGCTGGAGCTAGAAGGCTGCATTCCTCCAGTAGCCCCAACTCCTCTCAACTGTAGTGGCACTGAAAATAACAGAAAAATAAGTCTCTACTGAAAATACTTAATTGGAAGAGAAAGATTTTTTAAAAGTCTCCAAGAACTTACTTTTAGCACACTGGTTAAAGTACTGAAAAAAATCAATCTAATTCTGAAATGATGCAGACAACACTGCTCTGAGCAGTGAGCAGACCTCGGGTGGCCCCATCTCATACCTGAACAGTCAGTGCAGGCACACCAACTGGTTTCTATTCATAGATACTTCTCTAAAACTGGTTTGCTTCACATTTTATAATGTTTTACAATTGCTTTAAATTTACACTTTGCTTTCTTAGAAGAAATCAGATATTTCCTCCTGTTTTCTGGTCAGAACAGTGTAAAGAATAGATACAACAAAAGAAAGGAGAACAGTGAACACAAATCATGTCATTTTTTGAGTCAGCCTATACTTAATAGGGGAACACTGGCAAACGGATAATAAACACTGGATGTTTTCCCATGAAAATCACAGCAACTACAACATTTTCTAAATAGCCAGCTCTTCAAACCCCACCCCCAAACTCTCTGTTCCGCAGACATATCAAAAGAAACATTACACCAGTAACTAACGTGAACAGCTCAGCTGTCAATACTGAATACAGAGCACGCTAACAAGCTATTAATTGATTTTTCCATCTTAGTTCATCGCATTTAATTTTCAGAGAATGTTCAAATGCTTTAATAGTTGGACATCCCATATTGACACTAATGATCTGGCTAGATAGCAGCGGATGCTTTAAATTCTACACCCTCAGTCCTGAGAGTTGAAGCACCTTGCATGCTAAAACAGCTCCAAAATAGTTTCTAAAATTGCTACAATATTTATGCTTCCCCCATTCACTCATCGTTTATTTTCCTCAAAATCATAGTTCAAACAAAAGGAATCTGCAAACCCTAGAAAAAGCAGGTTTTAAAATCCCCTTTAAACAGATAGAACAGAAATAAAACTAAAACAGCACAGTTCAGTGATTGAAGATAATGAAGCATTTGGTATATTTGTTATCATGACTTTTCTGAACTATTCTTGCTGAGGCACATGATGGAGAACAACTTACACTAAGACCTACCTGACCAAAATGCACTGTGATTGGTCTCCTGTCCTCTCTTAATTTCGGGTCCTTCTTCTCAGGCAGGGGCGATGGTGCTGTCCTTGGCAGGGGCTCCTCCGGCACTGCCGAGCAGCCGTTCTCAGCAATGTCCTGTGGGGCAGGAAGAGGTGAAAAGCATGGCCAGGAACACTCCTCAGGAAGGGCAAGGTGCACAAAGGAGACACTAGAGGATAATGCTGACTTAACAATTCGGATGTTAGGGGAAAAAACACCAAAGTACAGAAAAGAAAATATCATTAGAATAAAATATTTCATCCATCAGAGCTTGTACATAACCCCTCTCTCCTCCCAGTACCAATGCTGCAAACAGGACATTAAATAAAATGTCTGACTTGCACGCAAAAGCCAGGAAGTGCATGTGGAGAAAAAAACCATAGCTCAGATTTTCTATTTTAGAAATGAACTCAACAGAAGTGCAGGGACAGGGCATTCTGCTTATTGTAAACCAAAATGAACACAGTAATTCCATTAACTTACTGCACAGAATTACCCATAGCAGAACAATTACTGGTGAAAGTGGTAAGGAGAGATGGAACTCAGAACTTAGTTAGCTCTGCATTTCATCTTGGAGTCTGTGTGCACTGAATATGCCTCCAGGAGAGGGTACAACACCAAGGGCTGCCTGGCAGAACACTTTTTGTTTGCTTTGACTTTAGTTCTCATCTCCAGAAGTGAAGTGACCAGCCAGCCCAGGTTAGAGGACTTGGCAAGAACAAGGTATGTAACACAGGTTTTGAAAAAGACAAAGGCCCGCAGACACCAGGAATCAGAGAAGAAGCAAAGAGTTTGAAAGTGAGTTGAGAAACAGTCTGTAACACAGTGGGCCCCGAACCTTACATCTCTGCAACAATGCCAAGGAAATAATGCTGGGTAAATATGGAGAGAAGGCTGCAGAGGCTGGAGCTCTGCAAGGCTGACCTGAGGGTGGCTGCTGCCACCGGCAGGGCTTTGATTCCCCGACCTCTGACACGGCCGCGAGCCCCCGGCTCGCTCAGGTACAATAATGAGCCGTGTAAGCTGATGGCCAATTAGAAATGGTTCCTTTGGACACACACTGACCTAATGTGTTTAGGTCAAATGAAACAAAAAGCTGGATGGACTTTCTAAGGGGCTTTGTCTGCTCCACAGAGAAGCTGAGACCCCTCTTTAGATCCAGCTGGTAGAGCAGTGGTTCCCCAATACGGGCATAAGGATCATGGGGAATTAACAACTTGTTAAGGTCAAACTAGAGAGAAAAACTTTTTTCCCCCGCCCTTCAGCTGCACAATGCCACCTTGTCTTGAAAAGGTACAACAAAGTCCTCCGAATTACTAACAAAGAGCCCCTAAGCAAGACGTTGACAAGAAACCCGAGTGTCTACAAACTCCTACTCCAGCTCCAGCCAGCACTGAGGCCCCAAGGGATCTCCTCAGCCTGGAACTCACACAGCCTATGGCTGCACCGTTCCTTGCAATGAAGCCAAACACAAAACCTATTTACACATTCCTGTGGGGTGGAGCCACACTGCAGGTGCCTGGAGCTGCCCAAGCTGCAGCACTCCCAGGGCCACCCAGCCATGCTGAGCAGGGACTGCTCCCGGCCCTGCAGAGCCTCCCTGGGGCTGCGCCTCCAACCAAGGCTGCACACAGCTGGGAGGCAATGGAGGGCAAAGCACCTTCCCAGGCAAATCCCCAAAGAGCCACAAGAAGGACACAAAAGTTTGGACATGAGGGGAATGGGAGGAGATGAAAGATGGAGAGAGAATAAGTCATTAAGCAAAATCCCCTCAGTTGTGCAACGATCACTGCAAATCCTTGAGCTTTTATTGCTATAGATTGCCCCTACTTCTCTGATGATATAATTGCATATAAAAGATAACATGTTACTAAAGCCTACTTCCACTGTCTTTGGTGCACAGACTTCTAATGAAACCACAATATATATTTTTTTAAAACTGCTTAATAAAAGATAAGAATTAAATTATTTCATTCCTCTCAATTTTTTCAACATCCCCAAAAGGCAAACAAATCATCAATACAGCTTCACTCATCAAAGCAAAATCTGCTTCACAAAAGTTTGTTTTCTATCTTCAATGAAAACACATTGGAGTTAAAAAAACAGTGAAAAACGATCTTATTTTGTAATGGACTGCAAACACTGGCTAGAGAGGAGCAAAACACATTCTGAGTGTCTTGAATGTTGTGCAGGTTGTGTTATAGAGCTCTAAATGAGTTGTTTCTAGAATACCAGGCATTAACTAGAGCCACACAGGGCTCTAGTAACTAAAATAATGTTGAATATATTAATGCCGAGTGCCCAACCATTTATATAAATTGTCTTAGCCAGAGCTTTCAGTAAGTTCCATTCTCCTGACTGAAAGATGAGGACGGTACCATTCATATTCCTCCCTCTTCCTAATTCTATGCAGTTAAGCTTCAAATGAGCCACTAACGGAGGGCCTTGACCACCACAGTGGTGAGATGGAAAAAGGCAGCCTTTGCAAAAAAGAAAAAAAGGGAAATGAAAAAGAAAAAAGAGAAAAAAGAAAGAAAAAAAAGAACTATATTAGATATAAAATAAAGCTACTAGGCTGTATCTATTAACAATTATTTGCTCTCACTCATAAGAATCCTCTGAAAACTATTTCTGTTGCTTTGAAATACTGCACCACAAATGAACAAGGGATGGAAATGGAGCACCATTCAATCTCCACTATCATATTAAAGAAGGACCTTACACACACCACAGTGACCTCTCAACAGGTCAATCCTGCATTTCTCATTTGCAATTCAAACCCAAGACTGGAGCAGACCAAGGGCAAAATGGGCTCTTGATTATATTTAAGAGGTCACCATTGCTATGCAGAGTTGGAAGAAGCAGAACCTCCAGCTTTATTGCATTTTTAAATTATATCTTGTACAGTAGCTGCTCAGATTTGGCAGCAAAAACTGGAAAAGGGATGTTTATATTTGACTTTTCCTTACCAGGGGCCTGCATACTTTCTATATTAATAATGGAAAATAGTATGTTAAAATGCAGTGGATAGTAAGTTCTGTTTAAAAATAACCTTAGGTTACTCTTAGAAGATGAAAGACTAGCATCCCAAATTTGGCAAAAAGTATTTAATGATACCAGAATGTCAGACAGTTGATACTCACACACGCTAGTGAGGAAACAGGATAAATACAACGCTCTTACATAAAAACTGGGGAAGATGCATTAATAGGCCTGTGCATAACAGACCCATAATGAAGCAGCCCTGTATTTAGATTAAAAATGAGGGTAACCAAAGCAATGTTTGCTATTTTTACCACTTTTAACAGAGGAATCCCTAATTTTAGTTACCTTCCTGCCTGCTTTCACATGGAGAAGAGGACGGGACATAGAAAAGGACAGAATAATAAAGGAAGGAGAGGTTGAGCAGTGTGTGTCAACTACTCACAGCTATCTTTTAAGTTCCTGTGAAAGCCTATGTTGAACAATCCTGTTTAAGCATCTCACTTACAGATACACCACATAAAGAAGGTGAACCAAAATTGGGCCATTTAGTTGTAAATGTTATGTGTGTTTTTTAAAGAGTTGCTTGCTGCTTGACAGACTAGGAAGACAACAATAATAATAAAACAAAGCAATGACTGAATGAGGCTTTTCTCAGCCTGGTACCCAAATGTCACACAACAGCACACAATTCTATTATCATTTAAAATGCAGGAAAAAACCTGCTCACATTACACAGCTCCAACAGCTTTAGGAACACACGCAGAAAGGCAGAACGTCATGTCCAGAGGTGAAACACGGGCAATGACATAAAGAAATCCAGGTACAAGAAAACTGCTTCATGTTTCTACTGTTTTCAAATTATACCTACAGTGGTCATATATAATGTAGAGTAATAAAATAACATAAAAGCATCTGAAGGCACTTTATCTTCCCCGAGATTCTGCAGCAATGTCTGGAGGGCTCAGAGAGGGGCCAGCAGCTGGAATGCACACAGGCAAATCCTCCCTTCGTAGCCTGGGGACAGGCTGAGAGCACTTCTGTCTGCCCACGAGCATTTGGAGCCCTAACTTAAGAGGATGGTCTAGAAATTTAGAGAAGACGTTTACAGAGAGAGCACAGATTAAACAAAACCCACCCAAACTCCTATGCAACAAAATGAATACAAATTTCTGAATAAGAAGCTCAGTTCTCTCAGCAGGTCAGCTGCCTGGCTTCCTCCTTCCTCTGAGAGCTCTGAGGCACAGAATAAAGGGAGTCTCTGCCCTAAGCCAGGGCAGTTACCCAGGTTCTCATGAGGTGTGTGCCAGTGTGACAGGAGCTCTGTTTGAAAGGAGCAGCTGGGACTGGATAACGCATCCCCCGAACACAGCGGAGCAGCTGGAATTGTGCTGTTTACAAACACACACATATTTGGGAAACAACAAACAGTTGGAGTGGGTTTTCCTCCAATAATTCCAATTGGCAATTGACATCAACTCTAATAAAATCCTTCCTGTCTGAACTTTGCAGCAGACATTCAAGAAATGCAGAAATCCCCTTCCCAATGACTATTTTTCCTGACTGATAACTGCAAAAATAACAACAAATTGCCATTTGCAAAAAGTTCACTGCCAGAACTGTAGGGAAATGCCCCCAATCCACATGCAGTCCCCTCACACAGTGCCCCAGCATGAAGGACAGGAGCAGGACCACTCCAAGCAGAACACTCAATTTTCTGGCTTTTGTGGGTTTAATCAGAGCTTTCATGTATTTGAAGACAATTTTTTTTTGTCTGTGAATATTTATAAGTGTGAAAAATCCAGGACAGCTGGTAATGCATTTTGAAGTGTGCTAACAGCACTGTATCAAACAGCTTCCTATTGATCACATCATGCTTTCAGTGGCTAAGGATTTCAGACGTGGTGCTTATACATTTTGAATAAGAACTTCAAGTACCTTTTGCTTCAAGCGGTTTTTCACTTCTTTTATTCCCATTTTTGCATGATCTTTTGCCTGCATGAAAAATAATTTAAGTTAAAATTCCCTTCTATTTCCAGCAATGACTAAGTTTGTTTTCAGTTAATAAAAATGGCAATAAAAAAATGTAACAGGACACTGAAAACACATTAAAACAAACAGAAAGCTAAAAAGACTCCAAATAAACAAAAAACACCATCCCATCTTTGTTGTAAAAATTTTGCTTTCCCTGTTTTGAAGTCACAGACATCTTTCATCATTTTGCATTCCACACACTCAGTGTTCCCCAGTAAGTATTTATCTTTGCTATAAACTTCTATTCTTCCGCACTGGCAGTGAGCCTGCAAATTCTCCTCACACTGCTCTGGATGCCAGTCCCATTTAGTAGAGCCAATCTCATCCTACTCCCTTCTCTCAGGCTGGAGGAAGGGAGGAAAAAACCCCAAAGTTTGAATGGTTATCTCAATGCTTTTTGTAACATTATTTCCCAGAACTGAGCATATAAGAAATCCTCACTTGTTTCTGTGCTGTTTGATCTGGCAGAGCGGAGCTGGCAGCCACACACGATAGCACAGCAACACACCAGCTGTTTGTTAACAGCACTGAAAACACTTCAATTTAAAGAATAACTCAGTAAGTTGGGCTCTAAATAAGCAGGTATAAGAAATCTCTAGGGAAAATTAATTGACATTTAGAGAAGATGGAAACAATTTGGAAAATGAGAGGATTCCCTTCTTTCGATGAAGCTGCAAGCAGGGAAAGCTGAGGTAACAATGATTTCCAACAGAGCAATGATGAGATGGTAGAGCTGCCTAGCAGAGAACACAGGCACTATTTCCCAGAAAGAGTTCTGTGTAATAAATGGAATTTATCATTTGTACTTTCAAAAGAAATCACAAGTTCCTATTGTACTTTGCATTTCAATTGAGTTTAAATTTCAAAATGACTTTTTCATTTAAATTTGAAATTTGAATGAATATATATTTTGAGTAATTTTCTGAGTCCAATAAAAATGGATTTAAGTCTTGAGTCTCATTTGAAAGGTCTAAACAGAATTGTAATTAGACTCTTATCTCAGTAGTAAGCCAGTCCTCAATACTTACAAACTTATAGACAGTCTTCATGGCGGGGTTAGCCTTGGTCTTTACTGTGTTTAAAATGGCTCCACTTCCTTTCTGTAATTATAGTAACAAGGGAAGAAATGTTATCAAAGCTCTTTAAAGCAAACAGCCATCTAAAATCCACCATTCTTAACTTAAAATAACAGAGCATTAACTATCCTTATTAGCAGAGCTGAGTATGAAAAGGTCAGATTTAAAGAAAAAGACCCAAGGAAAACGACTCTGAATGTCGCTCTGGTTTTGCCCAGTTCTGTATTCAGCACTTGTCCAAGGGACAATGCAGGTGCCTCCCTTGTCTTACACATCTCACAGCTGTGCCCTGTGCCTCCACTCACCTCATGCTGTCCTGTACACTCCACTAAAATCCTGACCAAGTTTAAGACACAAGTATCCTGAGCAACACTCAATGTCTGAGCCAGAGACTGCCTCAGGACAGTCTGTACGTTCAATTTGAGGAGGGGAGACCTGGTTTTACTTTGCTCTTTTCCCTTCCCTCATCCCACAGTCCTGTTTATCACACATGGTGCCTTTTTCAGATACAAGTAGTTGATAAAGGGATAGTGAGGGAAAATGAAATCTAACTCCAGTCACAAACATTAATTCTAGAGCAGCTGAATCTCATGTGATGAATACAATCAAAGTGATGAGCCAGTGATGCATGCACTGCAATGATCTGTTCACCTGGCTGGTGCTGTACACCCCTGCCACACCCCACCGACTACTGCTGTACAGCACCTTACAGAGAAACCCACAAGGGCAAAATCCAAGCAATTAAACCCTGGCTAACGTTGTATTTCCTACTTTCAGTGCAAAGTAACATTTCCAGAGATGAAATTTGATTATATGCAATCAGATGTAAACAGCTTTAAGATTTACTGTCTCTGTCACTACATGAAAATCTTCAACAGGCCAACCCCAGTTCAGGGTGTCTGGCAGGAGCTCATGTGCTTACCCTCACTGTGGACAGCCACTGGTGGTACAGTTTGTCACTACCTGTGGAGAACCAAACACAAAAACAAATTGTAACCCTCTGCTGAACAGAAAATAAGTTAAAAATGTGAAGTGTTGGCACTTAGTGGCTGTGGAGCGTGGACAGAACAGCACAGCCAGCCTTTTCTTTCAGGAGAAAACATAACATTGATGAGAGATTTACACTCTCCTGTTTTCTCTGTGTTGTCTCAGACATTTGAGAACACAGATGTTTTTAAGTTCACTAAAAGAAATCCGAGGTGGTTCTGGGTAAAGCCAAGATTTGTCCTCCAAGAACTCTTTTGCAAGAACTCTTTTAGTTGTACTTTATTAAAGTGGTAACGCTGAGGTTTTTTAAGACTGAACAAGCATTACTCAGACTACAATACATTATTCAGAGCTCCTGACAGACGAAAGAACAAAAATTTAAGACATTTCAGGCTGCCAGGATCACTAAGCCTGTTATTTACCTAGCAGCAATGACCAATTACATCACAATAACCCACAAATGGTAAACCAACAAAAGTGTCTGAAATTACCTTAAAATATTTCTTACCTGCATATTCTCCCATATTTATCTCCTCTTCAAACACGTCACTGAAGCCCTCCCCAGAGTTCAGCAGATCCAGACGCCCATCAATGAACTGCATCAGCATTAGAAGACAGAAACACATCAACCATCCATCTTTATCCTTTCAGAAAGACTTTATCTTTCATTAGCTGGAATAACCTCAGTGTTTGCATTGGGTAGGGACTCAAAATAGAATGAAAATACCATCCAAACTGACACAGTGTTGCCCACTGCCCTAAGGTGTGTGGCTTTGCTAAAAACCAGCACTCACGTTTGCTACACATACATGTTTTCAGCTGCCCTAAAGCAGCAGTTATATGTAATATGCCTCCTGGACAAAGTGTACAGGAGATATCTTGGGTCTAGGCATGCTCAGGTAAGAAAAATCCTTGAGTTCAGAGACCATTAGTGGGAAAACCCACCCACCTCTCAATATACAGAAAGCCTCAGCACCCCAGTCTGAGAGAAGCCAGCAAGCAGGAACTGAGGTGCTGCACTACAGGATCAAGGGACACAGAAAGAGGCCCCCAGCCCCCACCTGAACTGTTACAGAATCTGCTTCCCCATGGATCACTGGAGGCAGTACCTGCTTGAAGAGCTGGAGCTGGATGGCATTCTGCAGGAACTGCCTCATCACAGACGAACGGTGGGACACGAACGCTTCCTCGCAGAAAGTGATGGGTTCACCCTGGAGAGTTCAGAGCATTAAACACTCTAAGAGCCTTGACCGAGTCCCTGTGAATCCACTGCCTGCACCTGGCCTTCTTCCCTTCCAAAATAAACAGGTAAGGAACACAGACCTTACCTAGCATTGAGTAAACTGCGCTTTATTTGCAGGTCCCAACCACAGGATGGAAAAACACGCTGGAAAATTGCAGATCATCAAAATAAACCAGAGTGGCTTTACACACATTTCGCTAAAGCTGAAGAACTTTCATCATTCAAAAAGCTAACATTACTTACTCTCCCCAAAATATGACACAGAGTCATGTGAATTCCTTATACTCTGCTTGTTTGCCTCAGCAGAGCCAGCACAAACGGGTCAGGAACGTCCACTCTGTTCTTTCCACACCTCTGAAAAACTCATATTGGAGGAGTGGAATTCCCCTTTTCCCCAGTCTTGTCAGCAAAAGACAGGAATTGTTTTGCAGTTCTACTTTTATCTTATTTTAATGAGTTATGGTAATGCTGAAGTCTGCTGCGTATCTGCTGTAAGGGCACCAGTTTCTTCCACACATCTACAAATACACAACAGAGGAAGCAAATATATTTACTGAATTAAAAAAAAATAACAAAGAAGGACTAAATTGTACTGATGTATAATTATTATGGATGCTCATACTAAGCCACATATATGCTTATGGATGCTCATATTAACTCAAAATATATTTGGACTCTTCATCTGTTGAGTATTCAAAATTAACATTAGACAGCAAAGAGTCTTAAAGCATTCCCTTTTAAAAGGATGATATAATTCTATTTCTGAAAGCTTTAAATTAGTAATCTCATATTTACCACTGGCTGTGTAAAATCAACAGGGCAGCTAAAATGACTGAGGAAAGGATTAATTGCAAGTGTCTGTTTAAGCACAGGATGAGTATTCCTGACAGGGGGAAGAAGTTACTTTCTTAGGAGAGTTTCTGTCACACCCCTTGCTTGAACCAGTGAATTTCCATGGATTTGGAAGAAAAAGCAGGTTTCTTACGTGATAGTTACAGTTTTAGGGCAATTTATTTTAAAAATAATAACCTGGTTTTGATTTACTCTCTTCACAGGGAAAACCAAAATCACTACATACTTTCCAGGTAAGAAGTGTGAGTGTGAGCATGAAAAAACTACTTTTTTCTTCTTTGCTGAGGCTTTTCTCTCATCAGAATAAAGAATTCTAAGACACTTGATTATAAAATAAACAAAGAGAAAATGTTTGGAAGAGCAGGTCTGGCTGGTGTGTGCATGTATATTAGACACTGGTGCCAGTCTCCAGGACACACATGACGAAGTTCTGGCTCCAAAGCCAAGGTGTGCACAGTCTGAAAGGTTTTACTGCATTTAAATGACTGTCATCTACTTGACCAGTGTGAAAAAGGCTTTCCCATTAACTTCAGATACTGGAATGTAACAAAGGATCCCTGAAAAATATTTTATCCATGTCAGAGAAATCTGAGTGCAAAGAGCTGGGAGGAATGGGTAAAGAGAAATGCAGATTAGTTCACTAGCACAGATGTTCACCTAAGGAAGGTTTAGCTTTTGTTTAACCCTCACTTAAAAAACCCTTGAAAGGAAACAAGCAGCCCTCCCTATCACCTACAAGAAAGCCAGATTGCCCCCCTGGCCAGAGCAGAGCGTGGACAGCGTGGGATGAGCTCGGCCCCGCGCAGGGGAGGCGGCTGTGCCCTGCTGCACCTCCAGCAGCTCCTGCGCCCCCAGCAACACACACCCTGCAGCTGGGGCACCAGCAGTGCCTGCACACTTCCTTCCCAAAGTACTAATGATTGAGTTTGTTCATTAGCTTGATTAGACCTTTTGACTTCTTAAGAGACATTTCAGGCTCAACGGCTGCTGGATGACAGAAAAAAACTTTAATCATGGAGGTCAAGCGTGAGCTTTGCAGCTCAGAATGCATTAGTGCCTTCCACCCTCGCTGACCTCCCTGAGGTACATACACCGTTCCACCCCCAGCCACAGCTTCAGGACAAAAAGACAAGCTGGACAATAAGACCATTTTCCTGACAGACCTGGTTAACTGTAAATTATAAAGCTAATCAGCTCTGCTTTTACTGACAAATGACATTATACACGGGGGGACACCCACAGAACTGCAGCTCTGGTGTGAAATGAATGGTCTTGTTTGCATGTGAAACAAGTAAAATAACTTGTGCTGAAAAACTCAGCAACTCCTAAACTCGCTGGTTCCAACAATTAAAATTTAGGCCATGATTCATCAACACCTTAAATATCCATTAATATCCTTTTCAACTGTAAATGCCTAACAGAGGCTGAAGTATTGCACTGCAAAGGCTCTAAATGTGTGCACAACATGACTCGATGAGGAATCCGACTTGATCTGTAATGTTACAGATAATTCACATCTATTTCAAGATTGAACCACAGAATTCTTTTTATTACAAAAATGTACATATTTAATCTGCAATCTTAACACAACAGAAAAAACTTTAAAATATAGGATTAAGATTCCCAGATGCACTGAAAAAATAGGTGCCTTTTCTTTATGTCTTTGCAAACCTCCTTTATATGACTATTTCATATTCATCTGGCATAATGAAGTTCATCAGGGCAGTGCTGCATCTCATGACCCCTGAAAAAGCTGAAAAGTTTCAGCCCACATCTGATCTGCTGCCAGACATATTTTTATATTGGAATTCTGTTACATTCTAAAATAATGCTTAAAACTACTTAAGGCAGCAACTGGAAAATAAAAGGAGTCTAGGACTTATTTCAGACTGCTCTAGAGTTTCAGGAAACCTGCTGTTTTATATTATGAAGTCATAATACAAATTAAAAGATAAAGCCCAATTTTGTTTAGTTACACTGTAAAAAATTTCATCACAATCCCTCATATTTTAAGGAAATCACTTTTCCTCAGCTCACTGATTACGGCAGGAACTTTCAGAGTGAGTATAAAGGACTAAACTTCATTACAACAGCACAGAGCTGCTCTGCACACACACAGCCCCACTACAACAGCACAGAGCTGCTCTGCACACACACAGCCCCACTACAACTGCACAGAGCTGCTCTGCACACACACAGCCCCACTACAACTGCACAGAGCTGCTCTGCACACACACAGCCCCACTACAACAGCACAGAGCTGCTCTGCACACACACAGCCCCACTACAACAGCACAGAGCTGCTCTGCACAGCAGCACACACTGCAACACCAGGGCTCAAGGCACACACAGAGATGCCCACTGACAGGAGACAAGCTGTAATTTCCAGTGCCACTGCAGCACCCCCAGGACACAGCAAAGCAAGGGCATGCAAGCAGTCGTGTATCACCTGATGCTGCAAATAACCACATCCTGTACTGACAATGGTTGTGCTGCAAATGGCAAAGTAAAGCCAGTAGGGATACTCTAGGAGTCATCAGCCTTAATTCCACCCAGAATGATAAAGCAAGGCAGGAGAATCATCTGGATATATATGTGTCTATGTCAAGCACAGCAGCAACCAAAGGCAAGGCACTGCCCTGCAGACCTTTCCAGAACTGTGATGGCAATGTCAGGGAAAGATTAGCTCATCACAGCTGAAGAAGGATCATCAGCCAGCCAGCGGGATTCCATAAAGAAAACCTGAAATTGGTGACTGACACCTGAGAGGACATTAGCTCATTCAGCTTGCAATTGCACTGACAAATAACCTCCCGTAACCAGTCCATACATCCAGCACAAGAGAGCTCTTTGCATCCACCTCAGTCATAACGGGATCCAGAAAGCAGAGATCAAACTCTCTGCATTAAATGAACGATACCAGAGCTTTATTAGCATCTCAGGATGCAGCTCAGGAACAAAGAAATCACGTGGTCAGAGATTTGACCACATGCCTTCTAAAGAAAAGTACATTCAGGCTCTTTTTGATAGGAGACTACCAGTTCTGATAAATTATTATTGCCAAGTGCAATCTTGAAAAGCATTTGAAAGCCACGTATTACAAATGCAGACTGCACTGCCCAAACAGTGCAGCCTCACGTAAGAGCTCAGCTCCATCACCAGCCCAATTTCAGACTGTTTCGGTTCCCTACTACAGAATACAGCCTCTGGTAGAGACACAGCAAGAGGGCACAAAATCAACTTCAAATAAAAGATGAAACTGTCAAAAATGTGTAACTAGAGAAAACTTCCATGGCAGAGCAATGGTTTTGCTTCTTCTTTCAAACTCAGTTAGTTCATCAGGATACCTGACATTTTCCTGTTAGACCAAGTAAAATGACACACACTCATACCCACAACTAATGAAAGTACATGACTGTAATGGAGGCAGCCAGCTTTCCAAGTGTTCATATGGCTAATTCCAGCCATTGCCTGCCCTGATTTCATCACCTACAGCAGCCAAACACTTCCTGTCCCTATGCAACTGCTACAGCTTCCTAGATGGAACTCAAGCAACAAGCCTAGCACATGAAGTGCAAGGAAGCCAGCAAGAAAGCTTTTAGGGCTTGGCGGAAAAAGAAAGGAAAAAAAAAAAAAAAAACTCACCATTTCACAGATCAAGAATAGAGGCATGAAAATAATAAGTAACTTGTACACGGTCACAAAAGTCTCTGGCAGAGCCAGGGAAAAGAACCGAAATTTCTTTAATCCCTGCTCAGTCCCTTAAATACAAGGCTATTCTTCCTCTTCCTACTTGATATTGTGTCAATGCAGGAGTGTAGGTGTTGAAAGACTAACAAAAGGAAAGTAATAGTATGGTATTATGAGCTGAGAAACCTAATCTTTATCAGATACAGCAAATCTCTATGATGCTGCCTGCACTGGGAACTCTCTCTTTGTCCTGAATATGCTTTAAATTACTGGTATAATGTGTACTGGATATTGTTCCACTCTTATATTTATTCCACAAAAACCCCTGTGGCCTGCATGCGATTTTATCATTAGCTGGCAAGGTAATTTCAGGGCCTGGTTCTGCAATCATTCCATGAGCAATGCTGCCATTGAAGCTGGGATGTTCGGCATGCAAAGCAGCTGCCAATTCAGGGTCCCTGCAATGAAAAGGCCTTTTTCTATTTTAACTATTGTGGAATATTAGTGACAATACAGAGGAGGAGAAAAATTGCAGTGCAATTCTTTAAATGAGTTATTTTATACTATGACAAAATATAAAAGCGTGCTTGGAAAAACAATCTACACAAAGTATTGCCTATCGGATAAACCACGAGCTATTTTTGCTTCACCTATTAAAACTCAATACAAACTCAGAATACAAAGTACTTGGTAAAATAGGAAAAAAAAATCTCTGTAGAAATAACAAATCATTGACTGAGATTTACAAATTACCAACATGCCTCAAGACCACAAATGTTAATATTTTGCTTCCTTTGATTTCTTAGATATATGTAAAAAGTCCAAACTCATCCAAATCAACGAGGTTTCCAGAAAAATATGTTGAAAATATGTCTTTGTGCACAATGTAAATGACTCCTTTGTCTCAAGATCTCCAAAACCATATTCAATAAACAGATATTTTGAAGAGCAGGGCATTTTACTATAAGATTTAGATGCTGATATAGATGCAGAAGGAGAACAAACTGTTTTTAACTTCACTAAAGCAATTTGAGAGAAGCCTTAGTCATAAAGAGAAGTCATGAAATCCCAGTCTCTTAGCTAAGTAACAAACCTCCTGACTCTATAAACAAAATGGATCTAATGGAATGAAACTTTAATTTTGCACTGAGTCAGACACACCCAATCCCTGGTAGATCCACTGACGTACATGACGTAAGAACACGGCCTGCAGTGCCCCCTCCTTCACAGAGTAACTGGCAAAGGAAATGCCACAGCAGAACTCACTGAGGGAGGATCTGTCCCTCGTGTAAGGCCACTTGACAACTCAGTGAGGAAGCCTCAACTACTGCCATGGAAAAACACAGCCAGAAAAGGCTCACCTTAGAGCAGATCCTGTCCCCTGAGAGAGGTTACCAGGGGCCCTGGATTAGGAACACTGGAAAAAGGTTCCATTCCCTCATACAGGGAGAGGGATTCCCTCATACAAATGAGAACTTTTCACTCTCTTTTTACCATTTTCTCACCCATTGTCAGAAAGAGGCACAGATTTTACCTCATGAGCAGGCAAGACACAGAAAACACCACATCAGTATAATCATCAAAGCTGCTGATCGTCTACCGCTTTCATCAGAGCTCCTTGGTCACTAGAAGACCCATCTCACAAAAGGCTCAGGATCCAAGCCTTAATGATATTAAAAAGTATCATTTTTATAGGTTAGATTTCATTTTCCCAGGCTCTCCTGTACAACATCTCACAGCTTGCAGTTCTTATTTAAAGACTTTAAAAAGTAAGAAACTACAATTAAAAAAAAGAAACCTCGCCTCTGAGAGCCTGGAAATGCTGAGTCTTCCATGGAGTTAGTGCCAGATCTGTAATCTGCCTCAGTCCCTCAGTTCCACCATGGTACACTCATAAACAGCAAGTTGCATCCAGTGTGAGGACAAAAAAGGAAGCAGACTTTTCCTTTCTCTGCTCTCTGCACATGTTTTGCTCTGTCCATGAACTGTCCTGCATTCCTGCAAACCCACAGGACACCACAACCTGCAGCAAGTGCAATCACGTCCCGTGAGGCCACAGGGCTCCTCCTCCCAACTCCCATCCTATGGCAACACATTCCTGACATGGAAACCGTGCAAAATTCCAACTCCTTTGTGAGGGGGAAAGCATCATCTAATTAGAGCCCATGTGCAGGGAAGCATCTGGCTGGGAGCAGTGGTGCGGCGGCTCCCGGAGCTGTCGTGGAGACCGGGCAGGAGCGCCCGGAGCTGCCCGGGGCACGGGGCCAGCAGCACGGCTGTGGGCTCTGACAGGCAGCAGATGGGCAGGGACCGCCGGGCTCTGCTCCCCTCCAGACCCACACGCCCTCAGAGATCAGCCAGAGCTTGTACAAGTCCTCCTCATCTGCCCTGGAACTCTGGCTTCCACCAAGGAAACAGAACTGAACGTGCCAACGTTTCCACCAGAAGAGTCTGCATGCAGTGCCTCCATCCCATTTATGTAACGGTGATGCGAAGCTGCAACAACTGACAAAACATGATGCAAATATTTTAAAAATAATTCATTTCGATGCTTTATTTTGGCATTCACTTACAACTGCATTCTTGGAAAAACGCATAGGAATTTCTGTGATTCATGCAGTGCATGATTCCATCTTGGCTGGGGAAGTTTGATGCTGTTATAATTATTAATAAAGTAAAACAAATGTTACCCTACACATGCAAAAGAATTTTTAATAACAATAAAAGAATTGTTAATAATGATGTCTCTCATTGTGACCTCACAGCTTGGAGACCCTATTTTCTGTTAATAATTTTCAGTTACGTGAATACATATTTTTTGTTCCAAATTCCTTTTTCAACTCAAGGGCTTCCCTTCACATTAGCTCAGCAGCCTGCTAAGAGTATCTTCAAGGGAAAGAGAGTTGACTATAATCCATGAAAACTCATCACTTTGACTGGAAAGCCCATTCATTCACACAGGCACTGCCCATGCCTTGCAGGAGGCACATCATCTTCTACACATTTTAGAAGATGAATTTTCCAGGAAAACATTTTTTTCTTGCCTCAACTCCCTCAGAAACATGCCCAGCTCGTGAGTGCAGCTGCCTGCAGCCCTGGAGAATCCTGCAGCCCAATATTCATATTCCACAAGGCAGAGTATTCCAGGCAACTAACCCAAAGCCAATTCTTGCCAGTGCCAGAGAGAAGCTGCACCATGGCTGTTGGGAATGCTCACAGCAGGCACTGCCTGCAGAAGCTTCAGGAATGCTGGCTGCTGAGGAAAGAGTTCCTGAGGAACAGCCAAGGCTGACTGTGGACACGGGTACAACACTGGCACCCAAACACACACACAAAACCTTCCAAAGCTGCCTCAGCAGCACCGCTAATAACCAACAACGTTCAGCGGTCTAAATTTCCCCCAGTCTCCACTAGGTATTGACCAGGAATTGCTATGGCTCAGAATCACCCTGAACACTTCATTAGCACAGTTACTGCCTGCTCCATTGATCACTACAAGTGTATTTTTCCATGTTTCTATTTTAGCAGTACTAAATTACATTGCTTCAAACACAGAAGTTGCTCATCACCTAACGGTGCTCTTAGTCCGGCTATTGCTGTGTTTGACATGTAGCGGCAATTTCAGCTCATTTTTTAGGATGCAGCAAAACACTCAGAAACTTGTAAAAACATTTTCGTCATATACAAACTGCTTCCCTCCCAAATCACATCCAACTTGATTAGGCATTAAATTTGCAACTGCCTATCCTTCCAGCCTCTATAAATACTGGCAAAGGTTCAAAGCAGTTCTGCTGGTGCTAAAGAGTTAAAGCGTGGTGCTGTGGTCACTGTAAATAAGCAGTTTTGGGTAAGCAATATTGCTGTCAGACACACAACGCTTTGCAGGTGTGGGCAATAATTAAAGGTTTCAGCACATCTACCTGGGTGAAGTATTTTTTACCTCCTATTCTGAGGAGGAAGCCCTCTCTGTGGAGAGCAGAAGAGCTCATTAATGAGGCTAATTAGGTGTAAAGGGGGTAGAGTCTGGCATCAGCTGCAGCTTATAGAAGCTAATCATTAAGCTCTGTAATCTCTACCCCAGAACAGCAGATGATCATGTTCCTAGGTGACTGATGTTGCTAAGAAAATTTCCAGCACCTGAGTACCTGACCAAATACTTTTTGGTGAGACCAAAAATTCCCTTAACCCTCTATGTGCCAGACAGCACAGTTGATATCATGTCTTCACTCATCAATTTTCTAACAATGAATATCCAATGAGATTCAGACTTGGCATGAGGCCTTTAATGCGATATATTTCAGAATTAAAAAAAACCAAAAAAATCAATGCCATCGACAACTTCTGGAAAGGAAGGGCACAAAATAAAGGCTGACAGAGCAACACGTAAGAATAACAAAGATGCAATTGTAATTATTCAAGCAATAATGCTTGAAAAAGAGTGACCACATATAATCTCCTGAAGGTGAGTTCTCTGTGTAATTTCTTTGCATAGAGTACTGAGGGTAGTTACAATACCACAGGGATGAATGCCTTGTTCATAAATATGTTAAATAAAGATTTCATTGTACTAACCTAATTTGAAATGAGAAAAAGGACACAATTTCCATGCAGAGAGAATACATGTAAGCAGAGCTCAATCTAGAACTTGCTTCATAAAATGAATTGCAAAACCAGCATAATATTGCAGCACCTCAACATGAATTTTTGAGTTCATCAGGCAGAACAGACCCTTTACTGGCAACCTGCTACTGATACCTTTTTTCCTCCAACTAAGCAGCAGATTTGATTAAAAGTTTTGTAATATTCAATTCCATCTCAATGAGAAATAGAGTATTTGTTATGTCCATGTTATCTGTGGATCTGGAGATGCACAGAATAAATAATGTAAGTTGCTCAGAAGTGCCATTGGCTCTCGTTACCATCAGGATACGGATAAACCACACTGGCAATCTGAGTTCTCTGAGCATCAACAGAAAAAATATCTCCAACGATAACTAGCACCCTGTCTGCCAATACAGATGTCAGATGAATGAATTGGGTGATAAAATTGCTTTGTAGCCAGCATCCCATTATATTTAATAATTCTGCAGATATACTGTAAGGATCAAATCCCATTAGGCAATAGAGGTTTTTACAAATATTCTGAGCTAAGCACCTTGCCCAGTAGTGAACATCTGTGCTTCAGCTTCCCTGCTCTAGAACAACACCCAAGGAGTTTTTGGACAGGTCCAGAAGCACTTGGTGAAGGGGGTGTTTGCATATCAAACAAATCTGAACCAAGGCTTCTCCCAAGTATCTCTCCAATTTGCCCCAAACCAAGACGAGCTTCCTCAGTATCACTTGCTAAGTGCTTGGCAGGATTACTGCCTATCCTACATCGAACACCACTTGTTTCTTTTAAACCTTTGCTGTTACAAACCCCACTCCACTGCCGGAGGTTTCTTGCACTGGAAGAAACAATGAGGAGTCTCTCCTCATCTTCCTTCTTCAAACTGTCAGTGAGAGCCTTCCCAATAAATAATGCTACAAAATCGACTGACAGTATCCCTGGTATTCATACAAGCAGACTGGACATCCTATGGGGAAAACGTGCAGTGATGTCTGTAAGCAAGAGGTAAGTGTGGTCAGCCGAGGGGTAAGTACGTACAAGTGTCTGAATTAACCAGAGGGAAGGGCAAACCAGAACTACATTGCATTTTCATCAACAGTAACAACCTCTGTTTCCCTGAAGTCTAACTCCCACCATGATCAGATATGTGACAAAGCTGGTCTGCAGAGACAGCAAACTGTCCAGAGGACTGATTCCAAGATGTGGCACTATTTCTGTGCTGCTTTCCAATTCCTGAGACATGCTCCACTGTTCCTTAGCCATGCACACCCTTCATTTCAGTAATTAGCTGTCAGCACGGCCCGACAGCAACTTGGTATTGTCTGCTCAAATTGTATTAATGAAAACGCAATCCACTAAATGTCCTGGATGCACATCTGTAATTGTGTTACATGGAGAGGCTGGGGATGGGGGCAAACTGCAGCTTCTAAACAGGGCACTGTGATCAAGCACATTAATCTGTTATTTCTTAGGGATTTGACAACCAATTAATACTGCAGGGCTTCCTATACAGCAATAAGAACCAGTGATCCAAGATCCAACAGTATAAGCTGTGCCTACCATTTGTGAACACAACATCCTTAAAGGCAGAGGCACAGGAACTACAGGTTGCACCATCGCAAAAGCCCTTTTTGTATTTAAAGATTCAAGCATCTGTATGTTGAAACCTAAATGTAGAACACTCAGTGTATACACCACACCAAGGAAAATCAAATAAACCCCAAGACCCTTATCAAACATGTAAGTTTTTGATGATCTTGAAGAATACAAAATTAAGTTGATAAGCCCCTGTAAACTGATCTCTGTCAGTCAAGACATTGCACCATTTTCTGTTTCATGTTCCCCATCACCAAAGACTTTTCCAAAGAACAGGGCTTGGACAAGATTAAAAAAAAAATCAAGAAAAACACATAATAAAGATATCCTGTGGGTATAATAATCTTCGGAAAACTTTCATGTCAGTTCTGACTGCAAAATTGCTATTAACATTTAATTAAAATTGAGCCCAATAAGCTATGACAAGATAATGGCTGGAAACATGGCTTTAGGGCAGAGTGAGGATATCTCGAACTCCGGCTGGATGTGATGCTTTATTTTTGGTTACATTTGGCAACTATTGAGATTTCTGAAACACAGCGTAATTATAATGATCTACAGAAATTCACAGAAGAGAGAAGAACAGCACTGCATTTCAGCTACCTCAGAGATTTTTAGGACTCCAATACCACCTAACCCTTAATTTCATTCATGTGCACACCCACACCGAAGAACACTCTTTTTCAACTAAAAAGCTCCTGCAAGCCCCTCCTAAACAATTTAATATTTTGTTACTTATCCATAAAAAAACCTATTAATTTCCTCTCAGAGACAGGAATTCTTTTTATATCATTTACCTCCATAGTTTAAGGCAACAATCCCACAGACCTGAAGCAGAAACTGTCGAGAGCTTTGGGAATGACCCTGACTCAGGGAAATCAATTGTCCTTTACTGGAGACAGCTTCACTGCTCACCCTGAAAACTCATTGTAAGAGAGCTGAACTGCAATTCATTGAACATGTAAAGGAGGTCCCGTGAGTGAGTGACATTTGGAAGACAACACACAGTCCAACGTTAGCTTAAATCCCCAAATGAGGGGGCACATATGGATGTTCTTAAATCAAGCAGTCCTCCCTACGCCACCGCTCCAGAACAAAACGTGTTTAGAGTTCAAGAGATACATTTGGGGAAAATATTGGCATACTTGTTACAACCAAAAAAGTTCCTTTAAGCATGAACTCCTTTGGTTAGCCTCAATTTCAGTAACAAATAATTTACAAGCCCTCTCCCTTTGTGTAAATGCTGTTAGTTCCAAGTACTCCTGTGACCAAGTGCAAACAGCAGAGCCAAGCAGCACCATCCCTGTCCCTCAGCACAGCCTGGACCTCCTCTGGTTTTATGGCCAGCTACACAGCAACCATTCAACACGCCTCCAGTTGTAGGCAGGAAATCCAGGTAAGCAACAGCATTCCCATTCCTGACTGCTTTCAAGTAAAATATTCTCATGTTTAATAAGAAAGCAATTTTAGATAGAGATATTTTTTATTTTTTATATATTCTTGAGACTATGTTGGGAATATGTAATAAATCATTGGTTGCCAAATGGGGGCATGAGCTTTATCCATACAAGTACAGACAGATCCTAAGGAAAGACAAACTAATCACACATATAATCCTCACAAATTGCTTTCATTTTCACCATTAATCCTCTCTAAGAAAAAATGTTCTGGACATACAGACTTTAACTACTGCTTGGAGAGCTTCACCTAAATAATTCTTTCACATATTTTTCTTTTCACTGAGCACCAGAAATAAGCAAAGTACATATATAATCTACAGCTTTTAAAAGGCACTCAAAACAAACTCTTGGCACCTTCATTTCCACGGTACTTTCAAGAATCCTGTATTAGCTGCTAGCTCTGAGTAACACTTGATTCCAAATTAATGTAATACATCAAAATAATGTAATGTCGATAACAACTTCAACACTTTAGGAATCAACAACATGTATTTATGATATACACTGAACAGGCAAACAGTTACATGAGCTCCATTATAAAATTTCTTATTATATAAATCACTAAGCTAAATACCGCATCAGGAATTATTCAAAAGACAGCTATACTTGGACACAAGAGTAACCTTTAAGGAGTTAAAATGTCCTCCACTACAAGTCAAGTTGAAACTTATTTAATTAGGTTCTGTATTTGAAAAAATGAAATAAATTCTTTCATTAACTAAACCAAACTCCCTTAAAGGCAACAATATGTTCCCTCTCTGTCAGGACAGAGCGCAATGAAATCTTTATTTTAATTGGGGTTAGCTAAGGGGCCATTTGGCTTCAGATGCTTTGTTTATCAGCCCTAAGCTTTACAGCTTAGCCAGGACTTGAAATATTTTACTACAGAATGATTTCATTTAAAAAAAAAAATTAGAAAAAATTATCTATAGATATACTCTTCCAAGGAGTATTTTCTAGAGATAATTTTAAATGTGCATTTTGAAAGCTGAAGTCCAAGTGCAAGGTACCTTAAAGCAGCCCCTGATTTCCCTGAGCACTCCTGGGTGTGGATGTGCTGTGCACTGCCTGTCCCACGGCTTCTGCACCGGGCTCGCAGCAGAGGCACCGCGAGGCTGAGCCAGGCCCTGACTGCCCTGACCAAGCCAACAAAACACTCCCTGTGGGGAGCATCCTCTCAACTTTCATACAGAAGCCTTCGATCTGAAAAACTTAGTTGATCACTTCAATTTTAAGACAAAGCAAATTAATTCTTAGTTGATAGATGATACCTTTTCCGTGTAATAAACTGATTTACAGATCTCAGGCATCTCCAGTAATACAGTTACTGAAAATCCCATGGAAACAGCTATCAAAGGAAAGGACAGTGAACAGAACTCTGCAAAATCACAGCCCCAGTTCGCTCCAAAGTGCAGCCAAAATTTTTTAAATAATCCAGAAAAATGTCCTGTGTTATTGTGAAGATCAAGCTTAGGATGGATTTTGGACTTACTCCTTATTAAAATTCCAAGCACTAGAAGTGTTCCTAAAACCGAAATGAAATTTAAAAAAGAAGAAATAAAGAAAATTCCAAGCCTAATTTCCACAAATGAAATACATCTAATGATATTTTCATACTATTTTCCCCTGGATCGCTGAAATGTGATGAGTCAGATTCCTTTTTTTCCCCCTTCAGAATTACAAACCTGATATAATTTGTAATTGTCTTCTGGAGGCCACTGGTGTTATGTTGCTGACAGTTTTATACATATCACATAACATAGCACACCACATACATTATTTTAGTAAAAAACTATGTCAACAGTACGTTATTAATTCCAGTTCAAGAATTCTATTATATTTTAAAACCAAAACTTGAGTCTTTGTTTTGTCATCAGAAACAAAAGCATTGCTACTGACTCTGGAAGAATAAAGTTTATTCAAACTAAACACTGAGATTTGTGCTTCACCTTTATGCTACCTGAAGAAAATATAGCAATTCTAACTTAAAAGTATTACTCATGTATATTTTTAAATTTCTTCTCTAGACAGCTTTGTGCATACCTGCTCTGTACTGTTTTCTCATGAGAACTATAATAAATGAGCTGCTTCTGCAACTTCACAGCAGGTATTTTGATTTGAGAGTAATCACAGTTTTCTCTACAATCTTTATACAATTCATGTCCTGATCATCCAACAAATAAGTAAAAGATTCAAATTGACATCAATATGTATACCTTTCTCTAACAGTGTAAACTAATTGTGTATCTCTAAATGAGAAAAATGTTTATTAAAAAAAAAAAACCTAGTGAATATACCAACTATTGAGTTCAAAGCAAAGACACCACATGTGTCTAAATAAATATCAAGGAAGTGTCAGAGGTAAATGAGGAGAGACCAGGTGAAATGTGTGTGATGTGTTAATTGTATTCAAAAAAATAATAGAGCAAGACAGAGAAGCTGAACTTCCAATTATCATAATGGTAGCTACTTCACAACACATTTTCAAACTTGAAAGAGATATTTTATACCATAGGAATTCTGAGCAGAATACCTCCAGCTGTGCTCTGCATAAATCTTGCACGCTGTACATACACAGTTTATTTAAACACCAAGTAAAGTTATGACTTACAAAATGCATATTTCAGTCACAATAGAATATCTGTCATTGCCAGAGCTGCTACTCACTGAATGAAAGTCTCAGAAAACAATGAATTAAATTAGAAAAAGATAAGAAAGGACAGAATGTTTTCATTTGATGTTTTACCAGACTGCAGTAGCGTGTGTTTTAAAGAACAATGTACTTATCAGCCCTCTGCAGAGTTTACATTTTTCTGTTCCCCAAAATAGAATAAGGAAGAAAAAAAAGTGGTCCTCAATGTGAGACTAAGTTTTGCCTATACAGCATTTTGGCCACGAGCCAGAATTTGTCTGTCACTAATGCCTTCCCAGAGCAGAATCAACGCTCCATGTGAAGAGCAGTTGCCCATCTCTCTGAGGGCATGCAAGAGCCAAAGCAGAAAGGGGCCTTGGTCCCCTCAGTGTTTCCCAGGGCACACACGAGGTTCCCTGAGCCCCAGGGCAGTGTCAGAATCTCCCACACTCCACTGTCAGCCCTGGCTCAGGAGCAAATGGCTCCTTCTGCCTCCAGCCCCACTGCATTCCAGGTGTCACTGTATGAGCTCTCACCCAGCTATGCAAATGCTTACAACTAAAGGGATTTATTGCCTCCCTTGGTACCACACCAGGACAAAGTGCACACTCCCATTCATACACAATATACACTGTGAAAGCCCAGAGTGGCGTGGCTTCTCTATTTTGTTTCTAACCCAATTAAATATTTTATTTTTTATCATAATTTCATCAACTTTATCTGCCACTGAAGGCTACTTCACAAATCCAAATACCAAAATCTTTTCCACCATCATCTGTACAGCTGCTCACACTGCTGAGAATGTTCACTCCTTGCCACCTGCCTAAAAGGTCCTTGGGGTGGGCTTTTTCATGGGTTTGTGTGTGTTGGTGGTTTTTTCCCCCTAATACCAGATACAACACTCATTTAAAAAAACACAGAGTCACTGAGTGCCTCACACAGAAGCTGAATTCAAGGGTGATGTTATTTTCTGCTTGGTGTTTGTTTACGTGCCTCCTTGCTCCCCTCCAAGTCCCCTGCGCTTTATTAGTTCAGGAAATATCTCCAAGTTCTCCTGCACGGAGGCATTTGCACGAGGCTGTGCACTCACAATTAGAACTGAAGTATCAGGAGACAACACAGTGAAAACACAGGCAACAGCCAGCCTAAAACAAACAACCAAAGGCTTGAAACAAATTGAGAAGAAGCAAAAACAAGTGCATCAAATAGCACAAACCCAGAATCAGGTGTGAGAGGCACAGGCAAGCAAGTGAATATCCAAATCCTCGCACAGCAAAGCTGACAGAGCACAGACTGCTGCTCGCTGCACAGCCTGCCCTGGAACAGGGAGATTGAGAGGCTTTGGAACAAAGCTCCTTTTATTTCTGCAGCAGCACCAGAAGAGGCAGAGTGACCCGATCCAGGCTGACGGCTGAACGCACAGCTTGCATGGGGGCTGCAAAGTTACTCAGACAACACAGCCAAAGACAGTTCTCAGACTGCTCCATGGTTCCACAGACTAAGTGACCACAAACCCCGAAACATCAGCATGAAGCAGGTAAACATTAATAATCTCAAAGCAGACCTATGCACATCATCATTCTGCACACTCAAAGGAAATTCACATTTCTGCTATTACTGCATAGTGAGATGCAGAGCACCCCATCCCTGTGGGCAAAGTTCCTACACCCAAAACCATTCCCATGATGGATTTTAGGGGGGGCGTTTGCTATTTTTGCTTTGATTTGAGTTTTGCTGGAGTTTTACTTAACATGTATGATGGACAGGGAGGTTTGCATGCACCTTTCTGGGCACAAACACCACAGTCAGCAGAGGGTGATGTTAACTTTCTCAAATATCACTTTGTATTACCTTCCCCTCAGAATCCTGGGTTCCCCCTCCCTGTAGCGTGGCATACGGAATTAGATAACAGAGGATCTTATAACAGTTTGGAAATTACAAAACAATTCTATTTACTACATACCAGACTGCTGGAAGAGATTAAAGAAAATGTCTTTTCAGGTTCATTAACATATGTATATCTCAACAGACTTAGATGTAGAATAATAAATGCCATTTTGAAGAACAGTAACTGTTTGTTAGAAAAACAGCCATTTTTAAGGTTTAAAACAGCAAAAGCAGAAATTTGTCTATAGCAACAGTAAGGCTTTGAGAGGAACAGCAACAGAATTGAAATGAAAACAAACATCACACAGAAAACAAACAAAACTGTGTTTCCCCACTAAATCTTTTCCAGTCAGTGACTGTGAATTCAGCACTTCCCATAGATGGTAAAACATAGCAATAGTTACAGGTGGCTTCTAAGGGAGGTTGCTGAAACCTTGGGTCTTTAAAATGTCACAAAACACAGAATCTTCAGAGTAGGAAGAAAAAAGCCTTAAATTTCAGTTCCAGGATATACAGAAACTCAATTTATGTCCATTTTTATCACAAAAAAATCAGATTTTACACACTGTCAGTGCCATTCTCGTTGTTTACTCCTGTCAGTAAAGTCACCAGGATGACACTTAGAAATTACTGTCATTTAGGCATTCCTAGACTGTCTCTACAGGGATGGATTTGAGAGCTCAACCACTTGAACAGGAAAAGAGTAAAGATGGGTAGGAGAAAATTCCTGGTGCTATACATCAGCACTGACTTCAAACAGAACACAGCAAAACTGCAAGTAAAACAAAAAGTTCTATTTAACTAGCTTCTGCTCACTGTTTCCCCTACAGCTTGGGGCTCATTTGAACAGGTCTGTGCACAAGTTATATAAACATTGGGGATCATCCTCCTTCGTGTTTTCTACAGATGGACAAACACGTAAAGCTCTGAACTGTGGAGACAGCTCTGGTGACAGGGAAGTATTACTGTGCATGCAGTGTGTGCCTTTAAAATATACATGCAAGGGAAAGAAGCTAGGCAGAAGATGGCCATGGAGAGGAAGGAACTGGGATGTGGCAATTACTGGGAGCTGGAAATGACTATTTACTCTTCCACTGAATAACTTAAAAAAATAATTCACCATGGCAACAATCATACTTCATAGTAGATAAAGCACTGAATGCTACAAAGCCTTTGCAAAATGAATTATGCACCAGTACGTAGCATGCACTTGCTTTATATTACTGCACACACATTCCAACAAAATTTCCTTTTTGACTCATCTGGCATTTGCTTTTTTACTCTGCACCCAATATCATATACTTTTCTGACTGTGATCTCATGAATCTGGAACTGCTGAAGGCATTTATTGTGTCTGTTCCAGAGATTCCTGTAAAATTATTAATGCACTAATTATCTCCTTAAGTTGAATTAAGTGTTATGTTGAAAAAGAAAAAAACTTATTTCCTCCTATTCATAATGGTTTCTTCCCCCACCATTGCTCAAATTGCATCGTATTTTGAGAAAATTCATATCAAAATTAGAATTATGAAAATTGGTAGTACGTTGTCTTCTCCATTTAAAATCCAAATATAAATTATCAGGCTTTGACAAGACAACAGAACCTAGACAGCAATGTGCATATAACACACATTCCTCCACCAGTGTAGTTCAGCTAAAGCAGTGTGAAAACTGGAGTATATAAAACATTTGTGAGTTTCAATAAGTAGTTTCGTATTAAGATCAGCAGTTCACAAATTAGAAAGTAATTTCAGCAATGGAAGCACACAAAAAGCATGGAAATAGAAAGGCACATTGACTCTGCCTCTGATTTCCTGCTTACTCTTAAGTGGAGGCATCCAAGGAATATTTAGGTTAAATTTAAACCAAATCAATTCAGAACAATGCAAATAACCAGAAATTATCCAGTTTACAACTAATGGTTGCTCAGGCAAATAAACCTGAATAAAACTAAATAATTAACCATGAAGACAAAGAGAATTAATTGATGCTTCACTGCAGAGAGTCACTTATCCTCAGCAGTTCCCACTGCATGCAAGAGGTATCAGTAGTCATGCTCCCAGCTCCATGTGAAAGGTGTAGCTCATGGAGGAGTACTTACAACACGGTAACACGATGCAATCCAGTGCTTTCCTACAGGTACCAGCCCTGTCAGAAGCACTGCAGTGCCAGAGAACAGGCAGAACTCTGTCATGTGGGATGCCTGTACGTCCCAGCAGAGCCTGGAGGGCAGCTGCCACGCGAGATGGGGACAAACCCCACAGGGCTGAGGCTGCAGCAGCAGCACCGCCCGGCAGCCCCCACATCCTGCTGGGTCACACCCACCCCGCTGCTCTGGGCCAGCCCGGCCGAGCTTACCCCGACCCACAGGTGGGGGCTGCTCTTCACCAACACTGCCAGAGTCCGACCGGAGCGCCTGGAACCGCTAGGTGTCAGCAGAAGAAAGAGCACGGCCACGGCTCCCGTCCCGAAAATCTGAGCCTGGCTTCCCAAACATCCCCAACTGCTCAGTCCTACCAAGCACCCTTACACACGCCTCGTACTCACAGATTGTTCCACCCTTACACACACCTCGTACTCACAGATTGTTCCACCCTTACACACACCTCGTACTCACAGATTGTTCTGCTGAACATGACTACTCGTGCGAATTCAGTATTTAGCAGAGATAAAAACATTCCCTCTGCAAATAACAAAAAAATTGGGAATTTGAGAAAGGTCATTCACGTGAACAAAATGCTCACACTGGTGTCACTGGCAGACTTTAAGGCACATGCATCAGGATAATCTGCCTCAGTAGAGCCCAGTGAACACCCAGCTGCTGCTGAGTTTGACTGGACCTGATAGCACCAGAGCTTTGTGGGCTGTAAGCAGCAGATACTCCTCTGCATTTAAAACTGGCTTAGAGCAGCTACAGGAAACACTGTAGGAAACAGCACTGCAGCAGTTGTTTTGTCAAGTAAATAGTACCATTATTACTATGCTTGCCAACTGTATACCTGGATATGTTTTTTCATGCAATTTCTAGTTACCAAAGGCCTCAGAAAGTTCATGGAAACAGAAACTCACTGCCAGTGTTCTGTTTATATGTACATTACACAGCCTTGTATCTCTAAAGTAAAAGCCTCTGAACAGAATAAGAGCTCTGACTGTGCTAAAGTATAATAATGGGAATGTAGAGCCTGCTCAGTGACACATTCTGGGCCTACACAGAATAATGAAAAATAGATTCACACCATTTATCCCAGAAAGTCAGCTCATACCAATGAGACAGTCTATGAAATTAAACTGTCTTATGAGACAGAAACTATGAAAGGCGGAAAATGTATTCTGTATGTACTTCTTTGAATGTATTTTCTAATTATTGATGATTTTAAAGAACAGTCAGGTTTCTGGGGTTATAGGACATGAAATGCAAAGAACCATCTCATGTTTGGTATTACTTATGCCCTGTACTTACTCCATGTGAAGGTGATACATGAACATGAAACACCTGCAAAATTGCTTTATCTAAATCTTAATACTGAAAGGTATAATCACAAATCAAATTGTTGATTTACAAAAAGCCTTAGGAAAGAAAGCCCTGAAATTTTCCACTTTCTGATTATTAAAGTCAATTTTATGACATATTTGTGCAGCTATATTTATAAGTTTTCTTTGATGGAATGAGAAGCAAACTAAACTATTTCTGCTACTTCCTCAGGTTAGCTGTCCCTCAAAGTTGCACTTTCTAGGGGTGTGCCACTGTCAACTCATTTCAAATGTTCATCTTTAACATTTAGCCTTCAAAATACCAGATGGTATTTCCAGAACAGCAATTTAAATTTTTATTTTCCTTCATAAATCCCTTAACTAGTTAATCTCACACACACATCAAGGCAAAGCATACACCAATATTCCCAGAGTTGCCTGGCAACTACAGGGAGGAGCACTGGAGAACAAGGAAGCCTGCAGGGATGGAGGGGAGTCAGTGTCTCCCCAGCAGGGATAAAGGAGGCTCACAGCCAGAGCGCCTCGCTGCTTCCATCTTTGTCATTTATACGGTCCCCATTTTAAATACCTCCAGGATTTCACCTGAGCTGCTTTAAAAGCCCAGTTCTTACACCCAGACACACACACAAGTCAATAAAATTTATTTTTTCCACACGCACAGATTCCCCCAGTAAGACATGGAAGGACTTGTGCTGACTTGAAAAGTAATTTTTGAAACCTGAATATGAACTGCTGAAATTATTCTTATTTGATGGTAATAACTGGGCTGTTTAAAAGTCAGGCTGAGCTGTGTTTTCCTCCTGGCTTTAAAAATAACAAGACAAACTACAGTACTGGAGAGACTTTAGCTATGAAATCCTCCAGAAACACTATACCCATAGTCCAACTCTTGGCCAATTAACCATTTAACATCATGGTTAAAATTAAATTTATCACACGTCTGCAGGCCAGACCTTTTCATTAATCTTCAAAGAGCAGGAGAATGCCAAATACACCACCTTTTAACACAAAAATACAATGAAGAGATGGGTTTTGCAGAGGAGGGAATGGTCAGCTCTGCACTAACCTCTTATGACCATTAATTGATTCTTTATTATCATCTCTCCTCAATTTCGACTGGTTTCAAAACCAAGTAAGACCCATACATTTCCATGTGAAGGTTCTTCCCTGTGTGATGGATCATGCTTGTTGTATGTCTTTCATTTTGGAGACTTGAACACTGTTTTCAGTACTAGTCAGCCAAAGAGCCACCTTAGAAAGAGCAGGTTATGCTACACTTTGAATTGTTAGGTTTTTTCTCCACCACAGCTGCACATTTACATTTTATTCCAACTAATTGCCTACTTACAGGTTCAATTTTCAGGGCGTTTCTGTAGCTCCCAAAGAAAGCTGCTTGTGCTTTTAGAAACGCTCTTGCAACACCATCTCCAGTGGTTGTAGAGACTTTCTTCAATCTGTTCTTCAGTGCAGAAACCTGAAATCACACAGCAGGTCTAGATCACTCTCATATCACAAACAAAGAGCAACACATTGGGGCACAGCTAAGTGAAAAATGTGCTAAGCACAGCGGCAGTTATGACAAAAGGTGACATTGTGAATTCAGAGATGAATTTTTCATTTCTAAGAGCATTACTTTTCAAGCTGTTTTGCTTCTCAAAGATTTGTTTGGATTCTATTCAGAAGCCAATAGGATACTAAAAGCTTCACTGAACCTGCCCTCCTACTTAAAATCGACTGTTAACATGCTGTTGAGTTCTCTTTTAAAGGTAGTCTATGAAACTGTGTCACTCTTGATTAGAATCCATGAAATAATTGCAACTAAATTAATTCAAACATCAGATTAGTAAGAGAAACTGCTCCACACTATCAGGCCATCCATCACCACCAAGGTAGGAACAAATCCTGAAGGTCTGAAGAATCTATTCGCCACAAATACAAGGGGTTTCTAAGGTTACATTCCCTCACATTTCAGAGCCCGAACGGGCAGTGACCCCGCCAGGGCTGCGTTCCTGGCCGTGAGGGCACCCTCAGCAGGCTCCCGGCCCAGCCGCCCTCCCGCTGCCCCTCAGCAGCACTCGGGGCAAACACGCACACCAGGCTCGGGGGCTCAAGGAGATGTGTACCCATGAGCAACAGGCTCCAGTGTGAAAAATTCATTTAATGTACTGGCAGTTACAGTCAGATAATGAGAAACAAAGAAACTTAAACACCATCCCCTGCCGCCGCCTTTCACCGGCCCAACTCCCCGCCCCAGCCCCGCCCCTCCTCCTCTGATGTCAATCCCGACAGCTTCTCCCACCGTTCGTTACACCTCACACTTTTCTCTCTGTGATCTGGGGCTTTTTTCTTGTTCTTACACATTTTTTGAGTTGTTTGCTGAGACCTCGGCCCTGGCCAGGATCCGCTGTGTCCTGCGCCGGCCGCTCCTCAGGATTCCCTCACGGCCCCTCACGGCGTCCTCACAGCCCCTAACGGCCCCTCACCGCCCCTGAGGATTCCCTCACGGCCCCTGAGGATTCCCTCACAGCCCCTCAGGATTCCCTCACGGCCCCTCACAGCCCCTCACCGCCCCTGAGGATTCCCTCACGGCCCCTGAGGATTCCCTCACAGCCCCTCAGGATTCCCTCACGGCCCCTCATGGCCCCTCAGGATTCCCTCACGGCCTTTGGCGCCGCAGACAGAACCGGACACGCTGAGGTTCTGACACAGATCTCACAACGCAGAGCAAGACAAACCCAAATACCCGGGTGCTGGTTCTGGAAAGGAATTCAGCTGGTTCTTTTAGAGGCTGCGGCCACGCCACGCACAAACCCCGAGTTTAGTGAGATACCTGACATAGAAAACAGGCAGGAGCCACAATTTCGGGGGAAAGCAGAACAGCAGGAAATCCCTAGTTAACCCGATTTGCAGGAGAACACGACTGACTCCATAAATATCCATATTGATTAATTTAACAGAAAGAGCCAATAACTAGCAAATCTTCCTTTTCCAAATGCCATACTGGAAATCTCCATGGGGTAGCTCTGTGTACCTCATTCACACTGTGCAAGAAACACTGTAGGAATATTATTGACAGAGTGGGCAGATCCTCTAGAAGTGACCATAACTAATTGTGTTCAGAAAGTATGAATGACACCTCATAAAATATAAGCTGATGGTTCAAATATTCAAATTAACTTTCAAGACCTTCTTCCCATCCTCCAGCTCCCAACGAAAGCTTGCCCAGGCCTCATCCGTATCTCCAAAATCCTACAGATGAGTAGAATGTTCTCAGCCTTGGGTGTTGCCCAGAGCAGCCTGATTTTCCTGAGCTGTTTGTGAGTGCCTCAGTTCATCCCCAACTCGGCTTCCTCCTGCAGCAGCCTTGGCTTTGGGGCTCCACGCTGACTCCCTGTCGTGCTCCAGAGGTGTTAAATACAGAATCCATGCTGGGCACTACTGGCTTTTCTTTTAGATGTTATCTTTGCACTTGTGTTTACTAAAACACTCACAAAGACATTTCCTTTTAAATCTTCCGCAGATTCTGCTGTAAAAGGCGTTTCATTATTTAGCATAACAGAAATAACCAAGAGCGTGTCCAGCACTGTTTATAAATCTGAATGCTTATGCCAATGATCCACGCATTAATGAGCCCACAAACCCATATTAACATAACACATGATACCAGATTTAGTCTGAAGCCCGTAAAATGAGCTGACTCCTATTCAGTGAAATAACGTTCCTCAAGGAGTTCTGTAATTCTCTAAATATAAAAGCTTCACCAGATTTCCAAACCCAAACAGCATATTTCATGTTTGAAGGGGTCCAGACTTGTAAGGTTGAAATATGCTTTTATTTTCTATATTAACTTATATAAACTATCTAAAGGTAGTTCTTACAAGTGTAATAAAATATCCAGAGCTCTGAGAAGCTTTCAAATCCACCTCCAACATTGTTATAAGGCATTTCTGTCAACATTCACGTGAAGATACAGAACCTTCTGTCTATATAGAAGGAAAAAGCTCTATGCTTTGTTTTAAACAAACCAGGAGTTCAGAGGGCTGACCACAGCCTTTGTGTGCTTCAGCTCCCCTGGTTGAACATTGGGGACATTGACTGGTATTTTGCTACTTCCTCAAACACTGCAGGATGTCCATTTTATATATACGTGGGATTACTGCAATAGGCATGCCAATTTTGTAACAAAAAAATGTTAACGACATATTTAAATATACTAACAAGTAGCAAAAAAATCCACCCCAAAACACGCTCATTTGTACTCTGTGGAAAAAAAATAGTATGTAATATAAAGTAGACTATACAAGCAGAATTAGGGTTGTTTCCTGCCTAAAGAGACAGTGATACTTTAAAAAAACCCTCAAATTGTGACCATTGAAAATGAGGATTATTTCTAACCAAACAGACACATATACATGCAGTCTACCCTGAGAGTGTTTTTAAAGAAGATTTTTATACTTCTGGCAGTTGAAGTTTAAAGGTCCAATTTCAACTCTCACCATGTTTCAGAATGCAATCTGTGCAATGCAGCAGAATGAAATGGTTCAGTAAAGGTGCTAGTGGAAATTCTTTTAATTAGGTCCAAGGCTTTTCAGTTGTCAACATGAATAAAGCAAGAAATGTTCCACTGCAAACACAGCCTAAGAAATAGAAATGGATTCACCTTTAGGAGGATGGTTTGGCTACAGAGCTGCAGTTTGGCACCCCTGGCTGCCCGGGAAGCAGCTCATTCCTCCCGGAGTGAAGAGAGCAGCCCTGGCGCCCTGGCCGAGTGCTCGCTGCAGAGCGGCAGCAGCCCCAGCTGAGCTGGGACACCCCAGCCACCCCCAGGCCTTCATGCAGCAGCAGCCACGAGCTGACAGAGCAAGCTTGTACTTTATTCCTTTTAATGTGGGGCTCTGACTATAGCTATGACTACAAGATGACACTTATTTAGAAATACATGAAAAATCCATACGGGTTGTATAAAAAAATTACTACCCCCTCTTTGCTATTCGCTGCAACACAGACGGTGGTGTAGGAGACTTGTCAGCAGCAGATGCACTTATTGTAATTACAGTCCTTAATAAATCTCTTTTTTTAATATTGATTATTTTAAAAGGAAAGTTACTTCCCAGGGTGCTCTCATGCTGCCAGACTTCCAGCAATACATCAGAAGCAGAAGGTGAAGAAGGGGCAGGTTTTCACATTTCAAATAGTTAATCAGTAACACAGTAGTACAAATCTTGATTTTCAGGGACATGACCTGACCACTTCATAAGCCTGACAGCCAGCAGGTACTGCTGAGGTAAACTGGGGCAAAGGAACAACATGAGCTGACTCTGCTGGAACTGCCTCAATTCTGTCCAGGTCCTCTGACACAAATTCTAACTGGAAAGACCTTTGCACTGGGTCCTATATTTGTTTGGATCCTAAGAATTACAGAATAAAGAACAGTTTATTCTTGATTTCCAAGAACCAGTTTAGTAGCAACATCACTATCATGAAACTCAAGAATAACTCACTACCTGAGGCTTTAAAATAATCATAAGACTTCATTCACTTGATTTAAAAAGCAGTTCAAGGAGAGAGAAAAAACAGCTTTTAGAAATTTTCCACTGGATTAATTACCTGATGGTGAATGCACCACAGAGAAGATGTTTTTGCTCACTGATGAATATAGATAGATTTGATTTAGCAAAGTAAATTTTGTCTATTCAGCAGCACATGAATTGCTCACTGCTCACATTAAGTAGCAAAACTGGCAAAGTAGTTTGATATAAAAAGCATTTATGATCAGGAAACTCTTGAAGACATTTTTAGTTTCTCAGATCATAAATGCATCTACTTAGACTAAGACCACTGGGGAGACACACTCCCAAAATCTCCCAGGGAAGCAAAAAGGAACAAAAAAAAAAAAAAAGAAAAGAAAAGAAAAAAAAGTATAATGGATTGGCTTTAGCATCTCCCTGCTGAGATGAACAACTTGATCCACTTACAGTTCCAAACACATGATGCATGAAAGAACTGACAGAAATTCAATTCTTGCACAGCAGAGCAGCTGCTCTCTAGTGGTCAAAGCCAACTCTGGAGCCGTGTGAAGGGAGAGACCTGGAGGAGGAGCTGCTTGATCCAGGTAACTGCAACAATGCTCCAGAACTGAATCCCAAGAAACCCCCAGCCCAAACATTAATTACACAACGCAACACGACTCGACTTAAAGCTTTGTTGTGAAAAATATTAATCCCAGCTGTATTTATATAGCAGTTGTGAAAAAAAATACCCTGTATATGCTACTGGTGAGCCCTGCCAGTTAATTGAATTTGCTGGCAGCACTTCCTCTGCTCTGCTCTCAACATCCTCCGAGATAAAATGGAGCTCTTAAATAGACCTGTGGAAAACTGAATCAAGAAATTTGAACTAATAAAACACAACTCTCTACTGTTATAAAAGTGAAGTAAAAGTAAATAATGAAAGGAAGGAAGTCTCTTAAAATTTATTACATTCCAAAGCTTGAAGTTCTGTGTTTATTGGAGAAGTCTCTTCTGATGTTCTACAGTGTGCCGTTTAATGAAGTCTCATAAAATCTAATATAATACTTGATTGTTGACAAATCATATACATGTCTGAGGCCCCGTGCTCCCTGTATCCAGACATTTCTTACATAATTCCATGAAATTTACAAGTCTGTCATTCCCGGGTTGTGGATAATGGCACGAGCAGTGACCAGCTGGCAGATTTGGATGCTGGGAGTGAAATCAAAATGAAAAACTATATAATGCCAGAAAAAATAATGGAATCAACTTTTACAGACTAAATGTTTGACTAAAGCCAAAATGTTCACAATCAAGATGGCCTGTCCTCCTGAGCTGCCTGTTTTTGAAGAAGGGATCCTGTTGGAATGCCAGGGCGCCACAGCAGGACGCTCTCGGCATTCACCCTTCACTGCAGCTTCTCCTCACACACCAGCTTACACTGAGCTCCCTGCACCTCAATTCTGTTTCTCAACTGCACATAAGAATGTTCAGATCTGACCGTCAGTGCAATATTCCCAACTAGCAAAGGAAATCCAGATTTTCCCCTGCCACATGCTCCTAAACATTCACTCTCTGCCTTGAAAACAGCTTCTGACACTCTCACTCCTCTGCTCTCCCCTCTCAGCTCCTCCAGTTGAGATGACTGGAGCAGCAAGTGGGATGTCTTTGCATCCCATTAAATGTCAAGTATTTATATGCCATTACTATCCAGTTATTAAAAACATGAAATAATTTACCAATAAAAACGGTGAATGAGAAAGAAAATGAGTTCTGAATTCTAGCAGTGATTGAAGTGAATGTGAAGGCATCCATTTCATATAATATCTCAGGATATAAAATGCATGAAATTCCTTGAAGCAGTCACAGGACACAGTTTCATTTGGAAACAACAGTTAACTAAAGATGCAGATTTCTAGCTCATTAGCTGATCTTCACTGGGAGGCTTCAATGCACATGTGTAAATGTTGAAACAAACACTCCCAAACACTCTGGGACAGCAGGAACTGAGGGAAAGCAGTTCAGTGCTGCTATGAGAGCTCCCAGTGAGACCCCTCGGTGACAGCCAGCAGGAACTGAACCCTTGGGCCATCACTCCATACATACCACATCGTTGGGGAGGCTCTGAAGGTCATCAAATGGGGTTTCCAGTGTGTTGGTGTCTACGTTAAGGATCACCACATCTTCCAGGGCCATGCTTCTTACTTTCTATAGGTGAGCAAATTCAGGAAAGGGAAAGGAAAATGTAAGTATGGGAAATTAGATTTTATGCATAAAGGACACAAGTGATGGCAGAACAACATAGCACTACAGAACCGCAACCATTTTAAACACAATCAACATTCCTGACTTCTTGTCATCATTTGTTTTATTTATTCAGTTTACAATGCTAAAAAATTAACCTTCAGCTGGCAGACAGAAGTTCTTAACAACATGCATATTGAAATTTGTCAAACCAGAGGGTCTGTGAGTATTCAAGCAAAGATTTATTTCAAGCACCTCTACCAATGTTTGTCTTGGTGTCCTGTTTGCACGTTTAACAGTCTCTAGTCAAGTCAGGATTTCAAGCAAATTTTTTTATATTCAGAAATTCATTTAAATAACAATAAAGAGTAGATTTTCCAGGAATTGAGAGTTACATTAAGTCAGGGATGGGAACTGGTTTCCAAATTCCAGGCTGAATTTTGGAAGTATAATAAAGACAAGTTTACAACTGCATTTAAGTAAACTGGATCCTATGAGAGCCTAATCAGTAAATAATTAAAATGGGGGGAAAAAGCAAAGCTAAGAGAAATTTAATTCCACCATATCCTGGTCAGTAATTCTGAACTTTCTCTTCTGTTCCCATGAATGGAGGGGAAGTTTCTGATCTAGTCTGAAGTTCATATCTCCTGTAACAGTACTTATACATTGAAGAGAAAAAAAGAACCTATTTCTCAAAAGAATGATCATCAGTACCTGTAACTCTGAGTGTTTAAAAGTATCTGTGATCTAAGCAAATTTAAACACTGCCAGACTTGATTTCCCTGCTTAATCAACTGTAAATGAGTCACTGATACCAAACAGAGCAGCATTTAAACACTTAGCACTTCTTCCACTAACAGGAGACTTGAATTTATTTTTTTTTTGACTGACTAATCACACAGGTTTAATCTCTTCAAATAAAGCTTTGAAAATTCAAAATCAGAAAAACTGGAATTATAGAATATGGTAATTGAGGAAATTTCCCAGTGACACTGTAAAAGTGTTTAAGGACCTACCTACCTACACGAAGGAGCAAATGAAAGTTACTGAGCAGGAAAATGAACAAAAACATACTCAATTTTTAATTAAGGTTTTGTGGGGTGGAGGGAATTGTTTCCTTTAAAAGAAAGGAACTCAAGTCCTAAAACAATGGCAAAGTTGAGCCTTAGGCAGCTAAATAATTACCCTCAGTTTTCAAGGCTCAGTCCTCTGTCTATAAAGCAAACTGCTGTGTACTTAGGGCTGAAAAAAACCCAACAACCATAAAACCCACTTTGTAGACATTTAAGTTTAGGTCTTCACGAGACATTTCTTAAACTTAAATAGAAGAATATTACATTTAATGCTTTCCATATAAAGAGCAGCAGCACTGCCTGACAAAGCAGGTACTTGGCTGGCAGGAACCAAAGGTCACCCCGTTGGCTGCATCTGATAAACTCTAAAGCAATCCAGGAGCCTCGCTCCTTTAGGAGTCCGGAAGCACCAGACAAACTGATTGCTCCTTCCTGCTTCAGAAAATTAAAAATCCCACTTATACTCAGAGGAGTCTAAAAACCTCCAACAAAAAGCTCTTGCAAAGTACTTAACCAAAGCCAGAAGCTTGTCAGCCTCAGTGAGGCAGGACAAGACAGAAACCCTTCTCTTGCTTGCTGCAAAGAAGCAGCACACAATGGTGAACGTGCCAGGGGTGTTTCTGTGCCTCTGGTGCTGAATCTGCACCTCCCCTTCAGCAAAATGGGGGCTTTTCTGCAGCACAGTGCCAAGCAGGGCTCAGCCAGGGGGAGAAGCCAGAAGGATGCCCTCATGGTACAGGGACTGTCAATGCTGCTCAGTGTGATCACCCCACACCTGGCCCAGAAATCATCATATCCAAAAGGAAGCTGATAAACTCTGCACCACCGAGAGCTCAACCTCACTGTAAAGATCTGCAATATTTGTACAAAGGCAGTGGATTTCCCTGGAGACCAGCCCTCAGATTTAATAAAACACTGGAGACTGACTTGATTAATAGCATCTGTCTTGCAATGCATTCAAAAACATATAATTTTTTGATGGTCTGATTGTGGCTCATTCTACAGAAATGCAGACTGACCAGTTCATCTTAATCCTTAGTTGGTTTTGTCATCTCTCCTGTCACTACCATCTTTGATAAAGATTTACTGTCTTGTTGGAATTTGAGTAAAAATTCCCATCATTCAGCTGCAATTCTCACATTAAACCCCACTGGATTCTGTGAATCACAAAAACACGTAGCTAATTTTTCCCACATACAGTTTGTGTGTTGTCATAATTTTGAGGAATGGGAAGGGACAGCCACAAGCCACACACAGCTCCAATCCATATTTCACAACTTCCTAAAGAACTAAACAAAACTTTACAAGTGATACCTGTGCAGCAGACTGGGCTGGATTCAGTAGGTTCATATTTTGCTGAAAAGAAATGTGGATAAGCAAGGACTAAGAGGAAATATGAACATTACAGATTCCTCATCTCATTTTCCCACAGATCAGGGATGTACTGAGTCAAAAGGAGAAATTCAGTGAAAATGTGCATCACATCTCACTCCTGCAAACCTTTCTTAACCATCCTTGCCCAATTAATTGTAGCCATAATTAATCACCTAAAATCCATTTAAATCAAACTAACATCTACACCTGCCTTTTATTTTAAATGTCTCTTTTTAAAAGAGTGGAGAGGTATGGAAAGCTGGTTTAACAAGCACACTGAACCCATTGTTTATGGCCTCTATAAACATGGCTTAGTAAGAATTACTGACTTAATCAGAGAGAACTTATCTCCTGGTGAAAAGAGCACTTTAAATTTCAGAAATGGCACCTTTACTGTGAAAATCTCTTAACTTTTCAAACAAACTCCGGGGGGCCTTAAACACCAGGTCCGTAAATAAGCACAGTCCGGGTGCCTGCCCTGCTCACAGGCAGCCAAACTCGAGTCATTTATATGTTTTATGTGGAAGTTCACAAAAACTCAGAAACCATATTCTAATAGAAGAATGAAGGGGTGCTCCTCCATCCCACTCTAGAAGCAGTATTCATCCATAGGAGTAACACCAGTTTACACTAAATGCTATCTTATCAGCACTGGCTACACTTGGCAGGTTCTGCATTTTCTGTCATAAAGGAATCCCAGGTTAAACTTCTTTCAGGTGAACAATTTTATTGAATAGTTTAATTTAAACCAAAACTAAAAAACCTCCATAACCATCAAACACCAGCACCCCCTGCCTTTCCTCCCACAAGCCAGGTTTGCCAGTAACTTCACGGCGAAATTGCTGCCAAAACATAAACCAAGCTGATCATGAAGTTTTATAACCAGATACAAACGTGATCAGCATCTTTAAAAATGTTGTAACAGTAAAAGGGTAATACTTTCCACCGATTCTCTTGGAAAGGCAGAACTCCTAACAAAAACTAACATTCTAGTGAGCCTGTGCACTAGGTCTGAAATTGTTAAGAAAGTATGATTCACAACAAGTCTAAAATCCATTTGCTTAATGACTTGTCTCTACTGAATTAATAGCTTCCATTTATTTTCTTAAGGAAAACACCACAACGCTGCAGACAACAATGTGTCAATCTGGCTGCCAGAAGCAGGAAAGGCAGCGGATATAAAATTTTATTATTTCATGCCCCAAGAGCAGCCAGAAGGACTTAATGAAATCAGGGCCAGATTTACAATCTGAAATGGCTATTCAGCAGACAGCTCTGCTTCAGCGGGATGTGCCCCCTGACCCCGGGCCCTTTGATCGGGGCACAGCAGGTGGGCTGCGCCCCCAGCCCATCTCCCACCCTTCCGCCCGGCACCCCCACCTCTACAGGTGATTCCCCAGACCCTTATCACAAGCAGCTGTTGCCAGCTGAGTGACAAACAGCACCCGTGCTGCTGTGGCACAGAGAAAAACCTCTCTGCTGCTGGGGAAGCCTGCCTGGTACTGCAGGGCTCCCTTTCTGCAAACTCACCCTCAAACATGCCCCCAGAATCCCTGATTAAAACATGGCTCTTATTTCCATTTCCCCAAGAACTAGATAAAAGACAGTTCCATAAGTAATCTGCCATATTTTAAATGCATTTTTATCAATAGTCCTGAAACCACGTACAGCCATATTGGGAATATTTGTGAGTGGCTAAACTGCATTTAGGGGTTTAAAACCTGGATTTAAGTTAATCTATAAACCTTCATTAAAATCCAATGGAAAAGCTGCACTTTCTCAGTTACAGGTAGAAAAAGCATTGATTTACTAAGTATAAATGGGTGGGAAAAGCTAATTAACGCTTCTCACCCCAATCGAAAATATAATTAACAATTAACAGTAGCAGTGGCAGATGCCAGTGGTCAATGGATTCTCAGGGTGTGTTCTGGGAAGGGGACCCCCATGGCAGGGTCAGGCCTGAGCCCAAGCTCACAGAACCACGCTCAGGGCTCGTTAGCTCAGACTCAGTGCACGCTAATTGGGCTGTGGTCACACTGAATCCTGAGCAGGGCATCCTCACCCTGAACAGGAGCAGGGAATGTGCCCCAAAGTGCCCCCCAAATGCATGTGGGGGTTCTGAGAGCCCCAGCTCCACTCCCCTGGCTGCACAGGAGACATTATGGACACCAGGTGAGATCAGCCTCCGTGTCCTGCCCCAGTCACACAACAGGAACTGCACTGAGCATTTCTTTCCTCACATGAACAGTTTTACTGATAGCAGGTTGAAGTAAAACAAAAATCTATTAATAAAGCTTTTATGATATACACCAGTGTCCTCTTTCCTTAGGAAAAAGGTTAGAAGAACATTCTGAAATACAATGTGCAATGTCACACACAAATTCATCCTGGATAATCTTGCAAGAATTACAGTTCTGAAGTCCCAGAAAAAGTCCTTTAATAACTGGAATATTAATTTCAAAAGATACAAAATACTTTTGCAATGACTGATTCTAACTCTAAATGCTGGGTCTGTGCCCCAAACAGAGCAGGAAAGGGTGGATGTTCTCCTGGAGCCTGCTGCCAGAGCTGCCCGTGTCAGAGCCCAGCACAGCCATCCCCAGCAGTCAATCAAAACCACATGTGCCCCAACTCCAGCAGGGAGCTCCCAGGCCAAGGGCACTCCCCCTCCATCAGCACCATCACACTGATAACCTCCCTGCAAAACAACTGCAGAAACAATCCTTTTCTCTGACAAAATGGAAAAGGCTGCAACTAAGTTTGACACGGCTTCCGACACACAGGGCAATTTTATATAATCTGAAGACTAAACCAGCCTACAGTGCACAGGCAGAAAACAGGATAGTGAAAGGGGTGTGTTCTTTTGATAGAGTTTCATTTTCCTATCTCATTATTTATCACTACTAAGTACTTATCTTCATCTAATATGAATTCAATTAGTTCCATAAGCATGTTCCATTATTCATGTGATAGCTCCAGCCTTGCTTATCCAACAGCTTATAAACTTTTAGCCTTCTTTGAAGTCACTTTATGGATTGCTAAATGGAAATCTTATAAAGAATGACTAACTAGGTGATGATAGAAAAGCTGAAAAATAAGAGCACAAAACACAGCTCTGTATTTTCTACCAAGGTTCTCCCCCATAAATCAGTTGGAGCCCTCTGACCTATAACAGGAGATTATCTTATCTCAGTGGAGAACATTTCAGTCACAGCAAATTAGATTTAACAGTCAATGGATAGGCTTGATATTTTAATCATAAGAAAAATTTGTCATCTTCCATTAATGTAACTGTTCCTTCTACAGAGCCCCCGTGGAACACGGGAAACTGCAAACTAACTTTAAGGTACCAAACAGCTCAGGAAAGATCTGAGAGCTGGGAGAGGCTGGATTTTGTTTAAAATCACCAACACTTCTGCTTCTTCCAGAGGCCCCATTCCAACGCCGGGATAGCAAAACCCACAGAAACAAGACTAGAGGTAGAAAAGAATTGTTTCCTATATCCCAAATCCATCTTGCCTTCCCTGGCAGGATGAGGCTGCCACTAGTGCTGGCACAAGGAGGACAAACCCAGGCATGGGAGCTGCTCCAGACCTTCCTGCAGCACCCCCTGGGCCCCACACCAGGGCAAGGCCCACCTGCCCCAGGCACAGCGCCAGGCTGGCAGTGCAGCCCTGATCCTCACACTCAAGGTGTGCATTAACACAACACTTCTGAAGTCCTATTTGTGACATTTCAGCATTTAGAGAAAAAGGAATACTGAATAATGGCAGTAGTTTGTAGTTCCAGTTTATAAAATTATTTTGATATGGAAGAGATAGTACATTTTTAAACAAACACAACTGTCAGGTCATGAGAAGAATTGCTGTTGCAAGTACGATGTTATTCTAAACAAAAAACCCACACAACTTTCCATATGAAGAAAGGGACAAATAGAGTGAGCATTCAGCACCACAAACTAGAGGTAACCTAGGAAGTGTTCAGCTCATGTGACAAATGTCACCTTCCCTTGCCCAGGGCACAAAAATTCGGCAGCACTTGCCACCAGGCAGATCTAGCACCACTGTGGAATTTTATGTTATTTTTCAATGAAAAAAGCACCGTTAGCTGTAAGATGCAGTTCTGTGTGTAATTGAATTTATCCATAAGAGCAGAGAAAACAGTTTGGTTTATTTATTTAATTTATTTGATAAGGCACTTTGAATAACTGTACTTTGCCAAAGCGTGTCTGTGTTCCAGAATCTCTGGCTATTCAAAAGCCAGACTGGATTTAGTACTAAACAGATTTTTTCACAAGTTACTAAAATGGATGAAAATTGGCTTCTCCAAGAACAACTCCTTTTTTTGAGTTTTTACAGATGGAGTTTGGAAGGCCCACAGAGCCCTGCAGTCTGAAACATGGAGACAAAGGAAGAGGCAATGGATTTATGGAGAAGGCAGGAGTGAGACATCACACAAAGCAACTCCAAGGTGCAATTATTAAATTTCTTTTTTACATCCATTCCCAGGCCAACCACAGAGCTCGTTGTGAGCACAAACACCTGTGAAAGCTGCCAAGTGTGTGTATGGAGATCTTCTCCCAGCCCCTAGCAGCTCTCTTCCATCTTTTACAGACACCACAACTATCACACCAATGATTGCCTGGGACGGATGTGGGGCAGAAAGTTTCTTGATCTGAATGAAGAACACATTTCTTCCTAGATATTCCCACTCTCCTGCCTGTGCAGTATCCAAGGGTGATTATGAGTAGCCCCTTGAACAGAGCATATGATGTGCAAACAAATGTACATGTACATGACTTTTAAACTAATTGGTTATTCACAAACACATTGTACTGCAATTCTTTACTTGGTTTAGCAGTATAAAGGGTATAAAAAAATTATCTGTACCCAGGATGGTAAGGAGAAGAAAAAAGACATCCTGTACATTTAATCTATCTTTTCATGAAAAAACTGCCTTCTAAAATTACCTCCCATTAATGCTGGAAAAAGGGGGATATTACACAGCACACACAAACACACAACATTTGTCCTAGTGAAAGAATATTAATCAATATTTCCAGAAATTACACATTTTTATGGACAATACAAGAACAATTCCTTTATGTGATGTAAAGCCCAGCTCGCTAAACTGTTCTGTACCCTGAACAGGAAAGCTCTGTTTACACACACGGGATCTAAACCAGGGACACAGGTCAGTCATGTCCAGGGGCACACGCAGAGCCAGCTCTCCAGCCTGCCCAGGGAGGCCACCAGAGCACTCCTGGGGAGGGCACAGGCACAGTCCGGGCTCCACAGTCAGAGCTCCTGGGCAGGAATGGCTCTGCCACCAGAGCACTCCTGGGGAGGGCACAGCCAGGGAGGATGAGGATTTCACAGGCACCTTAAGTCAGTATCTTTTGTTGTCCCCCAGATACTTTTGAGGTAAGTCATCCACTGTTTCACCAGTGCTGGAAGCAAAAGCAAATGTGCTATTTCCACTTTTAGAGTTTTTAAAAAAAAGTCACATGAATTACTGGGAATTGTTTATAGGAGAAGCTTTCTGTGAGGGCTGGTACTCTGCCAGCTTTGTGTTAACATTAACTGCAAGTTCCTTCTTTTCAGATCTTTTGAACATTTAAAAAAATTACAATCTGTCTGCGAAAGCCTAGAACTGTAACTGTCAACATTGTGGTTTAATATCGACTCTGCCTTTGTGCCTGAGTCCAAGCAAGGCACTGAAGGGATTAAATGAAGCCCCAGGGCAGGGAGGGCAGCAGACGTGAGCAGCAAGTGTGCACAAGGAGCACCAGGAGCAAACAGGGCTCCTGAATGTTCCACCTTATCATGTGTGCCTCACTCAATTCCCCCAGCACTCCCAAATTAACAGCATTATTTCATGTTTAAGCATATGAATGGATGTGTAATTGCTTGCAGAATCTGGCTCTAAATCATACCTCTATATATAGTTTCAGAAATTGTGAGAGACTTACCTCCATCAAACTTAAGTGTATTCCAATGAGGTAGGGCATGGGGGCACTGTGGAGAGGAAAAGGAACACAGCTTTACATCCTTGTAACCCTGAATAACACACATGACTCATTAAATCAGCTACAGGAAAACACTGGGATGCTGGATTAGCTTTTGCTTAAAAAATAATAGATAACATATATACAAACAAATCACATGTGAACAAAGTGTTAGTCCATATTTGAAGGATGGTTTTTAGTATGCAATAGTCTCCCACTGCTGTAAGACTTCACTTTTTCTTGACAACAGAATTTCTAAGTGACTAAGTTTAGGCAGGTACCTAAGGACAGCTATTAAACATAGGCCTAACACTGGGGTAATGTATACACATCACCCAGTAGTAAAAGTTTTGACTTCTTTGAATGAGTCCAAACACATTTTTAAGTAATTTACTTTTAAGTATAAACCTTGATATGTTTTCATTTGGAAAAGAAAATAAAAATACTTTTGAAGATCCTGATAAACTCCAGAGTTCCTGGGACATCTGCTGATGCCAACAGTCCCCTCAGGACACAAAACTTCAATAGCCCAGAGGCTCTTAGGCCAGGTTAGCCTGGGCCACAGGGGTGGCACCTCTGTGAGCCCAGTGTTTAAGGGCAGATCTGCTCCCTGTCCCGTCCCTGACGTGAGCAGGCCCCAGCAGGAGCAGCAGAGCCCCACGAGCTCCTCTGGTGCCCAGGGTTTCCAACGCTGAGCTCTCTCAGCCTCCCCCTCCGAGGCAATCAGAGCCATCAGCGAGGCTGCCAGAGCTGCTAATTGCAAATATGGCACATCCTGCCTGCGAAACGCAGCGCACACAGACAGACACAACTTCTAAAATAGAGCTCGGCTCGCTTTGGATACAGAAACTCAAAGAGCTCATTTTCAATTTCAGATGAAAAAATGAGAGAAATGTCACTGTACTGCCTTGGATTAAAATATCTCCCATATTGCGGCTCTAAGCTGGTGCCTACTGTTCAGTAAGAGCAGTACAGTACTGAAAAAGCTCCTGAGACACCAGGCCAGCAAAAATCCCTGCTTCTCCTTTTCCTGAGAAATACCTTAAAAATATATTTACTGAAAAGCATATTAATATTTATGTTGTTTATTAATACACCCCCTCAAACTGCCACTCTGTAGGATGCTCTACCGAGGTGGAAACAGCCCCTGCTGTAGAAATTCCATGTGAAACCAATTTTTTTCCTTTCTGAGACATTAAACACATACAACTTCCACAACCCCTTTGCAGTTCACTGGCAGAACATTCCAGTGCCTGTCCCACGTCACTGCAATGAGTGCACCCCCAGAGCCCTCGGGACAGAGCCCAGAGGGGCTGTTCCAGCACAGAATGACCCCCATGTTCTGTTTCCTGGGAATCCCACGGGCGGCAGCTGGGCACACACCCAAGTCCTGGGCAGCAGGTGTGACACTCCCCAGGACACTGGCCTGTGACACTCGAGGGCTGCTCAGCTGAGCCCTGCTCTGTCACAGACACGTTTGGCTTGTGACAAATGGCACCTCCTCAGCTCCAGTGGCCACAGCTCAGAGGCAGGGAACAGGCAGGATTTTATGCTGAGAGAATGAAGCAGGGCTTTGGCTCGGGCTGCCCCGGCCACCAGCACCAATGTGGTTCCAATTAAGGACTTGCAGCCACGCCACAGCCTCAATCCCCAGCGCACAAAGTCAGAACCTTGGCAGGAAGTCTGAACCCTGCAAATGCCTCAGCTAGTGGAACCTCAGCTAATGGAATGAAAGGAAGCAGGCAGAGTGCAGTATGGCTGAAAACCAGCCGATTATTAACATCTCCAAATGCAGCCAGAAAGGATATGGCTCAAGATACATGGATCAGCTTTGGATGCAAAGGCTCATCGTTTCAATTTTGAAGTGACAAAAGTTACATGTAACAGCAATACAGCACATAAAAAAAATATAAGGAATGCATAAATAACCTCAGTAAAATGCAATTCTGGTAAAGAGCATAAATATTTCCAATAAAATCTACCAGAGAGATTCTATTCTTCCATCATCACTCATCCATGTGACTGAATAGGAAACACACCTAGAAGTAAATGCCCCAAGTTCATGTCAGGCTTCATAAATTGTTTTTATCACCATTTCTCTTGACCAAGAGTTAATCATAGGCCATTATTTAAGCAGACCTTTAGCATCCTGTGCAGGGGAAGGTGCTGTGTCCCCCCTTCCCCACCCAGGGCACACTGAAGCTGTCCCTCCTCATGCCATTCCGGTCCTGAGACGTGGAACAGTCCAGCAGTTTTTAATATTTGATCAGGGTAGATTTGTACTTGCAAGACTTCCAAGTGAAGTTCAGCAAGATGCATCCCTTGTATAAAGGGCAGAAACACTCAGCACAACCTTTAATCCTTCTGGGAGCCCTGGCAGATTAAAGACTGCCCTTCAGAGCAGGCCTTCCCCACTGCTTGACACTTCATCAGTCCTGGGGCTTCTTACAGCCACAACTACTAATTACTCAAAGTTGTTTGCTGGCAGCCAATAGCCATTAAGTGCAAAATTAAGAAGTATCAGTTTCTACCACATGTATTTACTGCTCAAACAAAGTGCCTGCGTGAGCCTTTTGGAACAAAGAGAGGGGTCATTACTCCTCTTGTGCTATGCTGGCTCCAAGGCAATCAGCCTTATTTATAATCAAATGAGTTATATAGGTAAATATCAAATCATTAAAGTAGCAATGCATAAGCATGAATATGGATTTTGGGGACATAATGGCTATATATTGCCCATTTATTACAGTTGCATTTTTACAATTTCTTTAATTCGTTTCCTTAGGCAAACTAGAGACCTCTTAATTATGCTCCCAAGAGGTGGGCAACTACTAATTGGAAGAGAAGCAGGTGAAATAGAGGGACATTTCTTCTTAAGTGAAAAAAGCTCAGCCTTAAAAAATACTGCAATTCACCAGAAAGCAATGTAAAAGCCCAAGGACCTCCAAAAGGTTCCTATTTACAGCTACACAGGGATTTCACCATTTTGCTCCACTGTTCGAGGAAAATGGATGAGAGCACATTTACCACATTCATGTCTGCTCTGCAAACATTGACTTAACGGGTGGCTGTCTCCACACAACTTGGTATCTCCCTCTCCAGGGCAGTCTCCTGACTTCTCTTCACATTCCTCATTGCAATGCAACAGAATTCTCAAAATTTATTGGGGTAATTGATGCAAATAAGAAACTTGACTGCATAAATTGGAACAGTGCAGGGAATGCACAGCTGTCACCAGGAGAGAGAGCAGCTACAAGAGGCTTCAGTGAGTGCCCAGGTGTGCCAGGCCCAACGGCAGTGCCCACCCAGAGCTCCCCAGGCAGGAATTTTTGTTTCCCAGCAGCAGGAGGACTCCAGCTCCGCCTCCACCTACTCGAGGAGCACATTGGCTACATGCAGATTCAGAGAACAGGAGAAAGGGGGCTAAAAAAACTCCTGGAGAAACGGCAAACTGCCCCAACAGAAGTGTTTGTTCAGCAGCTGTGCCAGGGTGCTCTCAGAATTGATTCATGTTGGCTGCTAAGCTGTCTGTCTGATAGAAAAGACTGCTTTAATCACCCTACAAAATGTAGTGTATCTTCTGGTGACAAAGCTCTGGGCCCAGCAAACAGCTGTGTCGTAGCTCAGCAAAGCCAGGCTTTTCTCAGGGCTCATTTCAAACACATTCACTCAGGGCAAGAAGGAAGCAAACAGTCACAGTGGGAGTGGTTTCATGGAAACAAGAAACAAAGTGGGAAAAGTAGTAAGGGAAATTGATGCACTGCTTCCTTCACATCACCAAATGTTTGAATTCCCAATATAAAATAGATGGACATGATCTGGCCAGTTCAAATAGCTGTGTGTGCCTAAGTGTTGATGCTTGGTGGCAGCACCTCCCTAACCAGGACTTCTGGCACCTGCTGGCACATGCTCCAAACAAACAAAACCCAACCAAACAACCCCAAACCAGCCACCAGCACAGCAGCTGTGCTTCTGTACTTCCTCTCTTGATCTGTATTCAAAGGAACAAGCAATTGTGCATTAAGCTATGGTCTCTAGTGACAGTATTTTAGTCTCCTGCACCAAAAATGTTTCCCTGGGCTGAGGGAATTCACTAAAGAGCAGTGCCTAATTAAAAGATACAAATAAAGGATAGCACTCTATCCCTTGCTTCCCCTCCTGCCCCTTGTCCTCAAGAGCCTCCATGACAGGGTGACTGAAGTCATTCCAGATCCATGGAGGATCCACAGCAGCACTGAGTCAGCATCCCCACTGCAGAGCCAGTGCCCTGAGAGCAAACACCTGGGAGACACAGCCTCTCAGCATTTCCAGTTCTGAGGGAAGGTACATAGTGAGGAATGCAGGGGAACAGAAATAGTAAGTTTAACAAAACCCTTTCAAGAGGGAAATGGGAAGCAAAAGGCAAATAATCACAGGTGGAATCTATTTTTTTCAAAAAACTTTCAAAGATCTCAAGTGACACACTCCATCCTTCTGTGGGTTTCAAAAGAGCAGGAGAAGATTCAAAACATCACAGCACAGTCAGTAAATGAGCACAGCCAACTGAATGAACAAGATATTCTGTATTCATAAGAACTGTAGAATTCTCATTGCTTCAAGTTTTGTTCCTATTTCAGCTCTCTAAAATTCTTATGTCATATTTGCAAAAGAAATAACCAGGCATTAATTAAAATTAAATGGAACTCTTCTATTTTAAATAATCTCAGGTCATTTCCCTTTAGAGGCAGACACCAGGAAGCAGAAATGCTGCCTTGGAGCAGGGAGCTGAGTGCTCTCTCCTCCCAGGCAAAAATGACATCTCCAAGTTCACGTGGTTACAAAATAGATGGTGGACTCTGGTTTGGGAAACATTTTATGGCTCATAAATTGTTGCTAAATTGACTTACTCAAACAATGACTGAGTGTGCAGCTACCTCTCCAATTAAAGTTCCTGGCTGGGTAAGGAAATCAGTTGTTGCATTTGTGAGCTGCCACAGTTGTACCTTTTGAAATCTTTGCACACAGCCTGGCTCTCTCCTGCCATGGCTGGGTGTTGGCCACCAAAGAATCCCCTCGGTGATGCTCAGGGACTCCTGGCTTTCTCTCCTGCCCCAGGCTTTGCTTTTTCACCCTCTGGGCGGGCCCCTGGCCCTGCCTTTGTCAGGAATCCATGAATAACCGATCTGAGCCTGGAGCAGCAGGTACCTGAGGGGAGCTGGGGCAGCCTCTCCAAGTGTTAATTACACGTGAGAAGCCCATTATCCAGGGACAGGCACCTGCTGGCACTGCAAATGACTGGGACCTGCTCTTCCTGTGCAGGGAGCCAGGGAAGGCTCATTTCCACAGGAGATAACTCTTTACATTCCTGACACAGCCACACACAACATTTAAATCAGCTGCACAGGAGCAAACTTCCTTTAAAGCTGCACCATTTGGTTTCCAGGCCCTCACTCAGTGCTGGTTATCCAGCTGGGTCCCCAGGAGCAGCTCCACCCTCACCCTAAGCCATGGGCTGAGGTCTGAGGGACACACACACCCCTCCAGAACCCACGCCAGGGGCTGCACACACCGAGGCCCTTACCAGCAGTAGTCCAGGAGATGTGGGGGCAGGACAGGAATGTAAACGTGCTGCCAGAACATGGGGTAGAGCATGGCTGCAGACCCATGGATGCAGGCAGTTAACTGAAAAACACAGAAACCACAGCGTGAGTGAGACAAACCCTGAGCTTCAAATGCTGAACTTGGAGGCAAGAAAGTAAAGAATCAATTCTGCTTTCCTACCAATGCTTTATTAGCAGATACACTGCACTGCCTTCCTTCAGGAGTTAGATCACAGAATATGTACAAAATTTAACAGGAGTACCTGTTTTAACATTTTTGAGAAATTATCTGCTTTTCCATTTGTAGAGAAGAAGAACACAATCCAAGCAAACAGTTATAATTTCTCCATAGGTTCAGTACATATGGTTTATAAAATAGCTAACAAACACAGCTTTGTAACGTTACCTTTAAATCTTATTCAACTTAAGGATATAAGGATATTTAAAATCAAAATTTGAATTTGAGATCATGTATTGTGGCACAGAATTCGTTCCACCATAAAAGCCTTTCTACCCAGGGTGGTTTCATTTTCTCTCTCTTACCTGGTACTAAATTCAAGCCCTGAGTCTGAAGCTAACAGAAATGAACTGCAAACAGGTCCCTCCCAGTCCTGTGTTACAAAGCCAAAAGCTCCAGACAAAGGCAGCAGCCCCTGAGCAGCCCCCCAGGCTGGCTGCACTCGGGGATGGGGCTTTGGTTCCTTTCCAGGGACAAGGCCTTGGCACTGCCAAGCACAGCCTGGGAGCAGAGAATGTTCCTGGGCTGGAACGGCGAGCGGCAACCGCTGGCTCGGGCCCAGCTCCTCCAACCTGCCTCACACTGCACTCCAAGCTGCCAGCAGTTTATAGAGAAACTTGTAAGCTAAGAACACACGGTATGAATACCCCTCCCTCCCAAGGACCAGACGTGCTTTTATCTTGGACAGAGGCAAAAGGAAGAGAAACAGCAGAAAGAGAGGAAAAAAACCCAGCCCCACTTGTGAACTGGCTCATTAAGGAAAGCACAGTGACAGGTAAGTAATTCCTCTTCCCAGGCTCTGTCACAAAGGGAGAGATTAAACCAACCAACCACACAACCTCTGAAATGCTTTGGGCAGCCCTTCTCTTCTTCCCTCCTCTCTGATCATTTACTGTTCTTTTCATTCTGTAGGTTGCTGAAATAAACACCTCTCCTTCATTTTATTCCATTACCAGACCAGGATGGAATTTTCCTTATTTTAGTAGTGAGGACACAGAACATGTGGCAGATAGAGAAGTTAAGATTTTACAAGTTTTCTGTAATTAAACTTTACAATACTTAAATGCTTTCAGTTAAATGTGGGATTGATTGTAAACATTATTAATAATTGTTATTAGGTGCCAGAGGCTATTATAATTCTCCTTTCACTTACTTTCAAAGTGATATTGTGATAGTTATTCTGAGATTATATCTGAGGTCTTACTCCTCTCACTTCTCTGCCCTGTGCTGACAGACCATCCTTACAAGGGTTTGTGGCTCCAGCCTTGCCATGGAGCAGTTTGAATCTCAAGCACCAAGCAGCTCTGGTGGTACAGCCAGACACCAGTTCCAGCCCCAGGAAATGGAAATGGCAGCTGTTCCTCAGCCAGGACAGCTCGAGTGCTCAGCCCACAGCACTAGAAACCAAAATTAGTTAAACCATCTTCAGCACTCACAAAGGAAAGCAATCAATAGCCATTTACAGAGCAAACACGACCACAGAGCATTTGCTTTCATAAAGAAAATCACAATCTTATTGACTGCTAAACCTTGAAATGCATAACACAAAACTTTGAACTGAATCAAGCCCTGTGCTTGTTTTGATCTCCAGCCATTTTTAGAAGAGAGTGCTCTAGAATATTCAGCAGCTTTCATCTCTCAGACACTTGACGGAGCCTAAGGAGCATTAAGACTAAACCTTATCAAACACAACTGCAAAACTGTGCATTGTCAATGTACTTCAGCCCACTCCTCTGGTCCACCCAGGAGAGGTCACTGGAATATCCATTTGACAGTGGCATTTATCTTTTTTTTTCCCTGTCAAGTAAATTCTGAATAAAGGACTGCACCATGGCATAAGTCTTTGAACATTCATGTACCAAACAGCCACAAAAATGCCTGTACCCAAAAAATTCTTTTGAACATCAGGGGCCAACAGAAGTTCCACAAAACCTTCACAATAAGGCACAGAACTGAGCTGGGGCTGCATAACTGAGGTTGAAAGACAGACCTGGAGATAATCTGTTAATTTCCTATATCTGACTGTGATTAAAAGAAATTAAATACTGTCAAGAGAGGACATTCTTGTGCATTTTACTTACAGTGCTCAGCTTACTGCAGCAAATGAGGATGCGGCGCTCGTACAACATACTGGCGTAGAGATGCAGCATGTTGTTGACATCAACTGCTACAAAATACTCTGTCAGATTTCTCTGGGGAGAGAGAAAAATCATTTTTGACTCATATATTACAAAACCAAGAGTCCTTAACAAAAAAAAAAAACCCAAAAAACCAAAACAAAACCCCAAACCAAAGAGGTTTCATCCTTCTATTGTGTTACATCCAGTACGTGGCTTAACAAAAGAAAGCAGGATTTCATCTTATAGCAGAAGCCTTTCTAACTGCAGTATCTCTCCTCTAAGTTTTGGGAAGCTGGGTCTTGGAGTAATAAGAGTGATGATTTTTAACACACAGCTTTTGAATACATGATACTTCTCTGAGAAAAAAAAAATTCTGTCACTTTTATGGAGACTTCAAAGCTGCCTGATAAAGTACCAAAAACCCACATCCCAAAACTAAAAGCAGCTCTCAGAGGCCAATTCTAGTACATCAAATTTGGCTGTGAGCTCAGCCTGTGCTAAAACAATTCTGACTATTGGAACACATGTGGTCCTTTCACACACACAAACCCAGTTGTCTGAACTGAGCCCCTCACTTGGGGGACATCCCTGGGTGGGAGACAGGAGCACTGCCCTGGGGACCTGAGGAAGGAGGAAGGGAATTATCTCTGAGCACTTCACTTCTTAAAACAGAGAAATTAAAGAAAAGGGGAGAGGTGGAGGAAAAGGTAATACCAAAAAATGCTGAATTAGGGAATTTGTTTCCAAATAGCTTCTTACAGACATGAAAGGGTTGCTATAGGATAAAGACAGCCTTATACAAAAAGCACATGTGAGAGAAAAATTAGATTAGTCATGAATTCAAGTGCAATCTTAATCATCCTTAAATTAAAAAGTGCAGAAAAGCAAAAAGCAAATATGATTTAGAAACTTAAAGAAGCTCAACAAAGCCTATTAGCACTTTTGACAGATCCAAGATACTTGGCCTGAGAAGTCTGCCAAGATGCTTCATACTGTGCAAAAATATGTTCCCCAGCTTGCCATCCAAACACAAAGAGCTGAAGGAAAATTAAGCATTGTATTTGGGAGACTTTGGTACCAGTATGTAGAGGGATAAAAACTGAGCTCATTATGGTTGGCTTCAAACATGTAAAATAAAACAATCATTCAGGTCTTTGTTACAGCAGAGCTGGAGCCACAGACAGGTACACTCAAAGGAGGAAAAAAAAAAGCCAACACATTTTGCCAAAAACCTATTAAACTATCATGTACTTTTTCTGTATTTCTCATCCCATCTGTGCTGATTAACATGATATTTTTGTCTAAACATAAGCTGTCTTCTCTAGGCTCTTCTTCCCCCTCTCACCCACCCTGCCACCATGCCAAAACACAGCGCGTGACGACACAATTCTTGCTAATAGTGGGAATTAAAGGAATTTTTAAGGAGCCCTGAACTCCCTTGATGGCACCCAGCTCAGGGGCACAGCACAAGCAGCACACAGCCCCTGCATCCAGCCTGAGGATGCAGCCCTGCCCCGCACGGATCTGTTTGTGAGGCAGCAGCCTCCACTGCGGGAGGAAGAGACGTGGGGACTCGATTTGCAATTGTTCTTTCATCGACTTTATTGCGATGACATGACACACAAATGTACCTTCAGATGGAAGGATTTATAAGGTTTCTGTCTTGTCTGCTCTCTGAGATTTGCCAAGGACACCTGGGAACCATGTGGGCTGCATGGAAATGTATTGGTACTGAGGAGATTCACGTGTTCCCTCGAAGTTGTATTTATAAGAAAGCTGTCAGCTCTGAAGCTGAAATTGGGACTTACACATGTATTTTGAAAGACATGTCTCGTAAGTGACAAAACCATGAATGAGTTAAATAAATACAAATGAAAGCGTTCCAGTTTGCAGGGTAATTGTTATGTATTTTGCTTCCTAGGATTTAAACCTTTCTTGGGGCAGTAAAAAGGGGGATTTTCAGAACAGGTATCCCCACTCCTCTCAAAATTCACCAAGAGCACTACAAAGCTCCCTCACACTCCTTTGAAAGTTTATTCCCAGATCAATCATCCATCTGATCATTTGCTATCTAATATCAATAAGCATACACTGACTACACTGACTTTTGAGATTAAAAATCACTACTTCTCTTCCACTATCAGAAGAGGAAGATGGACTGAGTGATACAAAAATACACAGGACATCACCCCCAAGAAAATGCCATCATTTCAGCCTGTTAACTTACCTGCTATTTCTGAAACACAACAGCTAGCACCAGGAATTTCAGTCTTGCACTGTATTTCCTTAAACCAGCCCCATTTATTTCTGAAGTCACTCTGCATTTACACATCCATCACACAACTCACATCTCCTGAAGCAGGGAATGAGCTGCTGGTACAGAAAAGTGCCCATGCTAAATTAAATGGCTCTGTGACTCACTAAACACATTGATCTGACACAAAGTCAGGTAATTCCAAGAGGTTTGTCAACACTCCCAACAGAGCTCTCTGCAGCTCCCCAGTCATCATCACATCCAACTTCGAAATTTGGCACCACTAAAACTTTTGCTAATATGTGTTTTAAATGCAATTCCTGGTAAGATGTGTGGAACTTTTAATAAATCAGGTCAATTGGTTAAAATACAGCAGACTATGCCCATTAAATCTCCTTGTATTATTCCCTAATATGCTCCACTTCCACAGGAAGGTTGCTTTAACAGGTAGATAAAAACCTCCTAAGAAATTACACAACCCTGGGATAGTGGGAGGTGCTGCTGCCCATGGCATGGGGTGGCACTGGATAGGCTTTAAGGTCCCTTCCAACCAAATCATTCTGGGATTTTATGATTCTATGTATTAGGACAAGATTTGATGGCTGGTTTAGACTCAGGAATTGATTCCTGAATTACGCCCAGCATATCATATTTGCACAAAAATAAAGCACCTCAGAAGAAAGAGCACATCTATTAAATTTCCTGTCAGAATATGTGTCAGTATGAAGAGTCTGCAACACAGAAAAAGCAGCAACAGTGTTTTGAAAGGCAAACAAAAAGCCCCGAATGCTATCTGCTATACAAATCACCCACAAATGAGATGGAATGTCTTGATGATTCCCTTTTTCCTTTCATGCCATCAGCTGAAGGATATGATGCTGAGACCGACCGCAAAATGCTCAGGAGGAAAACTGAGATGTCAGGCACAGGAGTTTGGCTGAGACAGAGCAGGAGCACATTAAAGAGTATTTAAGAGAAGCAAATGCCAGCATTGTCTCCCCACAGACTCATCATCTGGCTGGAAAGCTGAGCCAGGTTGGAACACACACAGCTGTGTGAGGCTTAAAAAGTCTCCCAAAAAGTGGCTCTGCAGGGCCCAGGTGTGCTGGCATTCTCAGGAGCCACCTAGCAAGCAGAGCATCTTCCCTGCCCTCTCAGGTCATTGTTCCAGAGGGGTGGAAGTGAAGGGCGAGCAGAGCTGCTGTTTTACCCACATCAACCTGCCCATCAGTACCTTCTCCTTCACTCAGGTCAGCTTTTAACCACACATGCAGACTGGCAGCTCCTGAATGCTCAGTATTTTATAGAATAAAATCTATGCCAAACAGAGCAATGTTTGTTATCTATGTAGCTGCTGGCATTACATGGAAACAATGAAGTGTAGGGTCCTCCCAAATACTCACATTTTCAGGTATACTGGGAAGCTCTCTGGTGTCAGGCACAGTAAAGTAAGAGTGCTACAAAAAGAGCAAATATTGATTATTTCAATAATGTTGAAAGCAATCAAAGCAATCTAAATCTATTGCTTGGTATTGGTATCAGCAGGAACAGCAGTTGCTCAGCTAAGTAAAAATGACAGAACATTTGTTACCAACTATCAGCCTGAGCTCCCTGGACTCCACAGGCTGGGTCCCCAGATCACAGGGGCAACAGGAAATGCAGTAAGATAGAAAGTATCAAATGCTCCTGGAAAGTTGTATCCCATGGTTTTGTTCTCCAGAGCTGCTGCCACAGTCAGGCTCCCAGTGGCTGTGAGAGATCCCAGGAGCTCCAGGCAGGCTGTAACTCAGGCCATCCTTGCCCTGTCCACGGCAGGATGGACCCCAGGAAGCAGCAGCAGCAGCAGCAGGGCCTCCTGTGACCCACAGCACCACAGAGCCTCATCCCAGCCAAGGGGGAATTGTGGAAATGTACTGGGAAATGCTTCCTAAGGCTCAATGCCTGCTTACCTGAGAAATACTGCAAACTCCTAGGTCACTTTTATACACCCTAAAAGCACATTTTGCCAGATCATATTGCTCTCGAATTTTTATAATCCATGACATTGTTCAGTATTTTTAACTGCCTGCATTCCAGGAGCCCAGGTTCAGTGCAGCTCCCAGTCTGAGCACAGATGACTTCCATGATCCTTGGTCAGGGCTTTGGAAAGGAGAGAAGGGAACTTGCATACAATTCATATAATCTTTAAAATTTTCACAATTTGTCTTATGGCTACTTGTTAATTACTGGCTGAAGCCTCAAAGGCTGTTCCATCCTTGGCATAGCTCCACAATTGGCACAATTCTCTTGCACACAAATCTCAGCCATCTCAGTGCTTCCTGATCAGGCAGTAACCTGAAATAGCAGGCAGGGACCACAGCTCCACTGAAGGGAGACACTAAATGAGAAACACAAGTTTTGCTTTCTGATGCTTCACTGCTTTGGTTTGCTTTGGTTTGGTTGCAAAGATGCAATGCCGCGGCAGAGGAACAGCACTGAGAGCAGCACCACACAGAGGAACCTCACTCTGACCCTTCAATGGCTCACAAACAGCCAAAATAAAATCAGAAAGACAGGTCCCTGGGCTGCTTTTTTCTATCCTTTCTTGCTCCATTGCCCATGAAATGTCTGAGACCAGGGGAGACAGGCAGCAGCATTCCTTGGAACCACTGGTATGAAAAAACTGGAATATGCCCAGTGCCCCTGGTCTGGGAGACAGCTCATCCCCAACCAGAAGGGCTGCTCCTCAGGAGGGGTCCTGGAGGGGCTGGGGCCGTGCCCAGGGCCAGCTGGGAGCAGCAGGGCACACAGCCCTGGGGGAGCAAGGGGCACGAGCTGCTTCGTGCCAGAGAGGGCTTCAAGGGGAGCAAAGGAAACGCAAGGGAGCCTTCCCAGGAGGGCCCACAGGGACTCTCAGCTGGCAGCAGCAGCAAGGAGCACCTGCAGTGCTCAGCACAGCCTGCAGCACGAGGCTGGGCTGCTAAAATCAACACAAAACCCCCAAAAGATTCAATTCAAAATACAATCCTATCATTAAAATCCCACATCTATACTGTCAGTGAGCTTGCCTAATTTTCTCACAAAATAGAAAAATGAAATAAATGCTTTGTTGTGCGAGGTTTTTTGAGGCAAGGGGAAGGAAGAGAAGGAGCCAGAAAATGTGATGAGCAGTTAACAGTCCCTGTGCCAGGTAAGTGCCTGTTTGCTTCCCAGCCTGCTCCCCCTCCAAACCCCCAGGGCCAGGAGCTGTGCAGAGTGGGGGCAATAAATGTCCTGCTGTGCTCCTGACCTCCTGCAGGTCACCCAGGGCAGGGTGAGACATTCCCAGGGGAATCCACACTGCCTTCCTCCAAGCCACTGCATTTCAAACACATCTGAGGTTAGGGAGAGGGAAGCAGTGGGCCCCAGTTGTGAAAAGGGAATTTCACAGCCCCTCCCAGGAAAACACCACCTGTGTACAAGCTCCAGGAGAGAGGACTGCTTTGGACATTCCTCTGGTATGGCATGGAATGAATATTAAACACCTCAGTTTTCATCTCCCCCCACACTTACCACTCCAAGATGAACAGAGGTTCCTGGCTCAGGGATGGTGAGTTTATGAAATGTTTCTAGGAGCTCACTCCTCTGACTATCCTGAAATGAGAATAAACCAGGAATATTGAGCAAACACTGCTGCACAAGGTAAACCCTGAGGCAGAAGGGCAGGGTAGGCCAGAGGGGTGGGTAAACATTTTGCATTTGTAAGATCAGTTCTACTTTTACTGCCCATGCCAAAGTTGGATCAGACAGCTGGCAGAGGCTGATGGGACCCTCCAATATGGGAGCTGCAGAGTTACAGGAGCTGTGCTGAACACAGCTCAGGGAGTCAGGAAAGCCAGCATGGGTGGCTGCAGGGACTTGGGTCAGATCCACAGCCACAGTCTTGCTCTTTATCTTTTTCAAAAAGAAAATTAAATGTGTATTTATTTTTCAGAGGCACTTGCCAAGCTGAATATGATCTTCTGTATCATTGCATCATACAGATTAATAATTCACATGGTCATCTCTGATAGAAGCACTTCTTCAAACAGCTGCTTTCATACTCTCACCCTCATTCATTTGATACTGTGATAGGAAAAGGAGGGTCAGTATTTAGAATAATACCTGTCCTTTTGCTGAATAATCTGCCAAGACATTGAGCAGTTTATAAAAGACTTCAAACCACGGGAGGTAACTGGAACAAAAAAGAAAAATGAAAAAAAGAAAAGATAGTTATTTTGGTTTGAATCCTAATACAAGTGGACTTTGAAAACTGAATCATCAGTATCTCAGTTTTTAATTGTTTTAAAACCTTATTCCATCACTGTATTTGGCCTGGCCCTTGCTTCAGTCAAACAGAAACTTCACCTTCAGTACATGCACACAACTTCCAAAAGAGAGGAAGAAACAAAATCAAAAAGGGGAACACACAGAAAAGTCACATCTTTTTCATTTACTTTACATCTCCACTGCACAAAGTAAGACAGTGAGGGTGTTCCTTTTCCCTGCAGTTTTGGTAGGGTTTTCATGGCACAGTTTTCATGGCACAGTTCTGTATTTCTGTATTTCAGTCCCTCTCCCAACACCAGTCAGGAACTTCCCTCGGCTGCAGCGAATGCAGAGCCAGCCAGAGATGCACTCCCTGATGCTCTTTAATCACAGCTGCTTTCTGAAGCAAATGGATTCTATTTTGATATAGTTAGACAGGATTTAAAGTTTTTATAAAATATGACTACATCCTGACAGCTGTAAGGAATGGAGTGCCCCGTGGTCCCTGGCTGAGCAGCTCTGGTGATAAATGAGGTGAGAAGCTCTCTGTGAGACAGACAAAGTGACTGGCACTCCATCATTAGCGTTTGTTTGAAGCCTGCAAATGCTACTGTAAAATGTAAGTAGCTTATCAAAATATACTGATAAGCAACTTAACTTTTCATGTTATATGACAGTATTATCGTTGAAATTAATTCGCTCTAAACATCTTTACAGAGTGTGTATTCGAATAGAGAGAAAGACAGACAATTACCACTTTAAACAGCATTTAACTTTGACATTATATTGTAAACAATCCAGAAGGATTAGGTAGAAGATAAGTTTCTTTCTTTCTGTTTAGTTAAATAAACTTCATCAGAGTTAAAAGCCATTACAAGGGTAACAAGAAATCCTCTCCAAACATATCTGCTAAGTAGAGATTAAGAACCTGGTAAACAAATCCGTGCAAGGCATCTATCAAAAGAGTTTGAGGAGACAGAAAAGCAGGAAGGCAGAAAGCTCCCTGGCAGTGGGGAACCAAAGCTGCTTCCACAGAGGCACCATTAAAAGTTCCACCTAATCGCTCAGGGACTTGGCCAGAAAAATACATTTACAGAGTTAAAATGAGAGTCCTTAAAACCATTGCTGTGCTCCTAATGTCTGTGTGTCGTGTCTTGTAAAAGAGGAAAACAAAAGCAGGTTCCCCCAGGCCTCCCCTTCCCCAGGGGAGCCAGAGCAGGGACCCGAGGGAGCAACGCTGAGCCCCAGATGGGGGCAGGTCCTGGGTGTCCTTCAGAGCTCCCCCTGCCCTGTCCTGTCCTGCCCTGCCAGGGCCTGTGCCCACTGCCCTGCCCTGCCCTGTGCCCACTGCTGAGCCCTGCCAGGCCCTGTGCCCACTGCCCTGCCCTGATCTGCCCGGGGCTGTGCCCACTGCTGAGCCCCCTGCAGCCCCCAGGGTTCCTGCATTACCTGGGTGTCCTTCAGAGCTCCCCCTGCCCTGCCCTGCCCTGCCCTGCCCTGCCAGGCCCTGTGCCCACTGCTGAGCCCCCTGCAGCCCCCAGGGTTCCTGCATTACCTGCACACACCCAGCATGGCACAGCTGCAGGCTCCAGCCATGAGAACACTCCAGCCCAAAGCAACCTCACATTTTTACTGGGCGCTAGGAAAGAGCCTCTGTGACTCCAATAAGAACAGCCCACACATCTCACATTCCCACAATGTCAGAACACCAGCAAACCCCCACAGAAGCAGACACAGCCCCATTTCTGCTACCCTTGTACTCCCTGGCTTTCCCTTCTCTTCCCCAGTATCCTCTGATGAACCTATTGTCCTTTTTTTAACATTCCCTCCTCCTTGTTTCCAAATGATGGGTTAGCATCTCATCATAACTGCTTCTTTTTCTGTTCTGAGAATAACTTCCCCTTCTGAGGACAGTGTCCCAGTTTGGAATCTGAGGAAATGAGCTGGTATTTGAAGCAGAACTCATCCCTCCACAACACAGGGGCATCTGTGTGGCTCTTGCTCAAGAGAGGGGCAAGACAAACAAAGACAAACCCACCACAGAATTGTGCAAATTATGCAGACAATCTCACTTCAGTTGTCACCCCCCCTCTATTGTCACCACACAATTCAGGATCTCTCTTATCCCAAAATTTCTGGATACATTAGAAAACTGATTTATCCTGCCATCTTCAACACTCTTACTTCATCACTTAATCCGTGTGTTGACTACTCAAGAATAAACCAGTTCTGCTTTTATTAGACCCAAACTGAGACCAGTTAAAGTTGAAAAAAACCTAAAAAATCCCCCAAGAAATACAGTTATCTGAATTTGTTTCTAGATGTCTGCCAAAACGAAAGAGGAAAAAAATGTGGATTTTTTTTTTCTTAAAGAAAGCAAATCCTCAAGGCAGCCTTTAAACACCCCTCCAAAGAAACACAGGCAGAGTTTATAACCCAAAATATTCTGTACCTTAAGTAGCACAACTGGTAGCACTACTGAAGATTTATGGCTTATGACTTGCTCATATTTAATTTGTAACCAAACACTTCCCCTTCCTCTTAGCTCCCTCAGAAGTTTTGATGAACTCTTGTTTTCCCAGGTCAGAGGTTAAGCAAAGGAAGGGAAGCTCTGCAGTGAGATTGCCCAGAGCCAGCCTCTCCCTCCAGGGCTCCAGCCCCAGGGCAGCCCAGCCCCTGCAGGGCTGTGTCTGAGCACAGAAAACAAAAACAATCTGAATTTCAGCTCTTCCTTAGCTTTTGGCTTGCTCTTAGAAAGGTAAATGTGCAGTGAAGCCAACTTAAAAAAGGAGAGACTTTGCAGTGTTATTTGCAGCAGGCAACCAGAGAGGAGAATGCAATAGCAGGACACCAACCTGAGAGTGCAGAACTCACCAAACCCAAGTGCCAGGGAGCACTTCAGGCTTTGGGAGCCTTGGCAGCAAAACCTCTCCACGTTCCAGTGCAGCAGCAGCAAACCCTAGTGGCAAGGGGGGCCTTTTCAAATGATTTATGAAGATTTGCCAATTACCATAGCAACTGTTTATACAAGTAATGTTTAACACTGCCAGCTCCAGCACTGCCTTTACTGGTGTGCTGACACCAACACTCGTGGAAGGGCACCTGTGGCACCTTTGGTGTCCCCTGGAGCTGTGAAGCCCCACCTTGGTTCCCACCCCTGGAGCACAGAGCGGCTCCTGGGCCGTGCAGAGCTGAGCTGCACTCAGGCACAACTCCTGTCTGAAATCAGTGGGACTCAGAAACCAGCCTGACATCCACACATGTCTGCAGCATCTCCTCCTAGACTGAGTTGCAAGCACACATAACTTTTACTCCTTCCATTCACACAGATCAGAAGTGGAATTTTTAACACGTATTTATTTATAACACATACTATATATATTTTGATAACAGCATAACCAACTGCCATCTCCCTTGCAAAACAGAACAGTCATTTCCATTTTGCAGATGGGCACACTTCTCTGTGGTGACAGGCTTACAAAATCTGTCTGTATTAGCCAGGATTGGTTTCATGGAGTTCCCAAATCTTGACCTTTTTGCTCAGCACAATAATCTACAGTGACCTACAAATACAATCCTGACGCCAGTTATTACATGAACTATAGACACATCATCACCAACTTCACTGACAAAAGTGTAAGGACAAGGAAATTCAGGCCAAATGCATCTTCTGCCAGCACTACTCCTGCATGTGCCACTAAAACACCCAGCGCCTCACTCATGGACTCTGAAGAACAGATAATAACAAACAATAACTCCCTGCCTGGTGCCCAGGTCCTTGGCTGTGGCAGTGATGTCAGCCTGGAGCCCAGCAGGGTGACACTCTGCAGCAGCAGTGACCTGTGTCCCATGGGCAGCTGCTCCTCCCCCTGTCCCCTCCACACCATCACTGCAACCAACAGCAAAACTCCAGCACACCTAGGACAGAGCTGAAAATCCCAAGGAAATTCAGCAGATTGAAAAAGAGATGGAATTATTATTATTATTATTATTATTATTATTATTATTATTATTACTATTACTATGCCATTTTTCATTTCACTGTATGAACCCAGTGAAAGCTCCTGGTGAAGCAGGACACATTTTCTGACTCGCAGTGCCTGTCAATTCCTGCAGGACAAACGACAGGGCCTCAGCAGGAGCTCAGAAGGATCTCTGTGGATAATCCCAACACTGTGTTTGAAAAAATGCAAGGATGGAAAACATATCAAAAGTTACTCCAGTCTCCTGGTGACTTGTTATCTTAGGACTTCTTGTATTTAAAGATAAAACTCTGCAATTTAAACTTAAATCCAGTATTGCTTCTTTCCATCCTCCTGTACCTGGCAGCTAATGATTCTCCCCCAGCCAGCATTATTCCTAATCATGGAATCACATTCTATTTTAGGTTAGTAATGGTTCTAATGATGAACTAAGTTATATCTGCCAAGCCACAATGCTCTTCAGGGCTTCTATGCAAACATGATTTTAAATAGCAAAACCACACAATCCAAACACCTTTTCCTTCCCTTCATTAAAAGTATTAATTTCCCTTTTTAATTATTTCTAAATTTCACCTTAATTTTTTACAGTTAAGATGAAGTAAAATGACATTAAACTACAGATTTTTAAAAGTAATCCCATTTCTCTGCTCAGGAGAGGGATGACTCTCCACATGCTATTATTTTCCTTGCAGGAATACACTATTAAATTCTTTTTCCCACCTTATTTTCCTTCCGTCACCCAGTGTTTGCAGCATCTTTACAAAACGCATTTGAAAGAACCAAGGCATCTCCAGGCTCATTTGGGAATTTCATAAGCTAAATTCTCAGTTCAGGGAAATTCTCAGGTTTTCCCTGCACCTCATGGGCCCCAGTGCCTCGTTATTCTGTGCTCTAGACTCGGTCTATTGACACCTTCTCACACTCAGGAGCTCGAGCACAGACACCCCAAATCTCCATAGCAACCCCTGTGCATGTGGATGAATTACCTTCCCTTCCAGGAGCGGCCAACAGCCTCCTTTGAACATCAGCTTTTCATTGATTTGTTTATTTGTTTGTTCAGGTTTCCTGCCCCACTGTGAGTGCCCCTGCCAGTGCACAAAGCCAGCTGCACCCCTGCCTCTCCTTGTCTTTTCTTCCTGCATTTCTCCCAATTTTGTAACAAACTTCCCTTGATTATTACCCATGAATGATCATCCCATGATTCAGTTCAAAGTTATGCAGCTCAAGCATGACTCATGTACATATTTTAGAAGTACTAAACCCCACAAAACTGGATCTCATCTTACGGAGCATCTCAAGAAATAACTGCCAACAGCAAGTGCTTACTTTGCTTAGTTTAAGACCAACACAGACCCTTCAAGCATGTTTGAGAGCAAAGGACTGAAGGAGTGACAGGAATAAAGGTACATAAGAGAAACATTTGTTTGCATTTACAGCACACCCTGACAATTATGTCTGTATGCTTTCTTTAAACCCAAGGGCAAAGGGTATCCCAGAAAGCCCACTGGGTGAGAAGATGGGCATGCTGAAGGGCTTGGCACTTCATAGTGAGATATATGAAATGCAACAAGACATCCTTGGAGTACAAAAACAACAGTTATGTTCCCTTCAACACCAACAGGAACACACTGACCAATGGCTCTACTCAGCCAGGGTAAAATGCTCTAAATAACAAATATGGAGAGGGTAAAGAACAGCCTTAAACTGAGAAAAATTACAGATTATACTGCCTCTAAATTATCTGGACTTTAAAAAATTGGTTATGAAGGAGTTAGAGCAGTTTAGTACACGAAGCTTGATTTTAAAAAGCAGGATGCACTAGACAGCATGAGAGCCTCAAGATCCCCACCAAAGTGACAATACAGAGAGAGGATTCCAAAGGCTTAGCTTGTCAAGGAATCTCTCTCCTCAAACCACGTTTAAAAGCATACATGAAAGTGCTGGAAGAAAGAATTCTAGATGTGGCAGACAATCAGAGATCCCACTAGGTTTGAGACATCTGGCATCAGTTGAAATCCATCACATTTCATTTGGGGATCAAAGCCTGCTGTTAAGTCTATCACAGGTTGAAATAGTAGATCCTGAACAGCCTTTTCATCCCAATGCAAATTAACCCTTTTTCCTTGACCAGAGAAACAGCTCCTTTTCATTACTGACTCCAATCATATGTGCTTGTCAAGCTATGCCCTCTAGTACTAAGTTTCAGCTGAAATTTCAGTAGCATTATGAACTTTTTATTATAAATCAAAAGTGCTCCCTCCCAGTCACCAAGCCCTGTGCTCTGGCACGTGCTGCAGCGAGCTCCAAAGCCACTCTGGGACAGAGCTGGTGGCACCATCTGTAATGCAGATCAGTTCCTGAAGGGAAGAAAAATGTTGCACATAGGTAACACCTTACAAAGTAAGGGCCTTGTTACCCTGGTAAAACCATGGCTCAGGCCTGCTACGTTGGCTAGGTAGAAGAGGGCTATGGGAAAGTGACTCAGCTGAATTAGAGGCAGATAAGTTCTGTACCCATTACGTGTTCATATCGTGGTGTTTGGTTGAATTATGTTTGTTATGATTTAAAACTATGCAATTGATAAAAGCCTAGCTGCTTAAAAAGGCCTGGTTTTAGCAATAAAGCATCTCTTCCTTGCACCTGCCTGGGGACTCTGCATCACTTTGCCTCATCCAGAAGAATTTTACACACCTCTGTTCAAGAGCCCCACTGCACAGCAGCCAGCTGTGCTCGGCTGCTAAAGGGATTTGCCACATATTGAACAGCCAAAGCTGAGCATCAGGTGTGTACCTGTGATACCTGTGTGTGAGTTCTGAGACACAACAGTGAATCCTTGCACTGTGGCAAATCAGTACAGAGGACATTGGGGTAGCAATGAGGGTGTTTCAGTAACAGAGCAGAAATCAATTACATGCACCTCTCTTCTGCATTCCCCAAACCACTCCTGTTCCCTCCTGGCAAGAAACAAAGTTAAGTGAAGCAAGAGGTTTTACAGTTCCCTTCACAGTGAGGGAGCTTCATCACAGGGAAGAAATATTCACATACTCAGAGGGAGCACACACAGCTCCTAATAATAAGCAAAGTTGGTAGGAAGTCATAAAAGTTAAACCACAAGCAGAGCTGAAAGGGCCAAGTGAAAAATTCATGATTATGTCGGCGCTGTGGTACTTGCAACTGATAATTTGAGAATGCAAGGAACTGGGCTAGGCATGTAAAAATCACCTTACTTACAGCAAACAAGCACTTGCAGAGCAAGATGTCAATAGGAAGGCTACAAAGATCAAGTCTGAGTCTGATATTTGAGTGAAGGTTTTTATGACCACCCTGTACGATGGTTTAGGATTCACAGCAAACATTCAGATGTAAAAATAAACACATAAAATTATAGCACTTGATCTTCACCTGCAGAAATACCACTGATGAACCTATCCACAGAATCCCTGAAAATGTGTGACATTAATTAACAGAAAAGTCCTTCTGGCCCATTTCCTGGCCAGCAAGGCCAATTTTTATTTATGAGACTTCTTGTCTAACCATCAGCTTAAGCAAACGATTAAACCAGGAAACTGCCCACAATCATTTTTTCTGAATATTCAAACAATAATAAATTCTAAAACATACTGAGGAGTTAGTGCAGGTAATGCTCAGTGTGGAGGAAGATCTGTCCCTTATCAACCATGTTCATAAACAGCCAGGGTTACAAATGAGGGGTTTTATTTGGGCTCCCTGCACAGCCCAGGGAACTCTGCCTCTAGGAAGGCACACAGAGCCTCTCTCCCATGATTACAGTGCCTGGATCAGGGTTCCTGTTGAACAACAGGCACAAGTTACTCAAGCAGCTCCTCTCGGCAGTTCCACCTCTGGATCAGCCCCAGCGTCTCCAATTACCTCTGCATAACCCGAGGGCTCTGCCACAGCTCCAGTTTTGAAGGAGGAAGTTGCCATGTAATCTCTTTGGGAATGTTGTACACATCTATCAGCAGGGACAGGATGCTCCTGCTCCTGACAGATGCATTTGTAAGCCTTCAGACAGCAACCCAAAAGTGATCCATTTGTGGAAGAGAGAATCTATCCATCTTGTACTTTAACTACTTCCTCCCTGCTTTTTGATGCCAGGGAGGGGGTTTTCCCCAAGGTGATGCACTAATTCAGTTTGTATTAGCTCTGAGATGAAGTTTCCAAGCCAGTCAGCCAGAGTCAAAGGTAATAAAAAGTGACATGATTTAATTACTTCTGTTACAGTTGTTCAGCAACGAAAGAAGGTGTGACATGAAGGCCTAATTAATTAAGTAAAATTGGTTTCTGGTCAGAAGGCTAGACCAGTGAAGTAGCTGGACTGCATGAAGTACTATCAGCTTTATCCAATTCCACCAGTAGTGGTACATTACTAACACTTGACATTTTTGTTGTGATCCTTCTCATTGATATTTTACTGCTGCAGGTGGGAGCTCAGAACATCCCTGACAGTGCAAGGCCCCAAACCTGTTGCTGCATGTCCTGGAGCATTTCCATACTCAGTTCTTGCCCTGTCTGCCCCAGCCCTGCTCTAGGGTCCCTCTCTCCCCTGGCCCAGGGCCCCAGGGCAGGGTTTGGCCCTGGCAGTGTGTGCAGTGTGAGGAAGCTGAGGCTGTGGGAGCTGCACCCCCAGCTCAGGACCAACAGACAGCAAGGAGAGGCCAGAATGGAACACACTCCCAGTTTAACTGGAGTGCACATTTCTGTGGGACAGGGCTGGAACTAGAGAGCCCCAAGGCTTCTCCTCTGCAGCAGCACTGTGGAAGGAGCCCCTGGCTGCAGCACCCATCGCTGCAGGTTCTAGAGTGAGACTTGGAAGCATTTGCACAATTACGCTGCTCATAATTCAAACTCTGTTTTGTGTCTGTCGTTATAGGTCATTGTTGGCCAGATGGAAAATATTAAGGAAAAAGCATTGCAACTAAATCAATGGGCTGCAGAGCGCTGCCAAAAGGCCCCGGGCTAACTACAAGCAGATTTGCAGGCAGGCTCTGCTCCGCACAAGGCGGGAGCTGGCACATCCTCTGCCCTGCCTAACAGCAGGAGGGCACGGGGCCAGCTGAGAGCAGCTACTGTGCCAAACAGACTGTGCAGGGCTTGCTGCTTGAATGCTTCCATAGAAAGGCAGAATCCATGGGCTCCTGTAAACAACTCCCTGCACTTCTGGCTGCTACCAACCCACAAGTGGGATAACTTCATCCCGCTACAACATTAATGCAATGCACAGCTCAGCCTCTACCAGAATCAACATGGAAAGAAATAAATGAGCACCGGTGGTAAAGGACAACTGCTCAACTTTCAACTAAGAATAATGATGTGGATATGCACATGCACAGTAAAACACAAAATCAGCATCTTAACTCCAATGCCAAGCACTGTAAGGGCATTCTTTGCAACCCTTTGACTACTGAAAACCTGTCTTTAATATTTATTTCCAATATCAATACTTCCCAGGTCATATAATGTTTTTTGTACAGCTTATGGCTGCTCCTACCAATGAGCAGTCTGGTTTGTCTTAGACGTTCAGTGGGAAAAAACATCTTCCTAATATCACCAAATAACCTCTTATAAACTCAGCATCTGAGTGCAGCCAGCCACGCCTGCAGATAAAACTTCAAACTTGCGAGGTGGACATAAATAATTTCTGTTTCTAGTGGACAGTAAGAGAAAAAAATTATAGAAACAGAAGGGAGCTTCTGGTTCAAACATCATGACCAGCTGATCACACAGAGCAAAGCTTCTTCAGCAAAGACTTCAAATACCCTACTCCAGCCATAAGGCATTATTAGCTTATTTAAATTACCATTATCTTATTTAAAGATACTTGAGCAAGAGAAGATACTAGGCCTTACAGGCTTTCTGGAAGAAGTCTTTTCAAAATGGTTAATGGCAGAGATGAAAATGGAGGACAACAAAAGTGCAGATGTAATACAAAATTCTATTCTTCTTTTCCTGGAACAGCAGTTTCAAACAACTCATCTCTATCTTGTAAAACTTGTAAGGACAATAATGGAAAACCACAGGAAGTTTGGAAAAGCTATACTGGAGACTGTATCAGGAAGAAGAAACACAAAGCAGATAGCTAAATTTAATTGATGTCAAGCTCCCTCTTCACTAGGTTCATCACTTCTCCATATATATTCTGACAAGCAACTGAAAATAAGAGCCAGTGTCTGTTTAAGCGAATCAACAGGGGTAAAAACCTAAACTTTTGAGATGTAAACTGTTTTATAAACATGTCAAGTTAAGGCAGAATGCCTGCAGCACCCGGAGCCCCTCTGGCCCTGCACACGCCCTCAGGGCGTTCGCACATTTTCTGAGCCACTTCAGCTCAATTTCCTGTCACCCAGCACTGAAAGTTGCCCTGCTTTGCTGCAGTTCCAGCTTGTAAGAAACTCCAGTTTCTGTGAAAGAAGGTCAGGCTGCAGCTCCGAGTCGTGCCTGCCCTCTCCTCTGCTCTCTGAAAGGCCCGTGCAAAGGAACTGAGCAATCTCTGCTCTCCAGCTCTCACTGGCAGAATGCAAGTGCTGAAGCCACTGATAAAAAAATAATAATGAAAAAAAAATCTATGAAGGCATCAGAGACTCAACAGCAACATTTTCATTAGGTACAATTCTGTTGCAGTTTTGAATCAGAGATCCAATTGCCCATGATTTATACATGTATTTTGTGGCCTTTGCCATGTCTAACAGAAGCAGTTTGCCATTTGCTTTCATCTCCCAAGCATTTTAAGTAGAACAGGGATTCCAGGGTCGATACCCCTCAAGGACCAAACAGGCAGTCCAAAAAAGTGTTCCAAGCATTTCCAGCCATTACCAAACATCTTCTGCCAGGCTTCAAAGAATCATACAGATACGGAAGTAAAACATTGATTTTGGCTAAATCAATGAAAAGGGAAAATTCTAGAAAACAACAGGACAATTACTACAAAACAAGCCCCATCACAAACACTCCATCTCCTCCCCCGGAGTAGGCACTGGCAGAGCTGTGGGGGCTGGGTTTCATCCCTCCCCAGCAGGGCTGTGGGCTGAGCCCTGTCCCCCAGCAGGGCTGCTAGGGCTGTGGGGCTGCAGGGCTGGACTCTCCCAGCAGGTCCCTGGGGCTGCACTGTCCCCAGCAGGTCCCTGGGGCTGCAGGGTTGGGCTGTCCCCAGCAGGTCCCTGGAGCTGCAGGGCTGCACTGTCCCCAGCAGGTCCCTGGGGCTGCACTGTCCCCAGCAGGTCCCTGGAGCTGCAGGGTTGGGCTGTCCCCAGCAGGTCCCTGGAGCTGCAGGGCTGCACTGTCCCCAGCAGGTCCCTGGGGCTGCAGGGCTGCACTGTCCCCAGCAGGTCCCTGGGGCTGCAGGGCTGCACTGTCCCCAGCAGGTCCCTGGGGCTGCAGGGCTGCACTGTCCCCAGCAGGTCCCTGGGGCTGTGGCGCTGCCCGGGGCTCTGGGCAGGGCAGGGCAGTGCAGCCCCCGGCGCTGTCTGTCTGTCTGTCTGTCTGTCCCATGGCTCAGGGCCCTGCCAGTTGGCACGCCCGGGCCAGGAAGCTGTCAGTTCCAATCAGGGCCCAGCCCTGCAGCCCTATTAAAGAAGTCTTGCTGGTTAAGGGGCGGCCACTGTTTCCAAAGCATGGGAAGACAAAAAAAAAAAAAAGAAAGACAGAAAGAAAGAAAGAAAGAAAAAAAAAAAAAAAAAAAAAAAGGGCTCTGCTTTCCTTAGATTCGAGCTGGCAACTTTCACTGACTGGAGTTTTCAAGGAGCTATGAATGAGCCTAACAAAGGAGTTCTGTGGCCAGTTTCTGGCTGAAATCCATGTCAACAGTTTTTAAGGTCACAGGTCACACTAACTAACATTTATTCCCAGCAGACCCTGCTCTAAACACAAGCTGTAAGTAGTACAAATTTGGAATTTTTCTGTAATCCCTTGAGATATTCCTGATCCTTCCACATGTTTCTGCTCAATTAAAAACAATTCTCACTTTGCACCACAAGAGAGGCCCCTGCTCAGAAATCTTATTCTGTCCTAAGAATAAATGGACAAAGACTGCAATCAAAGGGAAGGAAAGGGGGGAGGAGAGGAACTCACAACAAATCACACCAAAAACCTCAAATAACTCCATACAGAATCACATTCAGTTAGTTACATTTTCTGCCATCTGTCACAAACTATTATGGATTCATTTCTTTTTATCTTAGAAAAAGAGTGGTGCAGAGCTCAGCTATTTTGGCCGAGAGGGATTTCCACACAAATGTTTCTGCATTTCACTTCAAAAGAATGATTTCAGTTTGTGTACAAAACCTGAATAACCTCAAATTCAGTAAAACTGAAATCACATTGCAAACATGGGACCTCTGCAAACCAGTAACTTTGCCGAGAAAGTTTGTGAACCAAAGCAAAATTACACAAACTTGGGTTTTCTTTTGTTTTCTTTTTAAATAAAAGACCAGAGCTCTTCACTTAATCCAGAACCATCTATACCATTCTCCCTCAAAAGGCCATGTGAAATCTGACGTGAAATTAGAGAGAAACAATAAAAATTCAGCCTCTTAATGTATAGCTATTAGGATTTATCCCATTGCAGCCAAAATCCTGAAATCCTTAAATAAAGTCTTAGTAAGAAAAAACATTTGGGTGTGAAATTCCCAAATTAGAACACAGAATTTGATGACTGGACATCAGCTCTTACTCGACTGTAAAGAAAATCATTCAAAAACACATTCTAAGTTTTGTACCATATTTCATTGAAAACAGTAGTCTGGAATTCCAGTTTTCCTGGGAGACGTGGGTGTGTGCCATGAGAACTCACCTGAGCTCAGACCCCAAACCCTCTGGGGTCTACGATTCACCTGGGCTCACCCCAAACCCTCCGCTCCGTTCCTCACCTGGAATCACCCCAAACCCTCGGGGTCCGTTCCTCACCCCAAACCCTCCGCTCCGTTCCTCACCCCAAACCCTCGGGGTCCGTTCCTCACCCCAAACCCTCCGCTCCGTTCCTCACCCCAAACCCTCGGGGTCCGTTCCTCACCCCAAACCCTCGGGCTCCGTTCCTCACCCCAAACCCTCCGCTCCGTTCCTCACCCCAAACCCTCCGCTCCGTTCCTCACCCCAAACCCTCGGGGTCCGTTCCTCACCCCAAACCCTCCGCTCCGTTCCTCACCCCAAACCCTCCGCTCCGTTCCTCACCTGGCCGTACCTGCGCCCCCGCGCGCCCTCTGCTGGCGCCGCCGCCGCAGCGCAGCCGCTCAGGGTCACCCGAGCCGGGCCAGGGAGCGACAGAACCGGGCCAGGGAAGGGGAACCCCGAGAAGAGAGGCAGGTTCCACACTGAATACAGTGGCTCTACATTGAAAACACCACAGAGCACCCGGAAAAGCAGGTTTCAAAGTTATCAGAGAGTTCAATCTGTGTGAGCCACTACAGCAGGAAAAGCGCTGTGGTAACTACCTCAAAAGCAGGTTTCCAAGCAGGATTTGTTAAACCAGTGCAAGCAGTTCCCTGCCAAATGGAATTGCCTCTCTGCTGGCCACAGGATAACCCTGCTGCTACTGAACTCCAAGAGGCGCCTTGCTGGGCTCTGCATCCACGGGAAAAGCCTCTGGGTCACTTCAATGCTCAAATCCAGACCCTGACTTCTGGCCCCAGAGTACTTTGCTTCCAGGACATTGCAGAAATTTTTTCAAGCACTGAGTGAAAAGAATTTCTTTTTTCTGCTGTTTCTCTTCAATAACTAATCTAAACATGTGATGTTTTTCCACCTCCAAACCATTTTACCATGGCCAGACCCATAAAATCCCTGCTAACCCTGTGAATATCATCTCTAGTAATAAACACCATCACTTAGTTCTTATACTGTTGCTGAGCATAGCAAGGAATACTTGAAGCTCGCTGCCATCCAATCTGTAATTTAAAAACAATTAAACAAACGTTCTTTTCATCCCCATTTGCTTTTACTTATTGTTCTCACATTTCCCAGCATGTTTCCCCACCCCCCCCATTTACCATGCACCATCCTTTAGTACATAAAGGACACTGAGAAGATTCACATCAATAATGGGAGCTGCAGTCCTGGGAATAGAGGAAGTGATTTCATGTATTGCTGATTTACACTCTTTATTATCCTCTAAAACTTGCATGAACTTGCATTAATGATGAGCTTTCTTTTTCTCATCAGTGCACAGAAGAAGCAACAGGAAGGAAGTGAAGAGTCCCAATTCTTCCACTGGGGTTGGGTTTTTTTGGTTCTGAGTTGAAGCAGAAGGCATTTAACTACAACAGAACTCCTCCATGTCTTCTTGGCACTCACTCAACATAAGGGAGCTGACAGCAAAGAACTCTTACCCAGGAGGGATCAAGAAGGGACCCAGACTATTCCTCATTCTGATTTTCTTTTTAAAACCGTGTTTCTCCTTTAATTTGCCATTGGTCAGGCAAAGTTACCCTCTGTAAGCAGTCGCTGCCCACATAAGACTGAGGGAAGCAGCACCCAACTGCACAGGGGAGCAGCTCTGTGGGAAGAGCTGGGAAACATCTTCCTGCCTGCAGGATCCAGTCCCTGCTGCTGGACTGCCAGAGCTAATAATAGCTGACATGTCTGCTACAGCACAGGCAGAATGGAAGAAGATACTGAGCAAACACCTGTCACTCTGCCTCCCACTCAATTAATTAGCAGTTTGGGTAGATCTCACAATTCTCCAAATGTTAAGCTCCTGTTCCATGGCATTGCTGTGTGCAGCTCCCTGCAAGGAGAGGTGTATTTTGCATTGTATTTTGCAATGGTCCCCTGGAATGCTCAGAGGGGCACATCCAGACACACCAAGGCTCCACTCTCAGGTGCCCCATATGGGACAAAGAGAATTTCCTGTGTTCCTCTGCCCTCACCCTGGTTGTGTCCTGTGCAAATCCAGCCAGGGATGGCCCTGCCAGATGTGTCCAGCTGCTCACAGAGCAGTGTCCTCATTTGGGAGGCTCCAGCCCCAGCTGTGCTGTCACCTCCCTGGCTGTCCTCAGTCACCTCTGTGCTGGCTTTACCTGGGCTGCTGTTCCTCAACTTCCAATTCCTCATGAACACACAAAAAGCAGAAAGTAGAAGGCAGGCAATTCTTAACTGTGTTTAAAACAAGACAGACCATTTGCCACATGAAAATCTTCAATCCATGGAAGTTCTTAATGGAACTAAAATATTGGCAGACATCAAAATTGATTTTACTGGCATCATTTTTGGACATGGCTTTGGGAGGTTATGAAAAACTGCTCTGATAGAGCCTCTTGGCCCATTTCACAAAACCCTCAACAGGACAGAGGAAGGCTCACACACACAAACTGTGGGGCTGCGGAGAGCATCAGTGACATCCTCTCAGTTACCAACAGATGTTTTGTTAATAAAACTTGCATGTACAAATGTCCACAAAATGTCTTAACAAGATCAGTTGTGACAGCTAAAGATAACAGCTGCCATCATGCTATGTCATATCAAATTACTGCAAAGAAACTTTTTTTCCACGTTGTTAACTCCAGAACGTTGACTACAAACAAACCCAGTTATCTGCAGAGGAACTCCAAGTGCAAGGGATTCTGCACCACTTGTGCAGCAGAACAGTGACTTTGAGGAGCAGATAGGGGAATAATTCTGACCAGCTGGAAGTGGTAATTGCAGTGTAACTGCAAAGCCACACACTGCTCCTGCAGCCAGGCAGAAGCCAAGGCACAGACCTACCTCAAGATACAGAAGCAGCTCTTGGCCCCCGAGGACAAGCGACAGAACCCAAACCTCTGCTTGCTGTCAATGTCTGTGAGCACAAAGGTGAAGTTCTGTCCAACTTGGTTAATGGCATGGCTGGAAACAGAGAGCAGGAGAGAAAAATTACTGCTGAGCTAACTCTGTGTCAAGTATCACATCCAAGTCATTGAACCTATAACATTTCCTCTTTCAGCAGAGCTTTTTTGAAAAATTAACTACAAAGTATGCACCCTCCAGAAGCTTAAATATGCTTGATGAGGGAGGAGTGGGGGGTCTGTGGTTTATTTTTCCCATTTTTTAAGTGTGGGAGGATACTAATAATGAGTTTATCTTTAAAAGAAAATGGTTCTGATTATCAACCAGCAACCAACCCCATGTTCTCTCATATAACCCAAATACTTCTAATTATAGGAAATTAAGACTTATTTCAGGTCATGTTCTAGGGTTTTTTTAGGTTTTCTGAGAACTGAGAAATCTGACTTGCACTGACATGTAGCTTTACAAGTCACTCCTACCAACTGCAACAAATACCCTGGTAAACTCAAAGCCATTTAAGTAACAGCCACAGGCCTTAAAATATTCTCTTCTATGATGCCACATGCAAAAAAGCAATTTTTGTGGGAGAGTACACACTCAGTGCCTAGAGGAAACAAAGGAAAAACAGAGTTGCAGAAATAAAAGCTGGATCCAAATGGGAAAGATGTCACTGTCCAGCTTAGAAAGAAGAATCCTTCAGTGGATTCCGAACAGGGAAGGGAAAACATGCTGTGATGAAGATGAACAAAAAGACAGATATTTAAAGCATTCCAACAGTCTGAGAATTAGCCAGTGTGAGTACTATCATCCTCCAGAAGTCTAAATGTCAGCCGAGCAACTACTTCCATAAACCACACTGAGCTGCTGGGGATACCCAAAAATCCCTCGCTGGTGGTGTGTTTTATCTGTAAAGCTTGGATGTAATGTTACTATGGTGATTTTAGTATGGTGTTTTAAAAGGGGATTATATGCTTAATTTTAACAAGGTTGAGAGCAGAGCGTGTGTGAGAAATAGCATCAGAACTGACAATTAAAATTATGGAACAGGGGGAAAAACCACGTTTCATTAGCAGCAGGGAGAAGCTTGTTTATTAAACAACTCAGACAAGCTGGTGAGTTCCTCCAGAGCAAACCCAGAGAGTCCTGCATTCATGTGACCTGGAGAAAGCAAACCTTGCTGGCAGGTCCTGCTCAAGTTCGGGGCCAGTTTTTCACAGGGAAGGATAAACTTCCCCACACAAAAAGTGTTCTTCCTAAGATTTTACTATCAACCCTTTGGATTCACAGCTCTGCTTTCAAATGGGCAGAAAGTCTATTTAGAGCCTCTCAGGAAGGAGGCAGCACAAACCTCCTCTCTAAGGGGGCAGACAGAAGTTAGGGCTGGAGGGAAGGGGAGAGGAATGATTTCCATAAATCCCCCCCAGCACCCCCACCTGCCCAACAGCACCCTGGCAGGGAGCAGGAGCAGGGAGCAGCTCTGCACTCCTGCAGCTGGAGCAGAGCCTCTGCCTCACTCCACACCACAACAGCAGCAAACTCTGGGCCCCTGCCTGAAGGAACGGCCAGCCAGCCCCTGGGGCTCTGAGCAGTGCCAAACTCAGGAACAGAATCAGGGCAAAAAGAATGGAGGGTCTGTGGAGTGTCTGTGCCTGAGAGCAGAACCTCCCGGGCCACCCCTGCCTCTTTCACACCCACAGGAGAAGGAGCACAAGCATCTCCTCCAGCTGCCACAGCCTTAGCCTGCGTGTGCTCTGCCTCCTGCAGGGTGCGAGTCCACTCTCCACCTGAAATTATTAGGTGTGTTCTGGGTGACAATGTCTCCTTTTCATTCCAACTGGCTGGCTGCAGTCTTTCAGTGACAGTCTGTGATATTCAGACAAACAAGTGGATCCAGAAATGGGAATCACTTTTCATTATGTTCTCATTTGCACCCCATATGGGTTTTCAGTGTTCTATCTTTCAAAATGTTATATTGCTGAGGAAAACCAAAAACAACAAAACAAACAAAACCCCTAGGTACAATAAATCTACATACAGAAAGCATAACTATTTGTAGTAGGAACTAGAAATGAGAAAAATATATGAGTATTTCCCTGCTTCCACCCCTTAGGAAATGAAAAGGATGAGCAGTAAAACAGGGATTCCAAATTCTAAAATGAGAAAAACACTTGCAGCAGTTTAATCACAGTAAAGGTCAATTCCCTCAACCCAAACCATTCTGTGTCTCAGCTGATGAAGACAAGTCATTCTGACCAATTAAGTGATGCTCAGAGATGAGATGAGCACTGGTGCAGTCTTTCAAAATTTCAAATGTTCTTTTCATGAAACCATCAAGAATAACTCACAGTAAATGCAAAACTAAAAACGTTTTACAGTTTCCTAAATTACAGGAAGTAAATATTCTCAGATCTTCTCACATTCACTTTACAATTTCTCCCCCAAAATCAGAAGCCACCTTAAGTAGCTGTCAAGTAAAGCAGCAGCATTCCAGCAACATCAAGAGGGCTTCAAATGTAAAGCATTTCATTGATTGTCCCACCCAAATTTTGGCAATTAAGAAATAAAATGCACAAGCAAACAAAGCTTTGATATTAATATGCATATTGGAGAATTCCTACCCAAGCATTTTCCATCCAAGCATTATGCAGAAGTGAAAAAAATGCCCTCAGAGTACTCCCACCAAACAACTCCAACTTTTAAAATTTCTTTTTGTTTCATGGTGCCCATAAAAACCCCAGGAAAAAGTGATTCTGAGACTATAATTTGCACTCAGGTGCTTTAAGTCCCAGTCACACAGACAGAACACTATGAATGGTATGGCTTTTATTTTCTACAGGGGTTTTATTGACAAGCTTATTTTCTTGTAAAGTTTGAAAAGCTAACAATACCTGTCCACATAGAAGGGGAAACAAAACTTGGTCAGAGTCTGTAGAACTTCCTGTAGAGAGAGAGAGAGAAAAAAAAGATAATTTATACATCTATGGGGACCAATAAATCTAATATTAACCACATCACACAATTTCACAAGTTTGCCCTGAAGAAATAAAAGACAGATGAAGAAATATGGGCTTTATCAATTACATGGAAGTAGTACCAGGCAGTCAATCATGTGAAATAATAAACATGATCAAACTTCATTAAAAATGAAAAATTAATCAAGATTCACACATGGGCAGGCAGCAGGAGCCATGCAGCAATTGTCCCAAGAGGAGGAGGAGGTTGGGTTGTTGAGTGTTAACACCTCTCTGGGGACAGCCCCTACCCTGGCCATATGGATCACAGTGAATAACACCAACCCACATGGGCCTGGCCTGGCAGGACCACTTCTGCTGGCACAGCTTGGACTGTTACCTAGGAACAGAGGGCTGGGGATTAGAGAATACTTCCTAACATCAGCAAGATAAATAACAAAAGATGAAGCCAATAGGTCTCATAGCAGGAATGTTTAATGTTGCCTACTGCTATTAGAAAGGAAATCTCAGAGTTAAAAGACTGATTAAAATAATGTGTATTAAAATTGATATGGATTGTTTAACCTACAAACCATTTTCTAGAAGTTGCAAAACAGCACCACAAACAGAAAAGCATTTAAGCATAAGAGCAAAGAAAAGGATGAACATGAAAAGTGAAAACATGATCAGCAGATAAATTAATCATTTTCAACTTTACAATACTAAACAAATACAGTCACTAAAGAGGCAAAACCAGAAATATGTTTGTCCCAAAACAGTTGTGTTCATAGACAAAAGCAAACCACTAGATATTCAAAATTTGAATTCTGTAACCCACAAGACACCATAAAGTTCTCTCAGTTTACAATCTTTCCTACAGCCAATTCATTGCTCGTTCTCCTTCACACTTCAATATTTCAGGTCCTGAAGTGTAAATTCCATTTCTTCTTTCAGAACCCTGAACAAACAACAAACCTTCTGATAAAATCAACACTTTTCTGACCAATAGCAATAAATTATCATCAATAACTAAATAGATGCTTCTTGCTTCATTTATTTCTAAGCCAAATGCCATCATTCCCAAATAAACTCCATCAATCTAATAACCTCTCCAGTGAAGCACAAAACATATTGACTCCCTTGCAGGAACATGCTCCTCCTGCATAATTCAAACCAGCACAGCCCATCCTGAGCCGTGGTTTCAGGCTCAACTGCTCACACTCTGCTTTGGAGGTTTCTTGACAACTAAAATGTGGCAAGTTCTGAGGATTTCAGGCAAAAACAGATATGGAAACTTTGACTTCTTGACAGTTTATTGATAGATTATTTAACAACCTCCTGTTTTTAAAGAACAAGAAAGGATCTATTGAAGAATGCCATGTAGAGCAAAGACGTCTCCTCCTTTGAATTGCAGCAGGAAACTTGGAAAGGAGCAATGCAGATTGCACAGTAAACTCTGCAGAAATCTCAATTTTGATACAAAATAATGCCTTGATAGTAAAGGTCTCATTAATACGATCGGGTTCCCGCTCGTGCAGAATCTCACTGACTTTCACAAGCTGAACAACTCCACTTGCTCAGGCACAAAAACTGCATATGGACAAATTCTATCACACAGTGGTCCTTTGCCACAATTGAATTCTTACAGTGCAAAATGCCAGCAAACAAACAAACAAACAAAACCTACAAAAGAATTCTGAAATTGTGAAATCATTATATCAGGAGAACAAAGTGCCTGTATCTTCATTTGCCTGATCAATACACGCTGATTTTCAGAAACAAAATCATATAGATGCATAACATTCTGAAATAAAATAGTGCAAGAAGACAAAGCCATCAGTCACCTCAAAATGGCACAATATATCCTCTCCATTATTTTGATGACTTGAATAATTCCTGTAACTGCAAGTGAAACCATTCACATAATAAAACATTCAGCATCTCATCAGCATTGTGTCACTGGAGAAGTGAATTACTCAGAACTTACTCTGCACTTATTCCTTGATATTTACAGCTTCCTAAACTCAGCAAAGGAAATGTTCACATAAACAGGCCATATATTGGCTCTGTACTGCTCTAAACTGCCTTCTTTTTTAAAGAAAGATTTTACAGTGGTACTATTCTCTGACTTCTGCAATGTCATTCAACATAATTTGCTATTCATTATACACCAATTCTTATCTGCCTCAATTCATAACCAAAAAGAGAGACTAGCACAGGTTAACTGCAGACTTATTTTTCAATGGTAACTAATAAAATAATATAAATACCATATGTAGATTTAGTTTTTAATTAGGAAAACTGCTGATATTTTGCATGTAAGAAAACAGTTACTGGAGAACTATCCCATTTTTGCTCAAGTTGCAAGCTCGTTACTCTAAATATAATGCTGGCTTTTTAAAATTCTTTAAATACTCCTCAGTTAGAAAGACAAACAATACCTACATCATTCATCTGCAACATTCTACCCAATCTCTATAGATTATTACTTATGACCTAGAAAATCCTTCATTTCTTTATGATTTCAGACAAAACAAAACCTACAATTGCTCCATGTCAACATCTTATATATTTTTTTTTTTTAACCCAACATGAAGCACAGAGGAAGTATCAATAGTCTGTTTTCTTGTTATATTCCCTTATGGCTATTTTTCTAAAGAAAACCCTGCATAAGTGCCTGTAAAGCAAGAGCCCCTAAAAAGAAGAGCAGAGCCCCCCAGCAATGCAGGCCAGGCAGCTGATCAACGCAAATTACCCGGGAGCTGCCGCCGGCGTCTCCAGGGGACCACGCGCCAGTTTTCTGGATCAATCCCCAAGTTTAGATTTTCAGAAATCTTTTTACATGCAGTTTGATTTTTAACATTTTAATGAGCAAAAAGTGCATCTCCAGCAGCCAGGCAGCAGAGCTAAAGTGCAGGGCATGAACCGTGTCCCGGGGGAGGCGGCGCAGCCGCGGCACCGGGGGCTGCAGCCCAGGCACCACCTGGCTCCCCGTCCCAAGGTTCCAACTCTTTTCATAATCAAAACACTGCTGACATTAGAAACCCCACATGGCTTTTCTAAAATCCTTCCCAATCAATAAAGGCAGTACATAACTTATCGGAGACAACACAGAGCTCATTGATTAAGTTTGGTTTCAGTAGCAAAGTTTTCAGAATAATTGAGGCAGGAACAGCGCGCTCAGCCCTTCTGTGGCACAGCCACCTCTGAAGGTGAGGCAGGCTCTGCCAGGCTTTCCTACACAGGCAGGACAGACTTGGAAAGCCAGGCTGGGAAATACACACAATACACACCGGGCTCGTGGCCCAAACCATCTCCCTGCTGCAACCAAACAGTAAAGAAAGCTCAACAATGCTGCAAAAATGTGCACATTCACTTGTGAATTTAATATGCAAGCTGAAGTCTCTTTTATTTTTAAACCCTTCACCGTATGCTCCCACTTCCAAATCAACAGAACAACTTCAGATTCTCTTAAATACAGTGGGTTGCTTCACTTCTGCTCAAATGAACATCACTAACAAATATCCCACGTGCAGCTGCAACTAAATAAAACTGCACTGATAAATGATGTGCAAATGCCTGGGCTAGAGAAGGGTCTGCTGCAAAGTATCTGTCCTAGAAAGATGCACGAGACACCAGAGATGCAAAGGAGAACAAGAAGTGTGGGGAGAAGTGGGACAGAAAAGAAATTAGAATACCAGGAGATCTGTGGAAAATGCTGAATGATTAAAGTATGATACCTCCATAGGAATGGGAGTCAGAGCAGGGAAACAACACAAACCAACAGGCTGGGAGCCTGGAATGGAAAACCTGAGGGAAATCCAGATGAAATTGGAAGGACCACCCAGAGCAGAGACTGGACCTTCAGCTGTGGATCCTGGAGGGAGTGGAAAGGAAGGAACCCAAACCCCCACAAGTATGTGTTACAAGAGAGCAGAGCATGGCCAGTGAGAGGAGTTCTCCATGGAGAAGAGATGACCCTGTGATGAACAGGGGACCTTGCTGTTTCATTTCCTTGCCCTTACACCTGAGGCAAAGTACAGCCGAGGCTGCTGCAAATGAAACACTACAGAGAGGGTGGAAACACTTCTCACCTTACCCAGCTTGAAAGGCCACCTGAACCCAGCAAAGCAGCACGAAACCCTCCCTCTGCATGGAGAGACACCAGGAGACTTCCAAGAACATCACCAGACTGAGGAGGGATGGAGGAACTGGAGAACAAGGAGGGCCCAGAGGAGAAATGCCCCCAGCCTGAGGGGCTCAGGGTGTGTGAGCACAGGGAGCAGCATCCCCACTTGGCCAGGGAGCAGCTATGGGGACTGCACTGCTCCTCACATGCAGCATCAAATCTGAACACTACAGAAATCTTAATATTGCATTAAAAAGTGCTAAGAGATTAACTGAAGCAAAATATTATCCACTTCAACTTGGGTTGTCCATTAATGTCTTCTATACCCACGGAATTAAACTGCTCTTATATTTAATTAATCTATTTGGATAATTTTAAGCTAACAATTAATTAAACGATCCACTGCTAGGGAATAATAGGCTTAAGAATTAAAAAAAGCAAACAATAACCTTAAACCCAAAATTTCTTTAAGTTCTAAAGGTTTTTCTAGTTTTGAGAAAACTGGTACAACACAGATTCTTTTTAAAAAATCATTGCTTGTTTAAAATATTTATGTCACATTTCATATTGCATTGATTTTGCAATAAAATCTTTTTATGCCTTATATCCTTCCTGAGCATTACTGAATTTTGTAATGTACTAAATATTTTAATAAATTATTTTCATCAGTTCTTTAAAAGAATATTCTATGCCCAAAAAAAATCTGGACATAATTTGCTTAAGAGAATGACTTTAAATTGCCTGAATTTAGTTTTATCTCTACTTTTCTAATTCTACTTGTATTCCAATACAACTTTATAGCACTAGATTATCCATTTGTTCGGTGTTTCAGAAATCCACCAGCTCTCTCTGAGCAATTCTAAAGCCTGAATTAGGGGAGGGTTTTTCTCCCAAAGACGCCTGTCCCTGTCTGAGGGTCAGCAGGGGAACAGGGCCAAACAAAATAACATCATTTCATTGAAGGTAACTGATTGTTCTCAGGAAAACGCTGTTTTAAACAAACAAACAAAAAAAAAAAAAAAAAACCCAACATGCATATCCACAATCCTGGAAACAGGAAGAGCAGGAGATAAATAACATTTCCTAAGCATATTGAGGCCTGCTAGCATTTAAATATTTTAAACGTACAAAATATGTGCACAGATGGGCAACTTTTCTCCTTGCATTACTAAAAACATATTTCAAGATAAAGCTCAAAATCCCTGAATTTTTTAAACCTAATTGTGACTCTGTTTCTTAGAATTCACACCCCAAGGCCAAAGCTTTCCTGCCACCAGTCCTTCAAATCTGATTTGGACATTACACGGGAGGAGGCTCCAAGCCTCCCTGAGGTCTCACTCCTTTTACAACACACGCAGAGGCAGCAGATAATGGGCCTGTGCTGAATTCCGGGCTCTGCTCAGCTCCTCCTGGGACACAGGCCTAGCAGATGTGATAAAAACTGTGGCAGAGAAGTAGCTCTAGTTTTTGCCTTAATGACAACTTCAACCTCTCAACTCATAGAACAAAAGAACAGGAACGACTATTACTTTTCTCCAGTAGAAAAAAAAAGCTGAAAGTAAAGCTGAACTAAATATTTAAGCAGTTTTTCAAAGAGATCTCCTCAACAAATGTCTTTAAAATCCCTTCAGTAAAAGCAGAGATTTAGTTTCATTCTGAGAGAAATAGATTTTAGCTAAAAAAAAAAAAAATCTACAGCTACTGTTGTACTGTTGAATAATTGTTCCAGTCTTAAATCACAAATAATTGAAAAATTATACTAACAGGCATTAAAAAAATCAGGTCCAATTATGTGCATAAACAGTGATCAATTGGTAAAGGTAAGAAGTGTCAATAGCAGAGAGCTGGAACACTGATTCAATTAAATGTATTTTAAACATTTAATTACTAAAACCGAAGAGTATTTTCCCTTGCAGATTTAGCAGAAACGAAGTGAGAACTATTAGCTGTGAAAAGATAATCACATCCTGCTCAGCCCATAAGTTGCACAGGTACACTGCACCAAAACCAAAGCTTTAAATCTACCCTTGGGTTAGCATTTGTTAAATATTATAATTCTGGCTTAAGATGAGTGGCCTTTTCAGCCCTCGTCTCCATCGGCCTATTCAGCTCCGAGCACATACCCACTTAATCAGCAATCATTGTTCTCTGAGGCAGGACTTTGTTGTCAAGACAAGCACTGAAACCTTTAAAAATATTTCAGAACTGGCATAAGAAAAAAGTGATCTTTGTCAAACAAGGACAAATTTATGCAAATCTTTTATAAACATTCACAAACATTTATTTAGCTTTTGAAATGTTGGCCTCATTTGAGAGCATGAAAATGAGGGGGAAGTAGGAAGATGCAAAGGACAGCTTAGAGGCTGGCACACTACATAAATATTCAGAAGGAAGATTATAGGATTCATGTTAGGCTGTCTTAGGTTTCTCCAAAGTCCACATAGAATACCAAAGAACAAAACTAACGAGAAGTAGAGCAGATGTTAGACAATGCAGCAGCCCTCTTTTCCACACTCACTTGGCTATACTTCGATGCTTTCATTTTTTCTTTCAATATGGTCAGGTCATTCAAGGATTCTCCTATAGACTCTGTATTGTGGCTACAGCGCTATAAGCTGGACCTCTGTCAGCTTTCCAAAAGTTCCTGATGAAAAGGCATTATGCAAATTGTACCTCTCTTACTCTCTTTTCAGGAAAAAAAGCCTCCAGTATGCAGTCATTGGAGTATTGGAAGTCCCAGCCTTCATTTCTGTATGGTTGTGTTTGCCTTAGGGCCATGCTGCTTGTTTTGACAGTGGATCCCCCCAGATAGTTGGGATTAGTCGAGCTTGTTTAGATAAACTTGAAATCAAGGCCTTCTCTAGGTAGACAGCTAGATGTAGCTACTGAGTTTCCAGCTGCCTTCTGCTTTCATCCCAAAACAACTGCAGATTCACAGCAGAGATCACAGCCACAGGCTATGTCACATACATAAGTACGAAATTAAAGGCTGCTAAAAGAAGCCTTTGTAAGTCTTAGTGCTAAAATAAGGAATCTGTACTGCATAGTTTAAACAAATTATTGAAGAAGCACCAATAAAGGTCTGCAGCAGAGAGTTAACAAGATGTGTGTGAAAGAAATGCTCTGTTTACATAACTGGGCAGGATCAGGCTTTGCTAATCACCACTGCCCCATCCACTGTGCAGCCTCCCCAGAATCCAGGCAAGGAAATACCTGGAAGCACTGTCTGCTGCAGCACCCAAAAAAGAGCTCTGTTCATCAAATATCAACTTTATCATCATAGGAGACTATTGTGGCAGCTTGGACTTTCAGTCATGTACACAACCAGATTTCATCTTTGCTACACTGAGATAGTGCAAGCCACAGGAGTTCATTCTCACAAATATAATATGTTACAAGAGAAGGGCCAGAGCTCCAAACTGAAATTAAAACCTAAAATCAAAACCTGCCCATGTAACTACATTACACCTTTATAAATCTGCACTGTAGTTCAGTCCCAACAGGAGATTCATTTTTCATAAAGTAGGAAAAAACCCACAAACAGTTTTGTCTTTTTAAAAGACTGCAATCTCTTCTAGCTGGGTGCAAATTTTCATATACACTTCTGCCACATCCAGGCACAACAGATGGGAAACTGAATGAAAGGAAAAATTAATCCCTAGGATGTTATCAACAAACAACCAGCCAAAAAAAAAAAAAAAAAAAAAAATTAATAATTTAGTTCAACAAATAGTAAATATCATTAAAAACCAACTCCCATCTCTTGCCCAAGAAAAAGAACGTACAGAAACTTGCAATGTTGGAACACTTTAGAGCCAAGAGCGGATTTTGTGTCTAAGAGGACAAGGTAAGGATTCACCAACCTCTGCCTCTGTGCACAGGAGCTCTCTGGTATCACATTTCTGCCATTTCCATATTAGAGAAATTCTACCATCTCTCACTGCAAAACCAAGTAATTTCACTGAAAAGGTCTTTCATAGAAACTCAAAGCATTAAAAACTGTGTGAGATGAACATTAGACTTCAATTTCTTCCTGCACTGGTTACCAAAGAGAATCCTGAGTTCCCTTTGTCATTTCCTACCATAATTCCCCATCAGCAACACCCTCAGCAGAAATAAGCTCTGCACTGGGAATCCCAACCAACAACTGAGCTCATTCCTGAGTCCTGAGGGAACCAGTCCCACCAGTGCCAGCAGACTTAGAGGAAAACAGAACAACACTTTGAGAGTTGTTACCTGAAAATGAAATCTGCCTGCTAAGGATGCGCTGTCCCAGCATTGTCAAGCAGCAGCAGCTGTACAACCCCTGGATTCACCCCCTCACAGGTGCCAAGTGCTGTGCCCAAGATGCTCCTCCCTGCTGAGGAACGGGTTGGAAGCTGCCCCTAACAAAGTGGTTACCACCTCCCTCACCCAGGTGGTATCTGCCTGCTGCAGAGAGGAAGTGTAACCAAACTGAGCAAGCATCCCAAAGGGGGCAACAGCTGCCCAACTTTGAAACTTCCCAAGGCCCTGTTTCTCAGGCTACTGTTCCCATCACACCGGTTTGAGAATTCCCTAAAGAACAAAGACTAAAATCATGAGTATGATGAGGACACTCTTGCCCATAGGCCAAAAAGAACTTCTCTAACATTTTGCAGAGATGAGATGGAGTCAGTGATCACTTCAGACAACTGAAGGTTATAAGAGGATAAAGCTTTTTAAATTGATCAGCATTTCTACAACTTTCATATTTTCAAATACGAGAATATGTTAGGGAGAATTGTGGTCAAAACCTGAGAGCTATAAAAACATTCTTTAGCCCTGGAAAGTGGTTTTTACTTCAAGAAAGGAGAGCTGATATGACCAAACAGAATCTGAAGTTTTCCAAGTGAAAGCAAAGAACTTCAGACTCCCCTGGTTTAACAAGGGTCATGCCCAGCTTGTCCCTGTGACATGCCACCAGTTCCATGCTGCTGTCCAGAGACAGGTGAAGGGTGGGGTGTGTGAATACCAATGAGTGTCACCTATCATCACCAACAAACCTCCTCTGCAAGGGACAGCACTTCTCACTTGCTGTCCATGCAAACACCACCAGCAGCCAGAGCAAGGAAGGGTTTCATGTGCAGAGATGAGCTGGCTGTACCTCAACCTGCTCAAACCCCCACTGGCAGGACCTTGACTGGTATTTCATACTCTTCTTAAACAAAACAAAGATGCTTTCTACATATCACAAGTCTCTAAAGAATAATTTTGAAATAGTTTATGAATCAATCAAGAGCACCAGTATAAACCTGAATGGTTCAGGACCTGGTACAAGACAACTTCCAAAACTCTTTTGCTACTGACTACCTCACCAAACCCAAGTAGAATAATACTGCTGAAGCATCTCTCATTTTAAAGAAACCCAGCTTTACCTGCAGTGAATATTTTATACCTTTATCAATAAATTTAAACCAAAGTGATAATGATTACTCACTCTAGGCCTGATCCCACAACCTTTACTCACACAAGCAGTCCCACAGGATTTTAATATCACCACCTCAACGAATAAGGGTTTGCAGGACAGGCTTTAAATTATTCATATATTCACAGGTTTTTAAGACCAGAAGGGACCATTATGATCATCTAGTCTGACCTCTTGTATAACAAAGGCCATACGACTGTAGCCAGTAATATTTGCACTCGCTGAATCATCTGTAGTAAAATCAAATTGTGTTTAGCAAACTTCCAATATCTATTCAAATTTTTCATTAAAGAGAACTGAGATGGTTTAGAAAGTGGCTTGGCCATACTTCCTCACAGTTGAACACAATTATTCCTCTATTTCTATTCAGAATTCTTCTGACTTCTGGACACTGGCTTTTGGTGTGGTTTTCACAGACAGACTCCAGAGTCCAACACTACCTCAGGTAATGTCAGGCCAAAATCAAGGAACCTCCTGTGCTCCTTCCAAACATTAATTGCCAGTTAATTACTATTTGCTTTCTGCACTTTTACCACTTCTGCCCTGCACCATGACTTCTGAGATATCATAAGTGAAAAGACATTCAATTAATGCTATCAATGATGCACAAACAGGAAACCAAACATTTCCACCTCAGCTCTTTCCCAGATAGGATCATGTGCAGCAGCTACTTCAACCACAGGCTTAAAAACAAAAAACACCAGAACCACTTTCCTACATTTTCTCAATTACTAACAGCTCAGCCTTTCCCACCCTTCATCTGCTCCCAAAAGGACAGCTCTTTTTTTTTTTTTTTTAAGACAGGTTTTATCATACTGTGTATGCAACCTGTAAGGTAAAAAGTTTATCCTCAGACGATGTGCAATTCAGAAATATCCAAGTGGATTATAATCACCCCTGTACAAGCAGCTTGGGCCCTCAGTGCACACAGACTTTCTAGGACAGGGGGTTTATGCTCCATTAGTGGCCAGCACTGTGTAAAGGCTCTCCAATCACACAACTCTCAATGACACAAAGAAAGTGCTTTTTATTTTTCCCCGTGTGCAATGTTTGCACAATGCTCATAGACCCTGTACAAGAAAGACCATTAGTTTCTAAATAAAGACTGCTCTAAAGTTTTATGGTTTATCTATAAGTGTATAAAGATTGCTGGTTTCGTTATAAACTCTGTTTCGATGTCAGTGGAAAGAAAAATTACCAGCAGAATAGAAGTAGCAATCTGCATAAGTACCAGCTTGCAAGCACGCATACCTCAGTCATTCCTGGAGTAATTAACTGAACATACAATAGTTCATCAAATTACAGACAAGCCATCATACCACTGAGAGCAGCTCACAAACTGCAACCATCACAACAGCATTTCTCCTTTCCTTTTCAGATGAGCTATAGAGATTAAAACAGTCAGCAACCAAATGATGCACTACTCGAAATAAA